>NC_067220.1:1468665-1811203 GCF_019924925.1 Ctenopharyngodon idella
CGACAACCTGCTTTTGCTAACTCAGTACATGTGGCTTATGTAGGCTTCATTTCAGAAAACCCCTTGCTCACAAATATTACATGCTAAAAATATTGCATAACAATGCCACAGCGGGCCAGACTAAAAACCTACAGCTTACCTTTTATAGCTGATGTCTGTTCTAAACAAGTCAGAGTCGACTGGGTTTTGAACCGAAGATGCTGATAGCGTCACTGATAGCATCATGATCTGTTAGTTCTCTTTCAAACAACAAAAGTGTGAAGTTGTTTCAGCATTCTGTCATCTTTGTCAAGACGTGTTTCTTTATTAAATGCATCATAGCTAGTCATTTTTGTAATAACATAAAAATGGCACTGCTAGTTGGAATCTGGATATTGTATTATTTAAAAAAATGTATTATTTAAAATTGTATTATTCAAAAAAAATTTATTTCCCTGGATCTGACTGGGTGGGCAAGCTGTCAATCTGGTTGGGTCTAGGCCCACCTGTAGCTCCGCCCCTGGTTACAATATGTTTTGTGGTCTGCGCCGACTCGTACATATGATCCGCTCTGTGCTCTCGTGTCTCTGGACCGGAGCAGACTGTGCGCGCTGCGGCGGTTTGCATGACATTGTGAAACCAGACTTCATTTGCCCCAATGGAAAGCATATTTACACTGTCAAATCGTTCCCTATCCCCTATATAGTGCACTATTTTGTCATTATTTTGGAGCAGACTAGCTTATAGATAATGTCATACTAAAAGCCAAAAAACTTTAAATTTGACTTCATGGGGACTTAATATCTCTTGTCTGTTTTCAGGCCCCTCATGCTGCATGTGACTATGAGAACATCAGAGACGTCAGACAGCGCTCAGTCTCGGGAACTGAGGAGAACATGTTATATTCCAAGGTTAATCTTCCCACAGACTCTTCTGATCCACCCCACACGCTATATTCAACAGTACAGTTACCCACAAGCCCCTCTGATGGGCTCCTGTACGCGTCTGTCAGTTTCCAGAAGCATGAAGAGTCTCTCAGTAAAGTCATCTTCAGTAATGAGGAGATTTACTCTGAATACACCACGGTCAGTCCCCGCACCTCACTCAACTAGTTCAGTGAGATGGATCTTTCTGTAATTCACTTACGATTACTGTGAGATTTTAGGACACTTTCTCTGAGATATTTGGACACTTAATCCACACTTAAAAATGTCATTTCATTAGATGCAAAATATTTATTCAAGTTTCATTTACCGTGAAGAAAGATGCACAGGAACACTGTCTAGTTTCAATTTGAAATGCTAAACCGATACATGTAGTGCTGAAGACAAAGACAGACATGATTGTGTGTGTTTGTGGTTCATGGATCATGTACACAGAACCAAAAAGTTCTGAGACTTTCAACTCTAGTAGCATTTGTTTGCACATGACACTTGTTCTGAAATCTGCTCAGAGTTTTTACTGTCATTTTAGTTTAAAATAGCAATTTTGTCACACCCACCCAAAACCACAAAAAAGGGTAGATAGACAAACTGTGACTTGAACCCACAACCTTTGGGTTGCAAGGAGGAAAAGGGAACTACTTACAGGTATGGTTTCATTATGAATTTTATTTAATGCAACTGTTTATCATTTCTAACTGCACTGCATATGTTCAGAGATGGTTCAGAGATATTAATGTATGCTGAATGAATCATGTTTCTTGTTCACATCATGTCTGTATTGTACAGTTTCATCTCCTGTGTGTGTTTCTTATACAGGTCTCTGTTTATCTTTGATCAGGTGTTTTATATTCAAAATGATTTTACAGGGACACTAACCTCAGTGTTTGACTATTAATTATTTCATTTATATACTCTGTTTGTCTTATATATTTCGTTTGAGTTTGCTGCCCTCTGATGTTTAAACATTAAACATGCAGTTTTGAACAATCTTCAGGTTTGACAGTTATTCATTAGGTAATGGTCAATGAACAATGTCATCACGAATTATGAAAAAATCTACAAAGACTGATTTCAAGCCACATTTGGATGCGAGCATCAGTGTTTTTCTGCTCTTCAGACTATGACTGTAAATGTGTGCTCATTTGTGTGGCAGAAGCTTCAAACCTGCACCCCAGACAGCAACATAGTGTGGCCCAGATCCGGCCCACATCTGGCACATGAGGATTACACGTGGAACAGATGTGGGCCGAATCTGAGCCGACACTATGTTGCTATCAGGGAAGACAAAAGAGCAGAAAGATGGTCATGGTCACTGTCTTGGTTTAACTTCCTGTGTGTCAGTGTCATCAGGACTGTATTTCATCACAGTGAGTCAGAAGAGTTTAACAAGGAGGAAAAGGAAGAGGTGGAGCTGTTTGATTTATAAAAAACTCTTTAGGAGCACAAGATAAAAACACACAATCAGACGCAACAGAAGAACTGACAGTGTTTCTGACTGCTGAACACAACACAAGAGGATTCACGGTGGCAAGTTCACAGCTTTATCATTTGTAATTATGAAGACCTTCCTCTTCTTCCTCTTCTTCAGTATCTGCCTGATTAAAGGTCAGACTTTTTTTTTTTTTAATTACAGTATCACAGATTGTAACACTTTACTCTGCTGATATTAAATCATTGTGCTATTATGTGTTTTGTTTGTCTTTATTTGGGAATTTTTAAATTTTTGTTTGGATTGGAAGGCATTTAAAAGAGTAACTGAATTTTGATTGACAGGTCACATGGGTGATGCTGCTGACGCCATGCCTGGCATCGCAGGAGGAAGTGTCATCATCAAGTGTATATATGGACCTCAAAATGAGGAAACTAGAGAAAGTGCAAAAAGCTTTTGCAAAGTGTCTGGCAGTGAATGTACAACCATGACAAAAGTAAAGAATGATTTATGGATCCCAGAAGAGAGATTCTCTATGACTGATGATAAATCTGTGGGCTTTATTAGTGTGTTCATTAGAAACCTGACCGTAAACGACAGAGGAACGTACAGATGTAACGCCGGCAGTACAACAATTCAGGAGGTGAATTTCAATGTGGAACAAGGTAAAAATGAATATTTATTAACCATATTACCCATTTCCTCTGTCAGGCCTTAAGATTTAGCATCTTATGTTTATTCCTGAGACATAGTTTTACAGCAACAGGATTTGTTACACATTTTTAATTAAAATTATCTTGTTTTCAGAGCCGTGTTGTGGGAGATCAGAGGATCAGACTGCTTATTTAGGAGAAACAGCTGTCATTCGCTGCAAATTTCCAGAGAAATATAAAAAAAATCCCAAGCTATTGTTCAAAGTGCAGAATGGATCATTGGAGTCTATTATTACAGCATTTGGAAGTTCAGTCACCAGTAGGAGGTTTTCTCTGAATGTAAACGAACAGGAACATGTCTTCACTGTGAATATTACTGGTGTGAGTAGAAGTGATGCCGGGGTGTATTACTGTGGAGTATACCCCAACAACCCTATCTACACTCCCCTTTTCACAGAGATTCAACTTCATGTTTCAGGTGAGAAACAGTTAACAAACTGCATATTAAATGTACATAATGTCAATTAAACAATGTCATTTTGATTCTTCACCTATCGTCTGTATGTGGGCGACAATGGAAAATCACGAACAAACAGATGCTCCAGTCCAGTCTGGTGAGTCCTTTAACATTAATATATCCCTCAGCATGTCACAGAATTCTGCATTTGGATTAACGACAATACTGTAGTAGAACATCAAAATTGAAGTGATTTGCTGGTAAAGTGATAATGCTGGTTGACCAGATGCAACATCCTGAAGGGAAAAGCATTGCGTAAATCATTACATGGCTCTTCGAAATACTTGAGTCTGATCAGTGGTGGCTCGTTGTCATCATCATAATAGTATAAATAATTTAGTAAGAAAGTGATTAAAATTAATGTTAATTTTATTGCTTTACCTATGACAATTTTTAGTATTTTTAGGAGGCTCAGCCTGCCTCCTCTGACGAGCCTTCTCTGATTCTGATTGGTCAGTCTTTCTCTTGTATCTCATGCTGCCTTCATGTGCTATCTGAATTCTCATAAACATGAATTTCATTGTCGGAAAATGGACATGAAAGCCCTCTCAAGTTGTATTTACTACCTGGAAACTCTGAGATAATTTTGATACTCGAGTTGGGTGTGAGATAAACTTTAAACACGGCGGAGAAAAGAACGATTGATGCTGCTATTCTTTATTAGTTTCTCCCACAACAGCTACGACACCTTGTCTCGATGTTAAAGTAGTGCATATTTACATATATGAATAATCATTTGAAGCGAATATGATGTTTTATTCTCAGCTAAAGAATAGTATAACATCCCTATTCTTTCTGACAACAATGCACTTGAATGAGACAAGCTCATAATCAAGAATTCAGAAGTATATAGCATACTTTTTTAACAGTTGAGAAGTAAATTCAAAGTCAAATATTTTACCTGTGATTACGGACACAGCAAATGTCTTTTCACATCACTCTAGCTATGTTTCCATCCTAAATTGCAAATTTGAGTTATGCACAAAATTGGAAAATCATATAAAATGTTTGCGAATAAAGCACCGTTTCCATCCAGTGAGATGAAGAATGACAAAAATTCAATAGAAATAGTATGTTGTAATATTTCATACTTCTATTCAGTTCCTATTCCTATATTCGCTTTCTTTTTTACTGTATTTTAAGCAGTGTTTCCCTCTTTTGTTTTACAGCTTCAGTTGTGATTATCATCACTGTGGAGGCTTTGGTTTTACTCCTGATAGCAGTTCCACTGATTATAGTGGCTGTAAGAAATAAAAAGTCTAAAGGTAATAAGTCATTTTCTCTGATGTTTCAGCATTTTGAGCATACAACAAAAACACTGAAGATTACCTACAAATTGTGTTTGGGATGATGACATGTATGAGTATCTGAATTAAATTATAAAGAGTTTTGAAGCAGTAATCTGTCATGAGTAAGACTGTCATGTTGATCTGTTGTCAGGTCTGCTGTCGTCCTCCAGTGTAGAGTTTAATCCAGTGTTTTATGAACAGGTGAGTCAACAGAAACTGCTTGTGGTCATTTAGTGGACAGTTTGTTGCATGAAGAGATTCAGAGTTTTTTTTCTTGCTCAACTGTAATGATGTTGAAACAGGATTTTCAGTACTTTGATACTGAATCTCCAGCAGCTGGTGTGTGAATGATCATATCCATGTGTTTAACCCTGTGAACTTGAAAAATAGTTGTATCAAAAATGTTAAATCAAGCGTAGTGTCAGTTCTGGCAGGTCATGTCAGTCAAGCTCGCATCAGCTGACTCCCAGGTGACTCATGTCTACCTACAGGAATACGATGCCTATCACAGCATCCATATATAAGCTCCTCAGTATTATCAGTAGCTATCACATTTCTCAGGAGCTAATTACCCTCCTCCATCCCCAGCTCCTCCTCTCGTCAGTCAGGACTGGCCTTCTGATTCCCCTGAATCAGACTAATTCTTGAATTTTGTGTATATGTAATATTATTGACATTAATGATATCTGCATATGTTGGTTTTGTTCTGTTTACCCTAGGGGGGTTATTGCTGCTCTCCCTGCTCTTTGCATGGATGCGCAGGGAGTTCTTGCCCAGAACAGAATCACACCGCCAATCCAAACTCTATGCAATTATCAATCATATTTGACGATAGTGGTCCTGACAGAACTAATTAACTAACTCTTGTTTCCTGTGACTGTAGATCAAAGCCACTGGACCTCACTGTAATCCAGAGGACAGAGACACAGTAACAACAGTGGTTTACAGCTGTGTCGACTCAAGTACTCTATCAACACCACAACACAAATTAGTTCATTTCAACTAATATCATATATATTCACAAGCATATTAGGAACCAAGAGAAATCATCTTTATTGTTCTCAATTGTCATTGTTTTACTGAAAATGAGTACTGTACTGTGTTATATTTGATCTATGTTTACAGCTGACATATAGAAATATGGATCATTGAAATATTTTAAATGTATTCATTTTTAAAGGTGAAAGTTTCATGAGATACTTACATTCTGTAGTTTATTGGACAAATTAGACTATTGTTCTGGATTGCAAGTGAAGCATGAAAAAAATTGTCCTGAATATTAATGGCAGGGTTCCTACGCAATTTGGAAAAGTATTGAATTTGATTTGAGTAATTTCCAGATCTGGAAAAATATGGAAAAAAGAAAGCAGAGGTATGGAATAATATTGCCCTTATTTAGTTTTTTATAATAGAAAATTAAGAATTTTATAAAAATAAATTTATCATACAAGGTGTTTTTACAGTAGCTGTTTATTGATTCTTTAGTGACTGTCAAACACGACTGAATGAATTCAAGATGCAAAAATGCATGTTATAAATGTTTTGGGTTTCTTCTCAAGATATTCTTAGCACTGTATTACAAAGCCTCGAAAAGGACCTTTGCAAAAAATAAAAAATATACAGACTTTCGTGTGTGCACGAGAAACCATTAAAGTTATCATAAAGTTATCACCCCATTTTGTGGTGTGGTCCCTCGGCTGCCACAGAGTATGCATTTATGCAGAACTAAGGCCTTGAAATATGATGTACTGCCCTAACTAAGCCAAATTTTGAACACTTTTTTGTTACAGTACAGTCTTTTTTCTAGACCCTTGAACTTGGCAAATATAACAATGCACACAGCCGTATTGTGCCATCAGCCCATTTCGTGTCATGGCTTCTCCGCCACCACAGAGGATGCGTTAATGGACATTAGGCCTCGATATAGATAGAGGTACTACCCTGAAGAAAATAGATCGTTTTTAATTCATGTGCATTCATGTTCTCGTTTTCTTCATGGTAAGATGGCAGTGATGGACAAAGAAAATGGGTTATAGTATATATAAATCTAGAAACTGTAATGCATAAGCATGCAAAAAATAGTTTATTAAGGGCATGAAAAATGTTCTCGTGTGCATGCAAAAATCAGTCTATTTTATTTATTTAAGGGACTCTGTATGTTGTCACTTCGAGAAAATCAATGAAAAAAACCCTGAGAAAATAAAAAATATATTTACAAATGTCTGTAGTATATACTAAATATAAAGCTGAAAATGATGCAGTATGAGCCATCTATGTTAAATATGGTCTTAAAATCTACAGAAAGTTTTGGAAATTTGAGTCTGGAAAAGTATGGAATTTTGGAAATTTGGAATGGAAAATGCGTAGAAACCCTGTAATGGTAAAATACTGGCAAAAAGTTGCCAATAATTCTCTGTTAATTTTACAGTTGTTTACCGTAATTTACAGTATGTTACTGTAAAAATAATGCAAAAATTAAATTAAAAATTGAGTTAATTCATTTCATTTGCAGAAACCGGCTGCCTTAAATCAGCCAGCTGCCATTTAATTTAACTGCCATCATTACTGTGAACTTATTTCATTTGTGTCCACTAAAAACGGTTCTTAAAGTAAAAAATAACTGAAATAAATAAACAAAAAAAAAAATAACCAAAACTACAAACATCATGGTAACTTAAATGTCTTGCAGATAACTGCTAGCTAACACCAGCAAACACGCATGTGCAACTGGAATTAACTAAGAGATTCTCACAGCATCAGTAACTACACAGTTACAGCCTTTAAATAAAGCAACATGCAGCATAACATGAGTGTTTCTCAGCTCATCACTGACTGAAGCACAGGCTCTACTCTTCAGCATAATGGTGACCCATTGTGGTGAGATTTCTTCTATATCATTATGTGCAAAAACTCATAGGCCCAGTTTCAAAGACAGGGCTTAGACTAAGCCAGGATTAGGCCTTAGTACATTTAGGACATTTAAATAGCTTTTATAAATGTGCCCTAGAAAAAAATAATACATGGTTTTAGGTTAAAACAAGTCATTATTTATACTGTACATTATTGTTGCTCCTCTATGCTCCGCCTTTCTGAAACGCTTCGATTTTTACAAAGCTCATCGTTTTGAAAAGCACTGTGTGCTCTGATTGGCCAGTGATCCAGTGCATTGTGATTGGTCTGTATACCTCAAGCGTGTGACGAAAATGTCACGCCCCTTACTATATTTGGAACATCAGCTCCCAAAGCAATATTGACAGGTGATCATGTCTGTACTACCTTATCAATTCGAGCCCAAATCTGATCCGGAAAATGCAGATGACCAAGCTGATCGATCAACTTTGCCAGTGCAACTGGACCAGAACGTATCAGACTGATAAGGTTTTATTTTACCAAAAACTATTAGGTTTTAAAAATAGCTAACTAAAGATAACTATTTTACCGTTCATATGCTATGTTATAAAGATTTGACACCTTGTCCCAGAGAGACGAGACAAAGACAATATAATCCATTATAAATGAAGCATTTGTTGGAGGGGGAGAGCACTATAAACAAAAATTTGTGATCGTAGAAATGACAAACAAGCGCTACTCTATACTGCTCAAAACTAGCGTTTGAATAGTCAGTAGCAAATTCTTAAAATATGAAAACCTAGGCTGTGTCTGTGAGTCAGAAGCACCAGACTGTACTTGCGAAGATGGAATTGCCCCACTTTTTAGAATCAGCCTTTGTGCACAGCCGGCCTTGTACTCCCCCAGTCCTCCGAAAAATGCGCAGCACACAGTCGAATATTTGGGTTGTACTGTTCTAGAACAGTGTTGTAAATAAAGCTTAACCACTGTTTTCTAATTGTGTCCTCTTTTGGAAGGTCAAATAAAGTAGTTTGGCTTTCGCAACAAAAAACACAGCCTCTCCACAACATGGTGGCGCCGGCGGCAACAATACTACAGTGAGAATAAAAGTTATGCTTTCTTTCTTTGTGTATACATTTGGGCGGTGTTATGAAACTCTGCCCCCCACAGACTGACGTAGCTTTGTGGTGGCGTGTTTGAATAAAGTGTAAGTCCTACTTGCCCCACTCCAAGCAGTCCTCGAACCTGGGTCTCTGGCATGGGAGTCGGACACTCTAACAAGGAGGCTAATGGCTGCAACCTCTAACGTCAGTCGCTAGAGCATCTCTTGAGATCAGAGGAGTGAGTTTTCCTCGCACAGCGACTACTAGCTGACGTTACAGAAGCGTTTTAGGAAGGCGTGGCGGAGCCTTAACTTTTACAAAGAATATCTCTTTGGGTTTGAGACTTTGAGCTTTGTAACTCTGCAGATCTTATACATGCACAAACACATACATAACACAGTAAAGAAAAAGGAAAACAAGAAATCGCACCATATGACCCCTTTAAATCTCTCTTATTACAAACCAGACTTACTTTATTTTTTTGTCTACAGTTCTTATTGAGAATTAACCATGGTTTAGGTATTGATGTTTTATTGAAAATATATTGGTCACCATTATGGTGATTAGTGTTTAACAGTACATTAGCAACGTGCTAACCAAACACATTCAGAAACACAATTTGCAAACATCACGAAATATATATGAAATTGGATCATGAACAGTTGGTATCGATGCATCTTTGAGAATCAACTTCTGTGCAAATCCTGTGTTTTACTGACCCTCGTGTGCAAAACAGTCTGGTGTAAAATGACTTGCACATACTGGTGTATTAATTTATTTGGACACATTTCCTTCATAAATAAATTTCCACCACTGTGTCCTTAGTGACTCAGATGCCAGGAGTTTATGGAGAATTATGTTTACTATTATAGCCGTTTGCATTTCACCCATCCAAGTGCACACACACACAGCAGTGAGTATTGAACACACACCCCAGATATTTTTTTTTTTTTTTTGCTGCAGAGCCCGGGGAGTGATTGGGGATTGCTCAAGGACACCTCAGTTGTGGGTAATGAGAGTTCATTCACTCCCTCCACCAACATTTCCTGCCAAAACTGAGACTCAAATCTGCGACTTTCAGGTTACAAGTCCAACTCTCTAACCATTAGACCACAACTGCCCAAGTGCAGAATGCAGGAGGAAAAATGAACCTTTTACAGATGTATTTTCATTATGAATTTTTCTTACTGCAACTGTTAATTTATATTTTCTAATTGCACTGCGTATGTGTTTACTGTATATGATGTTCATCACCTGTGTGTGTGTTTGTTATATACAGCTCTCTGTTTATCATTGATCGGGTGTTTTATATTCAAAGTGATCATCTTACAGGGACACTAACCTGCAGAATCACCTTTAACTAATCAGTGTTTGACTACTAATCATTTTGTTTATATACTCTGTTTGTCTTATTCTGTTTGAGTTTGCTGCCCTCTACTGTTTAAACATTAAACATGCAGTTTTGAACAATCTTCACGTTTGACACAGTTATTTATTAGGTAACGGTCAATGAACAGTTGTCATCACGAATTCTTTGAAGCACTTTTGATAGATACTGACCACTGCAGACTGGGAACACCCCACAAGAGCTGCAGTTTTGGAGATGCTGTGACCCAGTCGTCTAGCCATCACAATTTGGCCCTTGTCAAACTCACTCAAATCCTTACGGATGCCCATTTTTCCTGCTTCTAACACATCAACTTTGAGGACAAAATGTTAATTTGCTGCCTAATATATCCACCCACTAACAGGTGCTGTGATGAAGAGATGATCAGTGTGATTCACTTCACCTGTCAGTGCTCATAATGTCATGCCTGATCGGTGTATATGTCTGTAAATGTGTGCTCATTTGTGTGGCAGAAGCTTCAAACCTGCACACAAGATAAAAGAGCAGAAAGATGGTCATGGTCACTATCTTTGGTTTAACTTCCTGTTTGTCAGTGTCATCAGGACTGTATTTCATCACAGTGAGTCAGAAGAGTTTAGAAAGGAGGAAAAGGAAGAGGCGGAGCTGTTTGATTTATAAAAAACTCTTTAGGAGCACAAGATAAAAACACACAATCAGACGCAACAGAAGAACTGACAGTGTTTCTGACTGCTGAACACAACACAAGAGGATTCACAGCGGCAAGTTCACAGCTTTATCATTTGTAATTATGAAGACCTTCCTCTTCTTCCTCTTCTTCAGTATCTGCCTGATTAAAGGTCAGACTTTTTTTTTTTAATTACAGTATCACAGCCTGTAACTATTTACTCAACTGATATTAAATCATAAGCATTGTGCTATTATGTGTTTTGTTTGTCTTTATTTGGGAATTTTTAAATTTTTGTTTGGATTGGAAGGCATTTAAAAGAGTAACTGAATTTTGATTGACAGGTCACATGGGTGATGCTGCTGGCATCGCAGGAGGAAGTGTCATCATCAAGTGTATATATGGACCTCAAAATGAGGAAACTAGAGAAAGTGCAAAAAGCTTTTGCAAAGTGTCTGGCAGTGAATGTACAACCATGACAAAAGTAAAGAATGATTTATGGATCCCAGAAGAGAGATTCTCTATGACTGATGATAAATCTGTGGGCTTTATTAGTGTGTTCATTAGAAACCTGACCGTAAACGACAGAGGAACGTACAGATGTAACGCCGGCAGTACAACAATTCAGGAGGTGAATTTCAATGTGGAACAAGGTAAGAATTAATATTTATTAACCATATTACCCATTTCCTATGTCAGGCCTTAAGATTTAACATCTTCTGTTTATTCCTGAGACGTAATTTTACAGCAACAGGATTTGTTACACATTTTTAATTAAAACTGTCTTGTTTTCAGAGCCGTGTTGTGGGAGATCAGAGGATCAGACTGCTTATGTATTAACTACAGCTGTCATCCACTGCAAATATCCAGAGAAATATAAAGATCATCCCAAGCTACTGTTCAAAGTGCAGAATGGATCATTGGAGTCTATTATTACAGCATTTGGAAGTTCAGCCATCAGTGGGAGGTTTTCTCTGAATGTAAACGAACAGGAACATGTCTTCACTGTGAATATTACTGGTGTGAGTAGAAGTGATGCCGGGGTGTATTACTGTGGAGTATACCCCAACAACCCTATCTACACTCCCCTTTTCACAGAGATTCAACTTCATGTTTCAGGTGAGAAACAGTTAGCAACAAACTGCATATTAAATGTACATAATGTCAATTAATCAATGTCATTTTGATTCTTCACCTATCGTCTGTATGTGGGCGACAATGGAAAATCACGAACAAACAGATGCTCCAGTCCAGTCTGGTGAGTCCTTTAACATTAATATAAACTGCTGAATATCACAGAATAATCCTGAAATCGGATTAATGACAGTTTAGAGCAGTAAAGTGGAAGTGATTTGCTGGTAAAGTGATAATGCTGGTTGACCAGGTGCAGAATAATTCAGTAAGAAAGTCATTTCAATAAATATTAGTTTTATTGTGTTACCTAATATCATTTTTGAGTATTTTTAGGAGGCTCAGCCTGCCTCCTCTGATGAGCTGCTTGTTTCTGATTGGTTAGTCATAGCATTCAGTGTGAGGATATTTTCCTCACACTCGCCGTCCTCCATGACATCACTGTAAATCGGACCGTCCATCTCGAGCCAAAACCAAGATGGACAGTCCGATCTTGTATGATCTTGTATGTCATGCTGCCTTAATGTGTTATCTGAATCATCAAAAACATGAGTTTCCTGGTCGGAAATTGGACATGAACTTCCTCTCAAGTCGTATTTACTACTGGAAAGCTCAGAGATGACTTTGATACCCAAGTTCCCGAGTTGGGAAGTTTGTTTAAAGTCCCTCTGTGGTGAAAATCAAGTTTTTAATGTTGTTTATATGTCTATGTGGTGTTTTTTATGGCTTTAAGACAAACCATGTGCAAATTTATTATTCAACGCCATTGCTGAGTATTTTCTGTTTAAAACTGCAGAGATCTAAAGACAGTCTCAAACCCGCAGTTTAAAATCGCTGGTGTTTCTGACGTCATAGACTACCTTGTAACCAATCAAGACAACGTGGGGGCGGGCTTTAGCATATCATTAACAGCGAACTAGCAGGGGAGTCTCAAGAGAAGCCAGGTTATCCTGGTATATTTTTCTGTTGACATTAAAAATCATGTAGATTTGGCAATATAGCGGGTACATGATATATAAAACGATGTTATGATGAACTATATGCCTTTCTCCACTGATGTTCTGAGTTGTTCAAAATGTTTGTAAGGATATTTATTGTTAGAAGGCAGCTGTCTGACTCCGAGATGAAGAACGGGAACATGGTTTGTGTAACATTAGCAACACATTATTAGCAGTTTGTTACTGTTATGTGTCCGACGATGTAAAAAGCGATACCATTGTGCAGCGTTTACCGAGTGGATCTCTGAGCTGTTGTGAGTGGAGGCGGGGCTAATTAGCATATTCATTGATCCACATATACTTAATGAGGCAAGGGTGTAGAGTTACATTCAAGCTATTTTAAAGCATGAAGAAATTTTTTTCACAGGAAAAAACTTTAAATATATCATTTTGGTGCTCAAAGATGAGTTTTAAGGGATAAAATTATTGACTACAGGGGGACTTTAAACATGGCGCAGGAGGAGTGATTGCTGCTGTGACTGCTTCTTTATTAGTTTCTCCCACACCAGCTGCATCGCCTTGTTTTGTCGTTACAGTTGTGCATATTTACATATATGAATAATCATTGGAAGCATGTTTGTTGTTTTATACAGAGCCAAAATAGCATGTATAACATCCTTTCTAACAATAAATCACTTAAACGCTACAAGCTCATAATCACGACTGGGAAATTCACGATAGCATGTGAAGGCAGCATCAAATTTCTCATTTTACTGTTGTGTGTGTGTGTGTGTGTGTGTGTGTGTGTGTGTGTTTCAGATCTCTACATCATCATTACGGCGTGTTTGTGTTTGATTCTGTTATTAGCTGTAGGACTGAGTTTGTTATTGTTGAAGAGGAGATGTAAAAAGACAGAAGGTACAAACACAAACGCTCTGGTTTTATGAACTGAACCCAAACGTGATGCTGAAATCTTTTAACTTCTGTGCATTTTAATGGTTTCATCACTTTGTCCATCCACAGGTTCAGTCTCAGCGGATCAGAGGAACATGAGAGACGGTGATGAGGTAAAACTGTGTGTTTCAGTCTTCCTCGACTGTCTTTCTCTGTCAGCATGACTCAGTAGTGCCAAAACAATGTAGAACCATGTTAGTGCACAAATGCAAAAGTCAGATTATAATTATATATCATGTTATTAAAAATAATAAATATTTCTCTTTCAGGTAGTCACTTCTGCTTATTATGAAGCGATTCAAGATTCTGCTCAAGAGTCCATTGGTTTAAACACAGTTTACGCCACAGCACATTTACCCACAATCCCCTCTGACAGTGATTTCTACACACTGGCTGAAAAGCCTCAAAACACCAAAACCTAAAGACACACCATAATCTGCCCGTTCTCTCCTAATTCATTTGACTCCTGTATGCATATGTTTTTGCATGTTATTTTAACAGCCAATAGTCTGCTACTGTCATATCAACTATGGGGCATAAAAATATGTTTACAGTATATTAATAATGTCATTCACTTTAACTTCACTTTAAGACCAAGTTGTCCAAATGTGGGTTTAATGTCTTTTAAAGAGCACAGCAGTAAGATTATTTAAAGTTATGATTAATTTTGAAACCTAAAGTCATATAGTCTTTTTATCTCCATTTTTGAGCTTTTTTCTGACAATCACCACATTATAAGAAAGTATGCAAATTGAATTAAAGTGTCAAAAGTCCAATATTTGACATAAAGGTCATATTTGCCTAAACAACTGAATGAATAAATATACATTTTGGTTCTACAATGTTAAAGAAATGTTTTGTTGGATATGCTCATCCTCTCATTATGGACATTAATGTAATTATTGGATCATACTGACACCAAGTGGCCACATATGCAGGTTAAACACAGTATAATACTTTTGAATGACGCTTGATGTCTCTAGTTCGTCTCATTCTGACATGTTTATGTTTACTAAACTGCCCTAATTCTCTATATTTATTTGTCTGTTAACCCTTATGTAAAGAAAATAAATTTCCCTATATATGAATGATCGATATATTAAATGATTTAATGGTATATTTGAAAATATAAAGAATAATACATTATTATATTACGATATATTGAAAAATACATAAGGAATTGACGCTTTTCATATATTGAAAAATGTTACAATATATTTACTACTAAATATGTAATGTATGCAATTTTATATTCAGTAATACACTTCATAATATATAGATGTATATGTGATCAGATATAGTACTGCATGTGTAATTTATTGCATTTATATTTACTCATGCAGTATAAACACACATATATAGAGAAATATATAATGTAATATATTTCCTATATTTGATAATTATTTATATTATAAATATGTTTCATATTTTCAAGCTATTTAACAAAAGCACACCTACATGTACTATAGTATTTAGTAAAGAGACTATCACTGTGCTGAAGAGAACACAAACATTACCTTTTAAATAAAGTAATTATAATCTTAATGATGTTCATTCAATCATCATCCTAACCACAGACTCTCTTCAGCTCAATGATAAACCCAAAAACTCACACATACTAGAAAACATTACAAAATAATACAACATTAAACACTAACAGATCTCCCCCTATATTAATATTGAGCAAAACACATGAAATAACACTTAATTTTAACATTTACTCTCCTTTAACAGTCAAAAGCAAAGCATGCTGGGAACTAGAAATCTGCTGTAACTCATTCAATGAATGTGTGTATATATGTGTGTTCATACATTCACATTTATATGGGAACATGTATGTGTAATTTATGTACACAATAAAGGATACAACTTTATGAATGCAAATCTATTTTTGCCTTCATTTCTAAATATTTCATATGTATCAATATATATCCATACATGGTCAATTGCATATATGCAGTATATTGAAAAATGTAAGCACAAGTTTCCCATATATGGATATGTAAAATTACATAATAAAATTATGTAATATATCGCATTATATTTTGCAGAATATTGCCATATATTTTTGTTCTGTAAGGGAACTGCTAAATGAACACGTGTAATAAGTGTTAGACTGAATTTATTCAATAATGATGTCAATAGAAGGAGCTGCAGCTGCACACACTGTATTTCATAGAGAAAGAGAGAGACTGTGTGTGTGTGTGTGTGTGTGTGTGTGTGTGTGTGTGTGTGTGTGTGTGTGTGTGTGTGTGTGTGTGTGTGTGTGTGTGTGTGTGTGTGTGTGTGTGTGTGTGTGAGAGAGAGAGAGAGAGAGAGAAAAAATTTATTTAATAAAAATTTATTTTTATATAAAAAACTTGAAAAACCCAAATCAGAAATATCATTACAGAGTGGCACAATTTGGAAAACTTACTTCGAAAATCTTTATCAAAAAATTGAACATACTGACCTTAACCAGCCTCAGTGTAAAATAAAGAAAACACTAGTAGACTTGAAGAAAACAATTAAAAATTATCAAAATCCATTAGACAAATTTATAACAATATCTGAAATAACAGAACATATTAAAAGACTTAAATTGAAAAAAGCATGTGGCCAAGATGACATTAGCAATGAAATGCTTAAACTCGGCAGTCCAAGCATGAATAAAGCTCTAGCCAAATGATTTAATCTGGTTTTATGGTCCGGTAACTTCCCTGAGATCTGGTCTGAGGGACTGATCACCCCCATATTTAAAAAAGGTGATCGATTTGATCCCAATAATTATCGTGGCATCTGTGCGGGCAGAGCTTTAGGAAAACTGTTCTGCAGTATCATAAACAGCCGGACTGTCACACACATCTCCACACACAACATTTTAAATAAAGCACAAATTGGATTTTTACCAAAACAACGACAACCGACCACATCTATTCTATATACACTCTAATTAACAAAAACATCAAGGACAAACAAAGGAAAATATTTGCATGTTTTGTAGATTTTAAAAAAGCATTCGACTCAATTTGGCATGACGGTTTACTGTACAAACTCCTACAAATTGGCATTGGCGGGAAAACTTTTGATACAATACAATCCCTGTACAGCAACAGTAAATGTGCGGTGAAAATCAATAACCACAGAACATCGTTTTTCCGGCAGGGACGTGGAGTGAGGCAGGGATGCAGTTTGAGTCAGACTTTATTTAACATCTACATAAATGATCTGGCATCAGCGCTAGAGCGTTCTACTGTCCCTGACCTCACTCTACACCACACAGAGGTCAGATGTCTGCTGTACGCAGATGATCTGGTCCTGCTGTCCCACACACCTGAGGGTCTCCAGCAAAGCCTGTCCCTGCTGGAACAGTACTGTCATGAGTGGGCCCTGACAGTCAGTCTGGACAAAACCAGAGTAATGGTGTTCCAGAAGAAGGCCAGATCTCAGGGAAACAAACACCAGTTCAGTTATAAAGGCCAGGTCCTACAGCACAGCACCAGCTACAGTTATCTGGGCATCGACATCAGCGCTTCGGGAAGCTTCGGTCTGGCTGTCAAAACAAAAGGCTCGGAGGGCTTTTTATGCTATAAAGTCACGATGCGGTCACTTAAAATTACCCATTAAAACTTGGATAAAATTATATAATTCAATAATAAAACCAATTTTTTTTATATGGATGTGAAATTTGGGGACCAGTACAAAATTTTAGAAATTGGGATAAAACTTCAGTAGAAAAACTACAAATGGAAATTGCCAAAAACATTTTAAGGGTTCACAGAAGCACATCCAACGACGCTTGCAGGGCTGAATTAGGTTTGTACCCACTGAACACTGAGATCCAGAAGAGATGTGCTCAGTTCTGGCATCACCTCCATCAGTCTGATCCTGATTCAGTCCAATATAAAGCCCTCCTCGCCAATGAAACCTCAGCAGAATCTCATCTCGCTCTTCAACTTGTCCATCAAACTCAGTTCCCAATTGACCACAGCTAAAACCCCAAAACTATTATTAAAAAAATTGACAAAAATCTGAAAGATACTCATGATGAATCACTAAAAGCACATTTTGAACTCCAAAATAAACTCCAATGTTACTCGACCCTTAATAGAACCACTAAATTGGCAAATTATCTATTAATGAAACAATTTAAAGAAAGACAGATCCTCTCCAAATACAGATTAAGTGACCATGATCTAGAAATAGAGAGAGGAAGACATACACAAACATGGACAGAGAGAGAGCAGAGGATCTGTAGACACTGTGATCTACAGCAAATAGAGGATGAGAAAC
Organism: Ctenopharyngodon idella; assembly: GCF_019924925.1. NCBI lineage: Eukaryota > Metazoa > Chordata > Actinopteri > Cypriniformes > Xenocyprididae > Ctenopharyngodon > Ctenopharyngodon idella. The sequence continues at coordinate 1,486,758 of NC_067220.1, forward strand.
ACTTTCTACTCATCTGTCCTAAATATCACGATGTAAGAGAAACATTTCTCCCCAGATCTGAAACACTGATCCCATCATTCATTGAACTGAGTGATACTGAGAAAATGCCCTTCATACTTGGTGAAGATGATAACACAGCTACACTAGCTGCAAAATATGCGTTAGCCATTCACAACATTAGAGACGGATAACTCTCTAAAGAGACCTGCTTCATTTATTCATTTACTCAGATGGATTTATTTACTATGCTACATATGACATGATGTATACATATATGTTTTGTTTGTTTGTTTATTTTATTATTTATATATATAATATGTTAATGCTTTGGCAACATTGTGATTCACAGTCATGCTAATAAAGCTCAATTGAAAATTGAATTGAGAGAGACCGAGAGTGAGTGTGTGTGTGTGTGTGTGTGTGTGTGTGTGTGTGTGTGTGTGTGTGTGTGTGTGTGTGTGTGTGTGTGTGTGTGTGTGAGAGAGAGACAGAGACAGAATTTTTTGAATTTGAAATTACATCAACACTTCTGAAATAACAAGGTTATTTTCAACTAATGAACACAGCACATTATCACAGCACCACTCAATTTCAAAAATACCCAATGTACTCATTAATTTGTAAAAATTAAACTCAATTACAAGTCGTGATTTTACCATTTTTTTAAAAACTGGAATAAGTTCTTGATCTCTTTTCTGCTCAATTTTATTTCTCCTAGTTATATAAATGGCTAATTTTGCAATACCAACAATAAAATTGATCAATTGACACTTGAATCTTTTCTTTATAGTATACATACAACCAAGAATAAAATCCTGCTTTGTAAAACATACCCCAAAAAGATTCAAAGAGAAGCTCTAGAAGGCTAAACAAAAATAAAAGTCTTTTACAATACATAAAACAATGAAACAGTCTCTCTTTCATTACAAAATGGACAATTTTCACTTACATTTGGGTTCAACATTGCCACAAAAGAATTAACTGGAGCAGCTCCATGGAGTATCCTCCACTGAAGATCACCAACTCTTTTAGGTAAAGGAGATTTATAAAAAAAATCCTCCACACTGGTTTTGTTGTTTCAGGAATCTCTAATGTGTCTCTCCGTACAGTATCATTTCTGTTCTTTAACCATTTAATATTTGTCACTTTCACAATACTTCTGTACAATACTTTCCCTTTAACTGCAAAAAAAAAAAAATCAATTTGTTCATCAGTATCCTTCTTCAGCAAGGGATTAATGTAACTTGATGAGGTAAAATCAGGTACAATACTTATGTCTGGGAAGAAATCTTCATAATCAGGAAATATATATTTCTTATTGTACTCCTCAAGTAAAGTTCTTTCTTGTACATTTAAACCCCCCTGCAGTTTGTCTAAAAAACGTTTAACAAAACAGTGTCCAGGACAAATCCATTTGCTCTGCGTAGAATGCATTGAGCCACTGGTCTCCACACCAGTCTTTCAGATCCCAGCATAAATTTCTGCAAAAACTGAACAATAGTTTCAGCAATATTTTCAGCATTTGTCACCAACCGGTGGCCTGTTGCACAAAGCCGGTTTCAGTTGCTACCCAGGTAAGTTCAAGATTAGTTTGAGCAAACTCTGGTTTTTCGGGCTTATGAAGGTGGATTGGTTTTTAGTGGGTTTCATTGCTATACTTACGCTACATGGCTGACCTGCTCCGGAGCAGGTTTTATTCTGGGTTAGAGATCACAAACCCAAACTCGACCAATCAGCTGTGAGTAAAGTGACATGTATCTGATGCAATAAAGCCACTCCCCCTGTATCTCTCGCTCCAAATTAAATCAGTTTATAGTGAAAACATTTTAGAGACAAAATTGCTCAGCATTTGCTGTTAATTATTCATTATATTGACATTAAATAAATTAAAATTATGAATAATTCATGACATATTCATATAATTAGGCCTATTATATTAATTAACAATATTAAACTTTGCTTTTAAATTAAAATAAATATAATAGATGCATAATATATAAAGCTTTTAAACAGATTAAGCTTACATGTATTCTTTTGAGCTCTTTGTGAAACTATATTAATTATTTGGTCTATTTGTTTGATTCACATGCATTGATATAATCAGATATTTTCTTTCAGCTTCCTTCTCAAACTTTCACTGCATCAGTGTTTATTCCTGCTTTGTAAATGCGTTTAATTTCATATTTATCTGGATTTGTTAACTCCAAACCTACTCTGACATTTTTTTTAGTAATTGTAATGATTTTTACATATTTTTTTTAAATTGTACTTTTTTTAAATTGTGCTTTTGTACATTTCTCTTAGGTGGCTGGGCAGTCATTACATGTCCATGTGGAATAGTGTATTCCATCAAATTCACCATAAGAGCAGAGTCTCCCAGAGACTTTGCGGACTTGCTGCTGAGTTGGAAGCACTTTCCTAATGTTGTAATATACGGCTTTGCTAGAGGTCTTGCAGCACACGTTAATCTTCATGAAGCAGATTCTCTGCCTTTCAGTCCCCATGAAGGGAGACTTGCTGAACCAACTACAGCAAATATCCAGCTAGCAAAAGAAGGCAAGCTCAAAGTTAATCTACCACGGTTGAAAAATAAGGAGGAGGATACCAACCGCCATCCTTTGACAGGATCACCAGAGCATTATGCTTTGCATCACAGATTCCATGAATTCAACACGAAAGACCCAAGAGATGCTCTTAGGAGAGTCCAAGTAGTCCCAGAACTTTGTGGATGGGTAAATACTCAAACCGCAGAGCAACGTTTTGCTGCAATGCGCAAAAACAATTATTTCCTGAACATGCTCACGCCATCAGGACACACATTTTTGATGCGCAACATCATTCACCATTATAATACAGCACAGAATAAGAACATGGAGGACAGCCTAAGAAAAGCTGTATCACCAAGTGATCAGTTAACCTTCAATGGTTACGGTCAGATAGTACTTGGTAAGTTTTATATATATATATATATATATATATATATTAATTATATTATATTATATTATATATATATATATATATATATATATATATATATATATCTATCTTACAATGACTATTAATTTTTTCATGTATTGTAAAAATCACTTTTTCTTGTATGTGAAGGTACACCTCCACAGTCCCTAAATGATAGTGAGAGACTCACTTGTGATATTAAACAAATAGACCAAGTACACTGTAAGTAATGTTATGATAAACACTACAAAATCTCACTTCACTTAATAAATACAGTTGGATCACAATATTTTGTCTCTTTTCAGACCCCAGCCAAGGTTCAGTGATGGACATGACAGCCCTACGAAATGTGCAGCCAAACAGGGCATGCATCCACAAAGCAGTGACCAAATGAAGATGGTATGTTGAATTGTTTTGCATTTTTATGCAAAGTGTATAATCATACTTACAATTGTTTTTGTTTTTCTAGATAAAAAATGCTTTAAATGAAAAGGAATCACAACAACAATTTTTGGCTCAAGTAGGAGCAACAATTCTGGACAGATCAGATTTTATTACCTTGGGACATCCAAATGATGTTGAAGGGACTGTGAGTATTATCACATGCAATATCATGCTTTTGGTTAATTAACTGTAATTTTAAATGGTATCTAACAGAACATAAAGGTCCATTGTTTTAGCTTGTATGTGACAGTGACATGGTTGCCACCGTTGTGTGCAGACCCTTCAGCTAACTTACCTGTAAGTATGACTGAAATATTTAATAGAAGTTAACTAGGGTCATTTTAGGTGGCATTATAAATGTTTGTTGTCTGTATTAGGACCATATAGCAGAATGTGACTTCATCTTACTGCCTTCCTGGGCATCAAACCATTGGATGATATGTGTAAGTCTATTGTGTTTAAATGATCAGTTCTCCTTAATGCAAGTAACACTGAGATATTTTGACATAACTAACAGTTGTATCTTCCAAGAATTATTTAATAGAACCAGTTTTACAGATCATGAAACCAAAAAGCAGAGAGATGCTTGATTCACTGTACAGCACTGACTTCAGCGACTGTCGTTACATTGATCCCTACAGGTTTTTTCAGAAAAAAATATTCAAAAGAAGTTCAGCATTATGGTAGTTCTGTTTTGTGCCATATATCCTTTTGCATGCATTTTGGTTTTTTTTTTGTTTTATGGCTCATTTTTCGTTGATGCTTAAACTATTTAAATCTACGTTATCGCTGGAATCATATTTTATTGTTTATTGTTTAAACAATGATAAATGAGCCAAGAATTTGTTTGGGGTTGTTCCACCCCAGTTTGTTTGTTTTTTTAGTATTTCATTATTATTTTTAGTCCATTTTTGTTTTAATTGTTGTTGTTTAAATGTTTTGTAGAATACTTGCACAGCAACTACATCCTGGGCCGTGGAAAGAGTATGGACGTGATGATCTCAACGTAAGCAGTTTTCTTGTTGCCATCACTAAATTCCATTTTAGATATTCAACCACATTGTTTATTTTTGAATAATTATAACATGTTTATTTCAATTTAACTCAACAGGGTACTCCAAGGCAGAATTGTTCAAATAACTGTGGAGTGTTTGTGTTGATGGTAGGAAGAATTGTTTAACAATAAGTGTTTATTTTCCTTGATACCTTTGTCAGATTGCTGTTTTTCATTGTTAATTTATTTTTTAGTTTATGAGCAAAATCAATATCAACAAACTTAAGATATTGATACAATCCAACAAAATCATTTAATTAAAGTTCATTACTATTGTTTATGTCTGTTTTGATGTAACTTACTATTAATGTTACAGTAGGCACTCTATGTTGTAATGGGAGGTGTCTTTGATTTTGCTGAGGTGAGCTATCAAAACTAATAATTTGGGAAAAAGTTTATTCTCAAAGGGTGATTGTGATTTACATTAAGCATATTTTCCAGTCTGACATGGCTGCAGTAAGGAGATGGTGGTGCTTGCTCCTGCTAACAAATTATCCTGTGAAGTAAGCCTATTTCCAAGTACTTCCAATAAATAAAACATTTATTAGCAGTAGTAGGTGATAGAGGAGAAGAAGTAGCAGTTTTTTTTTTTTTTTTTAAATGTTAATTTGCACAGTATTTGGTGTTTTATGGTGATTTTTTTTTTTTTTTTTTTTTTTTTTTCCCTGTGTGGCGTAAATACTCTCTAGGGAAACTGTAGTTCACTTGTTTGTTTTTTTTGTTTTTTTGTTGTTGTTGTTTTTTTTTGTTTGTTTTTTATATGTAATTTAAGATCAGATGCTGAAAGAAAGCTACTCAGAAAAAGGCGCAAAGAAATGAAAACAGGTATAACTTTAATTAAAATAGGTTTGTAACAGCTAATCTGACAACTGATGATAAAATGTTCAAGTTCCTTTTTCCATAAATATTTCATGATTGGTGTGAACTTTCTTTCTTTCTTTCTTTCTTTCTTTAGAAGAATTGGAAATGGAAGCTGATTACATAAGTAAGGTGGGAGTTTTCCCTATTCCAAATGTAATTTTTAACATTTTAAATGTATGCTATTATTGGACTAGTATTTTATATTGAATAATATTAAACTTTTTTTTTTTTTCATCAGATGCCACCTGAGATCCTGAGACATATCCTCATGAATGTGGTCAAAGAAGATGGAGATGTGGCCTTCTTCAGACTGTCTCTGACGTGCTGGCTTTTCCATGATGTTGTTTGTGAGGTATCATTCAGAAAAGAGGCTCATTGTGCCTGGCTTGACAGTAAGTTTTCATTTTATTATTTTTATATTTTTACCAGTAGACAGTTCTACACATTAAGTTTAAGCTGCAAATGCATTTTAAGCTTTGCTCAGAACTTTTTATTGCTTTAAATCTCTTTCTTACAATAGGTGTTGTCAACTGGAGTGCACACTCCAGTGTCTACAAGGAGATGTACCGAGTGCCATATAAAGTGACCAGTTGCCTTTGTTGTGGGGACTTATTTAAAGACTTCCCGCCAGGCTATATTGGAGATGGAAGGAAAGGAATCCTTCGTGCATTTTACTCGACCAAAGAGTTTGAAGGTTACTGCTCAGCAGACTGGTCCATCTGTGACGGCAATCACTATAGCCCCAAGGACAACAATTTATAAAGTTAAATATAAATGGTCACTTGAGTGACAACTGCTTGATCTGACTGCTGTGATCAGTTTGTATATTAAACTTAAATTCAGGGTTTTTTTTTTATTTTTTTTTTTATAAATGCACTTGCATGTCTTGCAGACACTGAACAGCAAATTAAGAGGAATCTTATGTACAGATCACTGTTGAAAACCAGACAAAATATCATTTTATATTATATATATATATATATATATATATATATATATATATATATATATATATATATATATATAATCATCAGCATGTTTATTTTGACATCTGACAAGTTTTTTTTTTTTTTTTTTTGTTAATATTTTTGCATTTTCCCCATGAATGTGTACTGGTATTTTAAGTTGTATACAGACTTTATTGTACTGTACCTTTTAGGATTAAAATTACAGAGACAATTACTTACTCATTTTTGCTTCCACTCAACAGCAAATATGACCTGAATAGAATAAAGTGGTTTTATTTTAAAATGTTCTATATACACGCATTAAAAATAATACTTGCGGTGACATTATGCTATTAATCTATCAAATTTAGGTTTAAAAACTCTAAAATCATGTGATTTAAAATGTTGTCCAGACGACTGTTTTGCATGTGTGTAAATAATACAGATCTTTAAATAAATGTAAATAATTACTTATTACTATTCATCAGTACTACTATAGAGGTTAGAACATCATCTCAATACAATATTGAGCATGCGTGTCACTCAAGACCAGCGCATGCGCATTATAATCCAGAGATCGGTACTGCGCATGCGTCTATGACGTCAGCAAAACAACGTCCAGTACGTATTGGATCTGATCCAGCTACATCAATCATGCTACAGGCTGCAGCGAGGACTTGGACAAAACACTTCACAAAAAGAAAAGAGTTGGAAAAAGCACTCTTACCAGCCACAGACGGCTACCGCTCGCGCACACACTCACCACGCTCTGCCCACTCACTCCCAGCATGCACTCGAGAGAGAGAGAGAGACAGAGAGTGAGTGCATGTGTGAGAAAGAGAGAGAGAGAGTGTGTGTGAGAGAGAGCAGCTCTTCATTAAGTCTGTCCACCAGCAGCACACAGATAAAGCAGAATGATCCACATCTGTGATCATAAACTTCTCATATTTAACCTGCTGCTCATCATGTCAGGTAAGAGTTTATTCTGTGTTTATTCTCAGCACCTGTTCTCAATCAGGTCCGTGTTTGCTCTGAGCTGTTTCTCTCTCTTTATGTTTTAGTGGTGGCATGTGAGATGAAGGAGATCTTGACTTTCACTGCTTATGAAGGAGGAAAAGTTGAAATACAGTGTCTCTATGAGTCTGGATATGAAACATATAATAAATATCTCTGCAGAGGAGAATGTCCAATGTTGAATAAAGACATTCCTGTTGAATCTGGATCTGCAGCTAAAGATGAGAGATTCTCTCTGACCGATAACACAACAACCCACATCTTCACCGTCACCATCACTGATCTGAGAATAGATGATCAAGGCCAATACTGGTGTGCTGTGAGGACAGGACTGGGAAAATATGATGACTATATGGAGATTTACCTGGAAATTAAACATGGTAAATCAGAATATACTGTATGAGTGAAGTGGTTCATAAGTGCACACAGATATGGTGTAAAATACATAAGCATAACTAATATATCACTAATATACTGTAACAGTAACATTACAGAGGTCTCTTTGTGTCTGAGAGTATGTATCGCGTGCTATAAAGATGTATAGAGGTGAGATAACAGAAACCACAGTATCCTCTGCAGATGATGATGAGCGAGTGTTCACCACACAAATACTGACCCGCATCACTTCCTGACACATCACACAGTTTTATTCATGAAGAACTAGTTACATTTACATTTAACAGCATTATCTGTTGACATTTATCACTTCAAAAGTCCAGGTTTTCCAGGAGGACATGGTGTGAGATAAAGACACTTCAAAATACTTAAATGTGTTATTTTTTCTGTATGTGACTGGAGAGCATCTGAACATCAGCTGCCATTATAAAAGTGATTTGAGGAATGATGTCAAATTCATCTGCAAAGGAAGCGACCCGTCCCTCTCTGTTTCTCTGAGTTTCATCAGAGACAAACAGTAAGGGTCGATTCTCTCTGAGGGATGAGGACTGTACTGAACAAATGTTGCTGGTCACTCATACAGCACTGTATTTCCACCACAGCCCTGACATCAGTGAAGCGTTAATAACAGCTTTGTCTCAGAAGAGCTCACAAGTAACTAAAGGCGTCACATGACTTTGTGCCATACTATAGCACTTCTTCTGAAATGCATGCTCAAACAAGCAAACAATCCTAAAAAGTTTTTATTCTGCAATAACTGCATAAACTACAGACTGTCATTTAGATTATGCCATCATCTATAGATTATGTAAGTGACATTGTGCATTAAACCCAATGATCATTTGTGCTTCAGTCACATCAGAGAGGAAGTCACCTAAACCAACCACAACAGCTTCAGATCACTCGACTGAACCAGCGTCTGAAGATGGTGGATCCATCAGACCCGTCACATCTTCAGCCTCATCACTACCACTTCCACCTTCACCATCCTCTTCTGTCACTTCATTATCACCACAATTACAACTAGGTACATATTCTGTTACTTAAACAAATCCGATTGTCCAGATCTCCTCAAAAACAGGATATTTGGGATTACTTTCAGATGTTTTTTGCCTGTTTTCAAGGTTTTACAGCAATAATCATTATGCTGCCGGTTATGGGGATATTGATGGTGTTTGGACTCTCATCGTTTATTTATTTCAGATTGAGTCAAAGGAAAGAAGGTAAAACTGTTTTTCTCTCTGTCAAAACACACATCATTTTACATGCTGAAGAATGTAGCATTTTAATATCTGGACTTTCACATTAAAGGCCTTTAATTCATTTTGTCACAATCTGGTGTCACGAAACAGGAGTGCAGTCGAGAGGTGTCGTTCATGTCTCGGCTGAAAACCTGCTTACTGAAGAAGTGAGTTTCATTATGTGTTTGAGTTTGATCTTAATCTGTTTGTAACCTTTTGTTTGTGGGTTCTAATAATCTTTATCAATGTTACTCATCTCAAGTGTGTTTTTACTCCGGTGACTCTTTCTTCTCTGATTTCAGGCCACTCATACTATCTGTCATTATGAAGAGATCATTTGCACAAATAATCACGCTGGCTTCAGTTTGGGCCTTCCTGTGTTTGGTGAACATGACGCCTCTGATACTCTCACCTGTTCGACGGTCTTGTTTCAAACTACAGATCAGACAGGACTTCAGTAGGACAGGAACTATATGCAACTGTTAGTCCTTGACCATGTAAAACTGAGTGAAACTGTTTAGTTGCATATCTGAATCTGATGAAAAAGATCAATTAAAAGTTCAGCTTCTCAGCTTCTCTTGAGCGATGTGTTTTTGGAAAGCTGTGCCAAGAAGAGAGACATGAGCACACTGATTAAAGACGTCCATCTAGAGCGTGATGCAAAACTGATCCAATGAGATCCAGACAGTCCGGCAATGATTATATCAGAGATCAAATTTGAATAAGGAATAATACATTTATTAAGTAAAAATTATAGAGACAAACAAATTAATCAAGTAAATAATAGTTTATAATAAAATCCACAGTATTGTATCTAACAGATGAAGACTGAAGATCAGAGTATAGAGAAAGAAGGAACAAAAGAACATATTTGCAGAATGAAAGGAGAAGCAAAAAGCAAAAAGTAGAAGCAATAAGTTAAACTTACGCCCTCTTAAATCTTTGGTCTAATAAGAAAAGGTAAAACGGACTTATCCATTATGTCATAGTTGGTGTAACGGCTAGGTCAGAGTGACTGGTCAAATGTTAAAGATAGATGAAAATAGATATAGTGTTACGTGTGGTGCTGCAGGGATCAGGCAATACACGGAAATCCACAAAGTAAGGGTCTTTAATGAACGTAGGAGCAGAAACAACACTAACACACAGAAGGCTAACAATATAACGGACAAGGAGTGCAGGGAGTGAGTCCAACTTAAAGGGAGTGCTGACGAGGACAACAGGTGCTGGGAATCCGGGGAGATGGCGGGAAGACTGATGAGGGAAGTGCAAACAGGAGTGCGGAACAGGAGGATTCTGGGAAACGGAGTCCGGGAAGGCGTGGATGTGACATATAGAAGGTGTTGTTTTGACACCTTGAAGAGAATATTGCAGATCTTGGATGTCTGCAGAAATAGAAATCTTGATACAAAGGTGCATCACATAATGAATTCTGATTGAACTTACACCCACTCGATCTTACAGCACAGAAGAGACAACAAAAATCTTACATTTGGAAATATTCAAACATATCAGAGCATATAGTAGAAAATATATAAAAGATTAAGGAAATCAATAATATGTAAAAGAATAATAATACATAAAGAATAATTAATAAAAGAAATAATATGAATAAATACATTATCATAAACATTGACCATTTTGTATACATCAAGCCTGTTTACATCGATCAACTGTAACCATAGCAACAGCGACTAAAGTAGTATCAAAGATGGCGATGAAAATAAAACGGTAAAGTCTGGTCATACTTGAAGTGACGCATCCATCAGATTTAAATTAAGGAGAAGGACATGGCTGCAGCCTGCAGAATGGGGCAGGGCTACATGTGTCGCTCCGCCCCATACTTACTCTGATTGGCTCGGTCATCTTTCATAGGAAATGTGTTCGTAGTCATCTTCACTATAACGCACAGACAATACAACATTAGCCTACATCCCGTAATGGCAAGATAAATTAACACAAACCCTGCACTTGTGTTAAAGTAGAGAAACACTAATAAAATATTACTGCAGTAAAATAGAGGTTTCTAATGCGACAAATAAGAGTTCAGTCTGACATTATTATGAGTTATTAGGAGCACACTTGATCTGAGAATATCAAAATCAAGTGTTTATAATTCACTTGACTCGCTTGTTAACTGCTGCAGGTTTAATCTTCTGGTAGGGCTGGAGATTTTTCTAATTTAATGTTTTAATTTAATGTTTTGCCTCGATTTTATTATTTTTAAATTGAGAAATAACTTTTTTTGAATAAAAATGTTAGCAAACATTACTAGTGTTGGAGAAAGTTGCTTTTAAAAGTAATGCATTACAATATTGCGTTACTTCTTAAAAAAGTAAATAATTGCATTAGTTTTTATGTAAAGTAATGCGTTACGTTGCTTTTGCGTTACTTTTTCTCATCTGGGCTGGGCTGTTTGTTTGTTTATTTTTATAACAACAAAAACGTTTTTTGGCAAATGTAAAGGCCCTTTCACACCCAAAGTGGAATGAATAAGCCTCAGACTGAAGGAAATGCAAATTCACACCTGTACAGTAGAGGGCGCAGTACAAACAAACAAGCCTTTCAGCTGTGCTGTCATTCTGGAATACAGAAGAATAGGACGCAGGAGAAGTAAATGAGTAAATGTATGCTCACATTTAGTCTAAAACTAGTCTGGAATAACCATCATGTTCACAGAGCACACGACGCCTCTGCACTCCCAATTTCTCTTAACATGGGGACAGAGCTGTCAGTCAATAAATGAGAAAACAAAGTAACTTGCATTATGTTTTTAAAAAAGTAACTCAGATATTTTGTTTTAAATTGAAAAGTAATGCGTTACTTTACTAGTTACTTGAAAAAAGTAATCTGATTATGTAACTCACATTACTTGTAATGCATTACCCCCTACACTGAACCTTACAATGAGACGCGGGCAGTGGAATGGGGGAAAAAGCAAAGTTATTAAATGTGAATTGAACTTTTTTTTTAACTCGACTGCCGTGTTTTTAAAATGCTGTTTAATGGGTGAGACGCTGCAAAAGACGCGAAACACGAGTGCAACAGCCAAACTTAAAAACAATAGGAAAAATAATGCAATGGAAAGCAAAAACCTGTAAAGAACTACTACTGTATGTTTGATATTTCATGTTTTCATGATGGTGACAGGCTGAAAGCTGCTGTTATTTTCTGTTTTTACAAAGCATTTGGTGTTATTTATTGCTATTACTTTTTGGCTAAGAAATATGTAGCTTTTTTATTTTATATTATTTCTGAGAATATAGGATATGTTTAAGATAAGTTTGTATAATATTTGCCTTCATGCATATTTAACTAATTAACTAATGTCATTTGTTTTTCATTTACACCATGTCGATCACTCATGGAGTCCAAAGGTGGCACAGTCCACAAAGACATGCTTTCTGTTGTGAGTAGATGTCATCTTCAGACTTCTCGTCCAGACTTGTTGCAATAGCAGTTGGTCAGTCTTCAGTCTTTGTTCTTCTTTCAGTCCTGTGAGAGATCTTTATCGAATGGTGTTGCACTGCTCATTGATATGCAAATCGTCCATCAAACACTTCACACCTCCACAAGAATCAGGCACTGGTGATGGTAGAACTCGTTTGTCCCTCCTTTGAGACAAGACACAGGATTTGAACTTGTGAAGCAGGGATCCTGTTATTTAAAAGAACATATAGCACAACAAACAGCAAAAGCATACATATGGCATCTGTCATTGGTCAGAGGTTTGATATGGTCAGATTAAATTTGTCTCTGGCCCTTAAATCGATGTACTTGACAAAGTGGTCAAGGTTGGAATAAAAGAAGATCTTACAAGCTCTTACACTGCTTCTGGAAACATTGAAATAAATAACAAAACAACAATTGTTGGTTTTAAGCCCCCCTTTATCATGAAGAGTATCAGCAAAATATTCAGTGTAACCAAATACAGAGATTCAATTGAATTAATGTTCAAAACAATCATTGTTCCAAGTCAAATGGACAAAATACAAACAAATAAAATAAGCTTCAGAATTGTTTCAAAGGCATTAATGATATTACAAATTTTGTGCTTAAGTAAGAAGGAGAAAAACTAACATACATTTTGATATTTAATTTGGTGAGACAAATGATAACTGGTTTAGTGAATCTAAAGAAAAAACAAAATTCACAGTTATAATACAGTCTAAACTTAAAGACTTAAATAATATGCATACATTTTGTGAGGCATATGTGGATGTAGATTTGACTGTGTGTGAAGATCAAATCTATGTGGCTGCATTTAGCTGTGGCTATGTGTAAATGCAATCATGCTCCAAACAAACGTGAGGAAGTTTTACAATTGTGATGAAGATGTGAGTATGAAGTGTGATCTGACTCAAAATCTTTCAACACCAATGTTTTTGTTAAGGAGCATGATAAAAAGTGCAAAGTTCAGAGTTACTGAATCCTGTTGTGAGGAAAGCATTTTCATGGTTAATGCAATTGTGAATCACATTGTAGCCACATGGTAATTCTGTGCTCCTGTACATGGTTTTTCTCCAGCTATATTGAAAATAGCTGAGTTTTCCACTTAGGAGACAAACAAATTCAACATAGTCACACATGCAACTAGAAATTGCAATACAATTCCAGTACTACACTTATTATTCCAATTAACACAAGATACATGGCCTAGAATGGATAACATCTACAACCTTTAACCTAAGTGTTTCATACAACACTTACAGTAAAGCAATCGAGTGTTTTAAAGAATAAACTCAGCTAGTCTATGTGTACATGTAGTATCACAAACAACTTTAATGTGTGTTCTATGAGCACAATTACAAATTTGGAAATACAAACAGGATCATTGCAATTTGGATGTTTAACTATTAAACTTTTTGCTATTGGGCTGCTAATCCACTAGCAAGTGAAGTCAGTAGCTGGAGGCCTTGCACAATTCATGAACAATGCAGTTAACTCACTAAGAGATTTACCTGCAAATGAGCATTGATCTTTGCTCGTAGAATGTGGTTTCCTGTTTTTCTGAAAATAAGGTGGAGGTCTACCCCTACACAGTGACCAGCATTTTTCCTCTGTATGGCCTATTTTCTGACAGGAACTGCAAAACCTGTTCTCTTTGCCACAGGGTTGTTTGCTGTGTTCTCCTGGAGTTTGAGGATTTTCATGACTCTCTAATGCTCGCACACCATGCGTTCTGGTACATGACTCTGCGCTATTCCGGTGCTGCATCACCTTAAGAACTGAAATAGGCACATTTTCTTGAGCAGTGGCCTCTGAACAAAACATTCCAGATTCATCAGAGCAATTCACCTCATCTAAGAAGTGAACGTGCTTTTTAGCCCCTTCGCTGTTAAGCATTTTGGGAGACTTTTTAGCATTTAGCTTAGCCATGAGATCTGCAATGGTCTCCTTGTGTTTTTTACACTTTTCAGTCAGGTCTGACTGCTCAGCTGATAAATTATCTAGCTGTGTTTGAAGATCCTGAATCTTTGCCTCTGACTTTTGGGCCTCTGCATTTTTAGAATGCACTTCTTTACATTTAGCATCTATGCTTGAAAATAGATGTGTGGTCACATCACGCAGCCGCGCACAACTTATGAAGTTTAAAGCCTCAATTATTTCGCCACGTTTTGATATCTTTTGATGTTTGCCAATTATGTCCCACCATTTGAGCATTTCATCATCTGAACATTTAATCCCATATATTGTTTCTTGAGTTTGCGCAAAGTAGACTCAACTTTTTTGCTCCATAAAGCAAACAATGCATCACTCTTTTCAGAAATTTTCCCTTCCATCCCTGAGGAGATCTGAATATCATACCATTAAACAATTAAACCAGACTTACCCATTCCTTGGTGAGAAGGTCAGCTTTAATCCATCCACAAGATCAACTGTGAAAAAATGTCCTCATTCTGATGACCGATCAAAGTAGATTTCAGAAAACTCACTGCAAGGGATCCTGGGTTTCGGCACCATCTGTAAGGGTGGACCTCCTACAGGCTGTAGGGTTGCCGAGCGACTAAAGAAACGTTATCAGCAAGATGGCAGAAAACTGTTCATTTCTTGTCTATAACCACCCACTGCTACTTATACCAATGACGGAAATAAGTGCAGTTATAATAGCAAAATATGTGGGAGAGCGTTGCTATAGTGTGACGATATTGTATTGCAACAGGGAGCACATTAATGTTAATACTAAATCAAAACTAGTTAGCACATCATTTGTAATAGAAAGGGTTTAATGACAATATCTGATTATGGTTACACTTAAAATAATTACAAAAGAGATGTATGAGATGATAAAATCGTTCAATTCAATTCAATTCACATTTATTTGTATAGCGCTTTTCACAATACATATCGTTTCAAAGCAGCTTTACAGAGAATGCATATCAACATTACAATTTGGAGACAGTTAGCTAATAATGTAATAATTTAGGCGATTAACATACAATCACTGTTAGCAATTTAATTGAAGGTAGAAGCAAAGAGCTCCTGGAAAAATGAATTACATATTAACAATAATTAGGATATATAGAAATTTGCGAATGTGCGTGTTGATCCAGATGTTGCATCTTCTGAAGTCATCGCAGGAGTTGGCGGCGTCTCTTCCAAAGTTTTAGTCATCTGAGGTCTTCTTAAGAGGCTGGATCCAAACTGAAACTGATGTACTCTCTAGTCACCTCGGGACGGGCGTCCTGAGGTAAAACAGAAAAGCAAATGGAGAATAATTAGCATAGCTGCTGTTCATAACATTAAGCAAAGATAGTCATGTGCAATTGATCTGATATGAGATGGATTATGTGAATGCTTGGCTGAAGAGATGTGT
Organism: Ctenopharyngodon idella; assembly: GCF_019924925.1. Lineage (NCBI taxonomy): Eukaryota > Metazoa > Chordata > Actinopteri > Cypriniformes > Xenocyprididae > Ctenopharyngodon > Ctenopharyngodon idella. Next base: position 1,502,487 of record NC_067220.1, read on the forward strand.
CTTTAATCTAGATTTAAACTGGGTGAGCGAGTCTGAGCCCCGAACATTATCGGGAAGGCTATTCCAGAGTTTAGGAGCCAAATGTGAAAACGCTCTCCCTCCTTTAGAGGACTTAGCTATCCTAGGTACAACCAGAAGTCCAGAGTTTTGTGATCTTAAAGAGCGTGAAGGATTGTAGGGCGATAGAAGATCGGTTAAGTACACAGGAGCTAAACCATTTAGAGTCTTATAGGTCATTAGCAGTACTTTATAATCGATACGGAACTTAATAGGTAACCAGAGTAGAGATGATAAAATTGGTGTTATATGATCATATTTTCTTCACCTGGTAAGAACTCTAGCAGCTGCATTTTGTACCAATTGTAGCTTGTTTATTGAGGAAGCAGGACAACCAGCTAGTAATGCATTACAGTAATCTAGTCTAGACGTCATGAAAGCATGAACTAACTTTTCTGCATCAGAAACAGATAACATATTCCGTATCTTAGCAATGTTTCTGAGGTGGAAGAAGGCTGTTTTTGTAACATATGAAATATGATTTTCAAAGGACAAGTTGCTGTCTAATATAACACCCAGGTCTTTAACTGTCGAGGATGGAGTAACAGTACATCCTTCTAAATGCAAATTGTAGTCTGAGAGATTCTGTGTACAGGTTTTTGGCCCAATAAGTAATACTTCAGTCTTATCTGAATTTAATAGAAGAAAATTACTAGTCATCCAATGTTTTACTTCTTTAACACACTCTGTCAGATTGGATAATTTAGAGTTTTCATCTGGTTGTGTTGAAATATATAATTGAGTATCATCGGCATAGCGGTGGAAACTAATTCCATGTCTTCTTATAATATTACCAAGTGGCAGCATGTATATTGAAAATAGCAGAGGGCCTAACACAGATCCTTGAGGCACTCCATAATGTACTATCGTTATCTTAGTTTTTTCCCCGTTTAAATAAACAAAATTGTGACCGGGGGGGGGGGGGGGGGCCCAAGAAAAGCCAAGAATCAAAGAGCCAGAGCAACAGTTACAATCTTCTTTTATCCCTTCCTTGACCATGTGACTGAAACCAAAATATGAGACATTCAAACTGACCAATCAGGACATTAAAACTTCCCTCACTGTACTAAAGGTGTGACCATTTGTAGACCCCCAATGTATATACATTTTGGCCTACAGGCCTTGATCACCTTCAACACCTTTGTGCCTTCCAAATGGCCCTTGTAGCAAGAGAGAGCGGGTGAAACAGTAAAGCAAATGTCTTTGTTCATTTTAAAATATCTTTAGATATTTTCAGTCTTACAGAGCCAATCAGAGTAGGTATCAGAGGTGTAAAGTACTTAAGTAAATGTAATTAGTCACTTTACTTAAGTATCTTTTTGGCTACTTTGTAGTTGTACTGAGTATCAAAGATATTGGCAACTTTTACTCTCTACTTGACTACATTTTTGAGCAAGTAAATGTACTTTTTACTCCACTACATTTGTGGTGAGTAATGCAATTACAGATTACATTTTTCATGGCAGCTAACTTTTTCTGCAGCAGTTTGTTTCTGATATAAGAAGCGATATCGCCATCTACAGGGCATTGAAGGTACTATATCTTGTGCTTTTTGCCTTTACTCACCTCAAACATGTCAACAAGGATACTTTACGTGAATGTTAGTGCATTAGCAGGTAGTTGCTGATCACAGATGTTTTATTACGAGGAAATGACTGCAGCCGGTGATGAGGCTCAAACCAGCACATACAGTAGACTTTGACTATTTAATTTTACTTAACATTGTTTTATTTCTGCTATATTGACAAGACCGTTTTGAAGGAAATTGGTTTACTTATGGCCTTTCTGTGCACTTGAGCTCAACTGAGACTTGAGAGTTTGTAGATGTTTAAAAAGGTTATGTCGACCTTGATTAATTGCAACATTGAAGTGTTCAGTTTTATTTTGATTTTAGAAAATAAACTTAATTTCTCATCTTACAAGTCAATTGTTTCTTATTTTCACTGGCATGTCTCTCAGGACTAGTGCATCTCTGAGCCTACATTCAGCATGAGTAAAATACTTAAGTACTGTTAAAATCAGATACTTTAAGACTTTTACTCAAGTTGTATTGGAATTGGTTACTTGTAACTCGTAGTGGAGTCATTTTTGATGTAAGGTATCAGTACTTTTACTCAAGTAAGGTTTTCAGGTACTCTTTACACCTCTGGTAGGTATGGGGCGGAGCGACCCATAGAAACAGTAAAACACACGCTTCCTATAGAGATGCGCACATAGGACTGCGCATTAGCTTGATCCAGCCTGAAAAATATTCAGGCTTTTTTGTTTGTTTGTTTGTTTGTTTTTTTGTCATAATTCGAGCGTTTAGAAACAAAATTTATGAGACAGTTGTTGTCAGATTTCAAATATGAAATTTAATCGAAAGCTTGGCATCTGTTGGATGTGATAAAAAAAATACACGGCATATTCTTTTAACATTTATTGATACACTTCATTCAAATGCTGCTATACTGTATTCATCGCACACAACACAATAGGCAATATGTTAATATAATCATTTCTTGATTCCACGCTTTTTCTTAATTAAAAATAAATATTATTATTGGCCTATCCATTTCTGATAATTCCAAGTTGCCATGGTCGCACAGGTTGTTTACGCATTTAACTCATGGCCATCAGAAATAGATGTCGTTCACTCAATATAATGAAGTCGTGGCCACAAGAAAAAAATCTATCGTTCCCTCAACATATGATCTCGAGGCCACGACTTTACATCGCGTGCCCACGACATAAGGATGTCGTTACCTCGACAAAACGATCTCGTGGCCACGACATATTATCACGTTCCCACGACATATTATCACGTTCCCATGAGTTAACATGTTGTGGCCACGACAAAACTAATGCCGCGTTCCAGGCAACCCGTAACCCATGTTTTTCCAACCTTCTACCCGTGAAAATGCACTGGAACAGCAGTCAAACCTGTGACTTCCCACCTGTGAACTCGTACTAGATCGATGTACTCCCAGTTCCGCGCTCTGACGTCACATAGCCCGTGAAACAACAATGGCAGCCCCTACGGTTGCGGTGTTTATGCAAGTGCACGGTAAAATAACGTAAAATAAAAGGTATAACAGCTCCTCTTGCCTTATGCGCCGTTTTTCCTCCTCCGTTTCCCTCAAATAAGCAAGGAGTAAGCACCTTTGGTGATAGAAATGATTGTAAATGAGCATAAGCCCTGTACGGTCCGCCATGCTGGTTTGTTTACACTCGGGCAGTTTGGCGTGACTTGCCTGGAACGCTACGAAGTCGTGAGTTGTTGTTTGAAGTCGGGACTTACGGGCCCAAAAACCTGCCTGGAACGCAGCATAAGTGAAGGGAACATGTCCCCTCCTGGTCATCGTAGCAAACAGCTTTGGAGAATTTGATGTTTCCTCATTCAAAGGGATAGGAGCATGTCTGAGAGGCGTTTCAAAGATGGACGCCAAGTGAAATTACTTGTCTTAATGGGACTTTGGTCGTGCGCAGATCACAAAACTGAGGCAAGCACAAGCAGCTCTGATGAAGGACAGACGACATGAAACCTTCAGATGACAAAGCTGTCTACGTCTCTTTAAGTTACTGAAATCACTCACGAAACACGCAGAGCTCATTCACAAAGCATGGATTTGCCAAATTAATGTGGTTGTGGGTCCTGAAACTGAACTGTGTGAGTTAAGGACTCAAACAGGATAAACAACTGTATTCTGCTGCTGTGTGAATGTACGCTATTGTGCGTCTTATGCGAATGAGTCCCAGGACTTTAATATGAATAAGACATTATCACTAACATGCAGACAAAAATGGTAAAAAACATTTCTAGGAATGACAACAACAGCACTATAGAAGGCTACTATATGCGCTCCTCCATCATTTTAACCTCAAAAAAAAAAAAAAAAAAAAAACGGCTTTTCAACAGTCTACGTCGTTCACAACCGGTAAAACCTTATTTGGCTTATCCACCCTATTAGGGCATGCACAGATCAAATGTCCTATTTCACCACAATATTTTCACACACATATTTAAAATCCTCATGCCGAAAATTCAGGGACAAATCCAGTTTATCAAGGTGCTCTTGCAAAATCACATAAATAGCGCCTAAAGGACACAACATGCTTCAGGAGAGGAGACCTGGTACCAATCGGAATCATTTTAATAGGTGAAAATATCTTAACATAATGTGCAAGCAATTTAGTCAGTAGTTCATTAGGGATAAAGGGTGGCACATTTGACAATGTCACTTTTTTGGAAGGTGTGGACAAAGGGAGCACTGGTGTAAAAATACCCTTAATCACAATCCCATTTTGCACTAATTGATTTGCTAAATCAACTGTTTTCGCAAAAACAACAACAGCGCTCTTCATGCGGGACATTGATAGGATATTCTCATGTCCAATCTCTTCCCCCACTGGTAAGCCACAAGCCTCTACACTAGCGGTTGAATCTATTTTCACACCATGACGCCTTGTCAATGAATTTAAACTCCCGCTGCCGGGTGCAGCCATGCTCCCCAAACCTGGGAGCGTATGCCCCGGCTAAACATGACACTCACTCCTCTATATTCCACAAAAAAAAACTAAGCCAAAAAGAAACCAACAAACTATAAAGAAAATAAACAAATAAACAAAAGACAGAAAGGGAAATAAAGATAGAGAAGACCACTCATACCTCATGCAGCAGCCACACGCTCTCACTCAGTGCTCCGCCCACTCACCCAGAACATGCACACAGAGAGAGAGAGAGAGAGAGAGAGAGAGTGCATGTGTGAGAAAGAGAGAGAGAGAGAGAGAGTGTGTGTGAGAGAGAGAGCAGCTCTTCATTAAGTCTGTCCACCAGCAGCACACAGATAAAGCAGAATGATCCACATCTGTGATCATAAACTTCTCATATTTAACCTGCTGCTCATCATGTCAGGTAAGAGTTTGTTCTGTGTTTATTCTCAGCACCTGTTCTCAATCAGGTCCGTGTTTGCTCTGAGCTGTTTCTCTCTCTTTATGTTTGTAGTGGTGGCATGTGAGATGAAGGAGAACTTGACTTTCACTGCTTATGAAGGAGGAAAAGTTGAAATACGGTGTCTCTATGAGTCTGGATATGAAACATATAATAAATATCTCTGCAGAGGAGAATGTCCAATACTGAATAAAGACATTCTTGTTGAATCTGGATCTGCAGCTAAAGATGAGAGATTCTCTCTGACCGATAACACAACAACCCACATCTTCACCGTCACCATCACTGATCTAAAACCAGATGATCAAGGACAATACTGGTGTGCTGTGAGGACAGGACTGGGAAAATATGATGACTATACGGAGATTTACCTGGAAATTAAACATGGTAAGTCAGAATATACTGTATGAGTGAAGTGGTTCATAAGTGCACACAGATATGGTGTAAAATACATAAGCATAACTAATATATCACTAATATACTGTAACAGTAACATTACAGAGGTCTCTTTGTGTCTGTGAGAGTATGTATTGCGTGCTATAAAGATGTATAGAGGCGAGATAACAGAAACCACAGTATCCTCTGCAGATGATGATGAGCGAGTGTTCACACCACACAAATACTGACCCGCATCACTTCCTGACACATCACATGACATACAGTTTTATTTATGGAGGAATAGCTCATTCACAAAACAAAAACTGAGCAACACAAATTCTTAGACTTTTCCCCCCTTTTTAAGTTCCATCCATCAGCCTTATTCAAGTCATGCTGTTTTTTATATATATATTTGAGATTTTAATTTATTTTTATAAATTTATATTTTTTAAATACTTTTTTATAATTTAAACCTCAAACATTAGGTGTGTGTGTTTATTTTAGTGGTGCAACGGTTCAAAGTACTCACGGTTTCGGTACGGTTCAGTATGTGCTATGTTCAGAGAAAAAAATAAAGAAAATAAGAACAAATAATCAAACTACAAGCAACAGCACAAATAAATACAATAGAGCAAAGATACAAATAAAATAAACAGTGCTTTTCAGGTTTTTCAGGTATCTAACAGTAGTTTGCAGGTACAGAAATTTAATAAAGTAGCTAATCAAATGTAAAACAACATTGCATAATCTTCACTTTATAAATTAAAGATTAATCACTATTAATAAAGTTACAAAAGCTATTCAGTCAAGAGCAGTGAGTGATTTCCTTGTCTTTTGTTGTTTGATTAGCATTAAAAACACACACAGACAGCAGGATTATTAGGCTGCTGTCACTTTAAGATATAATGCACGGATACAGTACACTGACACTGAACACGTGTTCTTTCTCAAGTGTTTAAGTTCACTTAAGATAATAACCTACTATGTTTGCTAGGATATTCACCAAGATTTTCAGCGCAAGGATATTCAGCGCAAGACTTGAAAGAGAAGTTGATTTTTGCACACTGTCTGAGATAAACATGTGCGCTTCAGATGAGCGCACAAATCTTCTCACAGAGTGCGTGCGAGTTCTCTTTCACGTCTTGCTCTTGAATGTTTAAATTGGCAAGGCTTAAATGAGTTTAGTTTAAACTAGTCTCAGCTTTAGACGTCACGCCCACAGACCGTTGGCTGAACGTCTGATGCATATGGCCCACTTATCTGGAAACACTTCAGGAGTTTCGAAGTCGTCATCTGATTGGTTGAATTCTACAGGATGTCCGGGAGACGTGTGTGTCGCGTTTTTTAACTGTCCGCCTGGAAACAAATGCTGTGATGCCAAACACCGTCGTGGAAGAAGAACGCCATCATGTTTACAACTGTGACAACAAGCGCTTACCAGGATCAACTAAATGCTGGATTTTCAAAAGTATGTGAAGTTTGAGGCTCCATTGTTGCAGTAAACTTACACAATGTCAAGTTAGTAGACAAGTGGTCAAGTGCAAAGACTGCAAGTGTGGGTATTTTGGCAGGGCAAAATTCATCTGCAAAGGAAGCGACCCGTCCCTCTGTGAGACATCGGCTATTAAAGTTTCATCGGAGACAAACAGTAACGGTCGATTCTCTCTGAGGGATGATGAATCTGCAGGAGCTTTTACTGTGATCACAGATGTGAACGGCGCCTTGTAGTGCCATCCCAAAGGAGCACAAAATCACTCTCACGGACCTTCTCCTGGTCTGTTTCCTGCTGCTGGAATGACCTGCCACGCTCTATCAGAGCAGCTGAGTCTTTATCCATTTTCAAAAAACTTAGGAAATATTAGTATAAAAAGTATTACATTTTCTTTTTTCTATTTCTATTCTCTCTCCCATCTATTTAATAAAAATAAAAAAATCCTTGTACGAGCAGGAATAACTGGGAATTGACATCGGCACTTACATACTGTTGCACTCATGTTGATTTGATTGCTTCTACTGTTCTCATTTGCAAGTTGCTTTGGAGAAAAGCTTCTGCTAAATGACTAAATATAAATGTCACCACACCATTGACTTTAGTGAAGTGTTACTAACAGCTGCTTCAGGGGAAGTACAAAGTGATCACATGATCTTGTGCTACTATTAGACTGTAAAAATGAAACTGTATATTTATTCTGAAATGCGTGTTCAATATATAAAAAGCTTTGCTTAATCTTAGTTTTTTATTATTATTATTCTCATTATATCTGCAATAACTGCAATAGACTGCAGACTGTCATGCGTTAAACCAAAGGATTATTTGTGCTTCAGTCACATCAGAGTCACCTAAACCAACCACAACAGCTTCAGATCACAGCAGTAAACCAGCGACAGCAGATACTGCATCTAACAGACCCGTCACATCTGTATTTCCTTCATCATCAACAACAACAACATCATCTTCAGCGTTACTGATGCTCTCATCGTCTAATAATGCAGCGTCATCAAAACCAGAATCAGGTATGAAGAATTCAGTTGCCTGTCCAGAGACTTTTTTTCTCAAGTTTCATTAGAAATAGGACATTTAGAGTCATAATCACATGGTTTTGTTGTCTGTTTTTCAAGGTTTTACCATGATCGTCATGTTGATAGTCATAGGGATCCTGACAGGGTTTGGATTCTCACTGTTCATGTACTTCAGATGTAGACAAAAGAAAGAAGGTCATCTTTCTCATGAATCATTTTTATTGCCTCTCATTTTCATAGTCAAACTGAACTTCAGTGTCACAAAGCTGTCAAAATAAAGGCCTTTAATACATTTTGCCACAAAACAATAAATCTGGTGTCACAAAACAGGAAATCAGCCCAGAGATGTCGTTCAAGGCCCGACTGAGCATCTGCCCAACGGAGATAATGAACCAAACAGAGGAGTGAGTTTCATCATGTGTTTGAGTTTGATCTTTTATTTGTGGATTATAATAATCTTTTCCACTCTTAAACCATTTGTTTTTACTCTTCTCTCTTCTCTTCTGTCAGGTCTCTGATTATGAAAACATCAGTAACACTCTTGATAATCCTGTCTACAGTTCGGTCCTTCCTGTGTTTGATGAACACAACACCTCTGTTTATGCTTTAGCACAATTACCCAGCAGCCCCTCTGACAATCTCACCTACTCCTCCATCAAATTTTCAGCTACACCTCACTCAGACAGGACTTCTGACGGGCAGGATACATGCACCACCGTTAGACCATAAAAGGCTGTGGACATTCATGGACATCAGGTTGATTAAACCTGAATCACACCAAACTACCCACTAAGCAAAGTTATGTCCAGAAGACGTCTTGGCACACGTTGAAAAGATGTCCACTGAGGAGCCAGAATTATGACATCTTTTTTTGACGTCTTCTGCATGTCCGATATAGACGTCAAAAAAAAGATGTCATAAAAAAACTTTCATTCCGGCTCCTCAGTGGACGTTTCAAAAGATGTCAGTAGTAATGAAAAGATTTATCTTGAACTTTGTCATGGAAACTACCATGAATAAATCTTATTAAACAATTTAATAATCTTAAAAATTCATTTATACCTGTATGATATTACGCTGTAGCCACATTGATCCAGTGGTTTGGAAAATGGATGGATGATTCAGCTGTGGGCGCCATCTTCTGGCGAGATGCGGGAATTCAATCGGCACGACCCTCACAGTGCATTATGGGTATTCTCTAGCCGTTGAGCATATATTGGTTGTCCACTCATTATTGTGGTGCATTGTGGGATTGAATGTGTGCACTCAATAATGTCAGAGCAGGTATGTCTGCACCGAGCTTGTCTAAATTAACTGCTAACATTTACAAAACGAGCCTACAATAACATAAATAAGCCTTTTTAATGAAATTAAATGAAAATGTTTAATGAAATTAGAAAATATTTAAGAGATTGTTGTTTAATTTGGTTTTGTACATTTGTTCCCATATCCATTTATTTTGCTCTAATCTCACAAGTAATAATCTCAAGTTTTACTGGATTCTTTGGTTCTTTTATAGTGTGGGTCTAAGTCTACCTTTTAATGCCCTTCCCTCGCTAACTTCCCTCCGTCTCATTCACTCAGATGTACACCATTACTTACGTTGCATGAGTGCCCACTACTGGCGGATCCCTTGAAATGTGTTTACATGGAACTTCCTAAACCCTTGATCACTAGAATCCACAATGGAGCTGATTTATTATTTACAGTTTTTTGACACTTGAGTTAAATGGGGGTAAATTGGGGTGGGATAGATTCCCCCAAGGGAAAGTGCTTAGGGAAGTTTGCGAGCATATGTCTAAAAGTGGAGTTAAACACAGTCCGGTTTCAGTGAAGGACTGTGACTTGATATAAAACCTTCAGATGACACAAAGTCTCTGTAAGTTACCGAAATCAAACTTGAAACATTCACAAAGAGTTCACTGAATAAACACGGTTGTGGGTCCTGAAAATAAAAAATAACAGAACTTTTTGAGTGTAACTACAAACCTGATTCCAAAAAAGTTGGGACACTGTACAAATTTTGAATAAAAAAAGGAATGCAATGATGTGGAAGTTTCAAATTTCAATATTTTATTCAGAATACAACATTGATGACATATCAAATGTTTAAACTGAAAAAATGTATCATTTTAAGGGAAAACTAAGTTGATTTTAAATTTCATGGCATCAACACATCTCAAAAAAGTTGGGACAAGGCCATGTTTACCACTTTGTGGCATCCCCTCTTCTTTTTATAACAGTCTGCAAACGTCTGGGGACTGAGGAGACAAGTTGCTCAAGTTTAGGAATAGGAATGTTGCCCCATTCTTGTCTAATACAGGCTTCTAGTTGCTCAACTGCCTTAGGTCTTCTTTGTCGCATCTTCCTCTTTATGATGCGCCAAATGTTTTTATGGGTGAAAGATCTGGACTGCAGGCTGGCCATTTCAGTACCCGGATCCTTCTTCTACGCAGCCATGATGTTGTAATTGATGCAGTATGTGGTCTGGCATTGTCATGTTTCAAAATGCAAGGTCTTCCCTGAAAGAGACGACGTCTGGATGGGAGCATATGTTGATCTAGAACTTGGATATACCTTTCAGCATTGATGGTGCCTTTCCAGATGTGTAAGCTGCCCATGCCACACGCACTCATGCAACCCCATACCATCAGAGATGCAGGCTTCTGAACTGAGCGCTGATAACAACTTGGGTTGTCCTTGTCAGTCCGGATGACATGGCGTCCCAGTTTTCCAAAAAGAACTTCAAATTTTGATTCGTCTGACCACACAACAGTTTTCCACTTTGCCACAGTCCATTTTAAATGAGCCTTGGCCCAGAGAAAACGCCTGCGCTTCTGGATCATGTTTAGATATGGCTTCTTTTTTGACCTATAGAGTTTTAGCCGGCAACGGCGAATGGCACGGTGGATTGTGTTCACCGACAATGTTTTCTGGAAGTATTCCTGAGCCCATGTTGTGATTTCCATTACAGTAGCATTCCTGTATGTAATGCAGTGCCGTCTAAGGGCCCGAAGATCACGGGCATCCAGTATGGTTTTCCGGCCTTGACCCTTACGCACAGAGATTGTTCCAGATTCTCTGAATCTTTGGATGATATTATGCACTGTAGATGATGATAACTTCAAACTCTTTACAATTTTTCTCTGAGAAACTCCTTTCTGATATTGCTCCACTATTTTTCGCCGCAGTATTGGGGGAATTGGTGATCCTCTGCCCATCTTGACTTCTGAGAGACACTGCCACTCTGAGAGGCTCTTTTTATACCCAATCATGTTGCCAATTGACCTAATAAGTTGCAAATTGGTCCTCCAGCTGTTCCTTATATGTACATTTAACTTTTCCAGCCTCTTATTGCTACCTGTCTCAACTTTTTTGGAATGTGTAGCTCTCATGAAATCCAAAATGAGCCAATATTTGGCATGACATTTCAAAATGTCTCACTTTCAACATTTGATATGTTATCTATATTGTATTGTGAATAAAATATAAGTTTATGAGATTTGTAAATTATTGCATTCCTTTTTTATTCACAATTTGTACAGTGTCCCAACTTTTTTGGAATCGGGTGTGTATATTAAGGACTCAAATACAGGATAAACAGCTGTATTCTGCTGCTGTGTGAATGTACTCTATTATATTTGGAAAGATACATGGCAGTTGTATCATGAGCCATTAGTGCTTGACCCCGGTTGCTACTTGTGGTAGTAAATTGTTGTTCACGCAAATCTCTTTTGCACAGTTCAGTCTTCTAATTTCATTCCTTAGTGAAGGAAAATGACTGTTTTAGACAAGACTATACCCCACTGTGAGCATGTTTACAGGCCTTTATTGTATATAGTAAGTGCAGGTACATGTTTCTGTATACTGTATGTGAGAGAACAGCAAAACAGTTTAACAGTTGCTGCTTCTTTTGTCATTCTTCATTTTTTGCGTTTTCACACTTTTCAGACAAACACCACATAATATAACAATACATAATATGCAAATTGAACAATGTCAAAATAATGTTTTGTTGGATATGCTCATCCTCTCATTATGGACACTAATGTCATTATTGGATCATACTGACACCAAGTGGCCACATATGCAGGTTAAACACAGTATGATGCTTTTGAATGGTGTATGTTAAGAAGAATGTGCATTGTTGTCTTTTCCTGTTTTTAATCTGCTGTAGTCACATACACCTTTAAGTAATGTCTTGTCATTTCCTATAAGAGCCACACTGTTCTATTCAAGCCCATAAGCAGTTATTCACTTCTTAATGCTTCTTTAAAATGGATGATAAGACCATACATGAATTTAGCCTTCCTTTGTTCTGAGTTGTTTAACGCTCTAGATTTTGTTTTATAAGTTACTATATAAGTGTTCTACTCTGTTCTTCAGACAACATTTGACTTTACTGCTGAGGTCCATAATTTTATCTAACAGTGCATGTTGTCTTTTAGTTATGATGATCAGTGTTGATGAAATATATTTTCAGTCTTATGTGTACTTAAAAGCCAAGACTGAATTTATTTGTGTCTGCTAAATAAAAAAAATGTAAAATTGAATTTGTTTAATGAAGGGAGCTCCTGCTGCAGACACTGTATTTCATAGAGAGGAGGAGCAAATGACAGAGAGAGAAAGAGAGAAACTGAGAGTAAGTGTGTGTGTGAGAGAGAGCAGCTCTTCATTAAGTCTGTCCACCAGCAGCACACAAATAAAGCAGAATGATCCACATCTGTGATCATAAACTTCTCATATTTAACCTGCTGCTCATCATGTCAGGTAAGAGTTTATTCTGTGTTTATTCTCAGCACCTGTTCTCAATCAGGTCCGTGTTTGCTCTGAGCTGTTTCTCTCTCTTTATGTTTTAGTGGTGGCATGTGAGATGAAGAAGATCTTGACTTTCACTGCTTATGAAGGAGGAAGAGTTGAAATACAGTGTCCCTATGAGTCTGGATATGAAACATATAATAAATATCTCTGCAGAGGAAAATGTCCAATACTGAATAAAGACATTCCTGTTGAATCTAGATCTGCAGCTAAAGACGAGAGATTCTCTCTGACCGATAACACAGTGACCCACATCTTCACCGTCACCATCACTGATCTGAGAACAGATGATCAAGGCCAATACTGGTGTGCTGTGGAGACAGGAAAGGGAAAATATGATGACTATACGGAGATTTACCTGGAAATTAAACATGGTAAGTCAGAATATTCTGTATGAGTGAAGTGGTTCATAAGTGCACACAGATATGGTGTAAAATATATAAAATATGTAAAATATATAACTAATATAACTAGTGATATAACTAATATATCACTAATATACTGTAACAGTAACATTACAGAGGTCTCTTTGTGTCTGTGAGAGTATGTATCGCGTGCTATGAAGATGTAAAGAGGCGAGATAACAGAAACTACAGTATCCTCTGCAGATGATGATGAGCGAGTGTTCACCACACAAATACTGACCCGCATCACTTCCTGACACATCACATGACATACAGTTTCATTTATGGAGGAATAGTTCATTCAATAAACAAAAACTGAGCAACACAAATTCTTAGAATTTTTCCTTCTTTTTTCTTTAAGTTCTGGCCATCAGCCTTTTTCAAGTCATGCTGTTTTTTAAGTATTTGAATTGTGCTGTTAAAATTTTCCTTTTTCATAACTTGTACCTCAACATTTAGATGTGTGTTTGTATTTTTAAATCAGTTACATTCAACAGCTTGTCAGAGAGTTGCATTATCTGTTGACATTTAATGATACAAAAGTCTCTCGGTAGTAGATAGACGTTTTTATTTCATATTCATTCCTTTATCAGTGTTTGTAAGCGGAGCAGCCAGTGACAAACAGTGTGAATGAATGTAAAGCAGAAACTGCTGACATTATTTAGTATCTGATAAAACAGCCAGTACTGTCACTATAACAGATCTGAGACTCAAGGATGGACGTCAGTACTGCTGTGCGATAAAGAGACTTCGACACACTTAAATATCTCATTTCTGCTCTGATTTAGTGTCTAATGTGTCTGCTATGACCGGAGAGCGTCTAAACATCAGCTGCCATTATGAAAGTGATTTGAACAATCATGTCAAATTCATCTGCAAAGGAAGTGACCCGTCCCTCTGTGAGACATCGTCTATCAAAGTTTCATCGGAGACAAACAGTAACGGTCGATTCTCTCTGAGGGATGATGAATCTGCAGGAGTTTTTACTGTGACCATCACTGATCTGACACAAGAGGATTCTGGGATATACTGGTGTGGAGCTGTAGAGAGAGGAAAAGAGCTCAAGAACAAGTGGATTTCAGCCATAGATCTGTTCATTTATGACGGTAAGATAATATTAGTATTATTCCCCTGTGAATAGAACTAGTGAAGATGCTGAACACACACCCCTGTGTTTTCACCACACCACTGACATTAGTGAAGCATTACTAACAGTGTCAGGGGAAGTACAAAGATCACATGATCTTGTGCCACTATTAGACTGTAAAAATGAAACTGTGTATATTTATTCTGAAATGCATGTTCAATATATAAAAAGTCTTTCTTAAACAATATTCATTCGTTTTTTATTCTCACTCTGCAGACCGTCATGCATTAAACCAAGTCACATCAGAGTCACCTAAACCAACCACAACAGCTTCAGATCACAGCAGTAAACCAGCGACAGCAGATACTGCATCTAACAGACCCGTCACATCTGTATTTCCTTCATCATCAACAACATCATCTTCAGCGTTACTGATGCTCTCATCGTCTAATAATGCAGCGTCATCAAAACCAGAATCAGGTATGAAGAATTCAGTTGCCTGTCCAGAGACTTTTTTTCTCAAGTTTCATTAGGAATAGGACATTTAGAGTCATAATCACATGGTTTTGTTGTCTGTTTTTCAAGGTTTTACCATGATCGTCATGTTGATGGTCATAGGGATCCTGACAGGGTTTGGATTCTCACTGTTCATGTACTTCAGATGTAGACAAAAGAAAGAAGGTCATCTTTCTCATGAATCATTTTTATTGCCTCTCATTTTCATAGTCAAACTGAACTTCAGTGTCACAAAGCTGTCAAAATAAAGGCCTTTAATACATTTTGCCACAAAACAATAAATCTGGTGTCACAAAACAGGAAATCAGCCCAGAGATGTCGTTCAAGGCCCGACTGAGCATCTGCCCAACGGAGATAATGAACCAAACAGAGAAGTGAGTTTCATCATGTGTTTGAGTTTGATCTTTTATTTGTGGATTCTAATCATCTTTTCCACTCTTTTTACTCTTCTCTCTTCTCTTCTGTCAGGTCTCTGATTATGAAAACATCAGTTACACTCTTGATAATCCTGTCTACAGTTCGGTCCTTCCTGTGTTTGATGAACACAACGCCGCTGTTTATGCTTTAGCACAATTACCCAGCAGCCCCTCTGACAATCTCACCTACTCATCCATCAAATTTTCAGCTACACCTCACTTCTGACGGGCAGGAAACATGCACCACCGTTAGACCATAAAGACTCAAGGTTGATTAAACCTGAATCACACCAAACTAAGAATGAAACTCCTCGATCTCACTTGCTTTGTGATTTTTAAATCTGTGGACTTGCTGTTATTTTGAATAAATCATTATTTGAGACATAAGATTGTTTTACATATGTTTGGTTACATTAATGACTGACCTTTATTTATATTCATAAGTTAATTAGTATTATAGAACAATAAACCAAACAAAATACATAGTGAGAAAGGAAATGTGGTGGTGCATTCATTTAATAAAAGTAAAAATAAAAAGCGGAATAAAAAGCTGAGCAACAAAGTATAGTGAATCTTCAGGTTAATTCAGGTTAATTGGGACATTTTTTCCCAGTCATCCCATTGGCAAAAAGTTTCCCAATTTACCTGAATTCACTCTATATGACTGGCCGAAACATCAGTACAACAAGCTAATTAATATTCATAAGATTAGTCGTCTGGTTATCTTCATCACAACCCGTCCATTTCCATGGCTAACCATGGATCTTCATCATTGCTGTTACATTTGGTTTCCAGATAGCACAGGTACATCTCTAAGATGTCTGCTAAAGAGCGCTTAACATCTGTTGTGTACAAACATCTGATAAACATCTTAGAAAAGCAGTTTTGCATAAACTATTTAACATCTGACAGGAAACATCTTAGAGAAGTTTTACAGATGAGCAAACAATCTAAAAAATACATCTTGCAAATGTAAATGCAGACATCAAATAGACGTATCAGTGATGTACGTGCTATCAGGGTTGCTGCTTCGCCAGGCTTTAAAATGTTTAAAGCACGAAATGGAAACTGATGATGCTCTGATTAGGACTCCTGATAGCACACATTCATCTCAGACACGTCTATTTGATGTATGATGGAAGTATTTGCTTATATGCAATACCACTCTAAGACGTTCCCTGTCAGATGTTATATAGACATTTAGAAAATGTCTTTAAGATGTTTATGATTTAGAACGTATGTAAAACTACATTTTAAAAGATGATTATCAGATGTCTGTACATAGCAGATGTTTTCCAGATGAAGCGCTCTATAAAAGACATCATGAAGATGCATGTGTACATTTCACAATTAACTGTAGCAAAGGAAATGATCCACTGGATTTTTCCATGACATATGCTTTTCTTCTGGGAGTCATTCCATGATCTGGAAACCTGATATGAGCAGGAAGTCTGGGAGTCATAGCTTTGTGGGGGGAAAGGTGGTACATTTAGTATTGTGGTAGAAATTCCCCTACTCACTTAAGTTAATCCAGGGCGTCTTCTAATCAACACCCAAGTGTTGTGTCTCCTAATCTACGCTTACAAAATTTATCCTCTAGCGTATCTCCTAGTCGATGTCTTGCTGAGTCGGACAACATATTGCCCTCTATGAACACTATCACTTGAGAATAAGATCTCTAGTACTCCACTAACCTGCTGTGCAGCATAAACTAGCCAAACTAGGTTAGATGTAACAAAACTAGACACGGTCTAGTTGTCTAGTTTTGATTCCTCTTGTTATATTCAGGCACACTCATTTTGGCTCAAGAGTGTTAGGGAACATTTAGTATTCAAAAACATATAAATGTTATTCCTGCAAGAAAAAGAATTGTTAGTTATGTTAGAATCAAGAATTAAAATGTCCTTACAGTATTGATTAGTATTAATTCAGTAGATCCCCAATATTAGCTCTACAGTAAAACCATCGAGTCCTGAAATGTGGAAAAACTGCTGCACGCAAGAAATATTTCATGCTTAGCATATAAAAGCACAGTTAAAGTAGTTAATATTTGACTAGTTTCGCTGCTCACCAAAACAATAGACAGTCGCCCCCTTCAGGTCAAAGTCGAAAACGCAGTTCTTGACTGGATCATTTCCGTCAGAGAGAGGCTCAAGGGAGAAGACGAAGGAGGCCTGTCGAAAGTGAAAGTAGCGGAAGCATTGGAGAGCTGCAGGACAGGTCAGGTCTTTGTTTATTATTTACCAAACATTTGTGTTTCTTTTATCACTAATACCATGTGAAAGCCTCAGTGTCCGTGAGTATCTTTTAATGCTTCTTGAAACCAAAGCATTTTCATTGATACAAATAAAACTAATATTTGAATCCATCCAGCGTTACACCAGTTTAAAATGACTAAACCTAAAAAAAATAGCTTTAATAAATTATAAATATGTATGATTAAATAATAAATACATTGTTTGTCGTTCACCCAAGTCTCTTTTGCGCGCGTTTGGTCTTGCAATCTCTTCCGTGAATTTAACCGCACACCAACTATCAAAGTCTGAAAAATCGCTCGAACTCTAAGAGAATAGCGAAGTCCACACCACAACTATAATGACAAGGCGTAGAAGATCGATATCGTTGAAATCAGCTTTAGAGGTATTTGTTTTCTAGTTGAATAACGACAAAAAAACATCGATAGCCTACTTCAAAGCGCGCGCTGCAGTTATGTTCACAGTGCGCGCTAAATCAAAAAAAAAAGAAAAAGAAATCGTCCCTTAAGATGTCGATGTTGGTTAGCATTATAGGCTATGTATCTGGTGTGAAATAAATAAAATAAATGTAATAATATGAATATTCAACAAAATTATTGATTTGACTGTACTGACGCTGTTGAACTGAACTGAGCTGGACGATGCCATTATTTTTTGCAGAACTGCTTTATAGATTAAATAAACTAATTTACTAACTGATGATCTGTTGAATCAACACTGAACTGACTTCAGCTCAACAACAGCCGAAATGCATCATTTTCCAGTTATCACTATAAAATAATGAAATGACCTGCTTGACCTGTGACCTGACTTCCCTTACGAAAAAGAAGTATACTTTAAGTTCATTTTATTAAGTATACTTAAGTAATGTTCAAGTATATTTTTAAGTATACTTTATGTAGTAAGTGTACTAATATCAATGTACTTGTAGTAAACTTGTAAGTGTATGCTACCATTTCAACACTGCTTGGGACTAAATTAGCCCACTTAGTATATATAAGTATACTTTTAAGTGTACAGTAAGTGTAACAGTAGTAAACTTTAAGTATTTAGAACTAGTTCACAACTACGTTTCTCATTTGTACTGCATCTGTACTACAAGTGAACTTATAAGTATACTAGTAGTTTACTATTTTAATATTAGTACATTTTTTGGTTTGTGAAAGTACATTTTGAAGTATACTCTCAGTAAACTACTAGTTTAGTAGTTCTATACTGCAAGTTTACTTGTAAGTTTTCTTTAAGTGAACATAACATCATACTTATAGTTTACTATTTACAGTCAAACCAGAATTTATTCAGACACCTTCAACATTTCACATATTATCACAGTTTATTCACTATAGTTTAAAATAATTGTAATAAAATATGACGAACCTAGAGTTAAACTGTGTAAGAAAAAAAAAAGAAAAACAAATCTTGATAACGTCAGATAACACTTAAGCAAAACATGTTCAGGTCAAAGTCTGAATATTTTTTGGTCCCAAATTTTTATCAGTTTTACTGATAGTCCACTGTAGGAAAGAATTTTTCAGTATAATATGTCACAGTTTACTTTATTTTGCTATCCTCACTTAAATGAACTATAGTGTTCTTCACCCACTAGTTAAAAAAATATAAAAAATTGTATCTAGTGTCTGAATAATTTTTTGTTTGACTGTATATTTTATATTTGCACTTTAACTATACTACTATGTTCCTATTTAGGTATATTTTTTTATACTTGAAATATACCTTTTACTTTCCATAAAAACATTTTATTCTAGCTTCATGCATCCTTTTTTATAAAAACGTGAATGTGGGTATGTTTTGTTTTTAAACAAAAAGCTGAGAAAATTAAATTTTTTTCAAAGACTTGGTCCAGATGGGATTCAGAGCGATCATCAAAACACAGATGGAGTAGATCGAGTCCATCAACACCCCCAAAGCTTCACAGTCCTATAGCTCGTCCTGCGTCGACATTTCAGTAACGTTAGGCAGTTTTGATTTGCATGCTGTTTAATATTTGGTGATTGTGCTATTTTACATTTACGTGAACAATCTTCTATCACTTGTTTCTGCTTCTTCTTCACCTGTGTTTTGATCGGAGATTCTGTATTAGAAGAAGCATAATAGCGCCACCTACCATATAACAGTGAAAACACTTGATAGCCTGAAAATTCAGTC
Source organism: Ctenopharyngodon idella (assembly GCF_019924925.1). Classification (NCBI taxonomy): domain Eukaryota; kingdom Metazoa; phylum Chordata; class Actinopteri; order Cypriniformes; family Xenocyprididae; genus Ctenopharyngodon; species Ctenopharyngodon idella. The sequence goes on from NC_067220.1 coordinate 1,522,034, forward strand.
AATGGCAGGGAAAGAGTAAAGTTGATTTGAAGTAAATTCCTATGGACACTACCAGTGGACTAGCCTAGACAAAAATTCAGATTCTCAGAATTAGGGACATATCTGTTGTTGTTTTTTTTTGTTGTTGTTTTTGTTTTGTTTTTATAAATCAATGTTTTCAAACAATGTTAGTTTATAAGACAGTATGTAAAACTATGTGGGAAAAAAGTTTATTTAATAGGCTACTCAATCTAAAGAGTAAACTACAACTACAATCCAAGTATACTTAGAATATTTAATTATACTTTTAAGTATACTTATCGATCAAAAGATTACAAGTATAGGCTAAATATACTAAAACTTTAAGTAAGTCAAGTATACTTAAGTGCAAATATAAGTATATTTCTGATAAGTACATTAAAAGTACTTATAAATTCTTATTTTAAGTTTAAAAGAAGTATACTAATAGCACACTTGAATGAACTTCTTTTTCTTAAGGGTTGACTTGACTTGTGAACGGGTCTGTAGATGAGATTTTGGATTTATTTGTCTGCATGACTATGAACATGTTTGTATAGGCCTAATGAGTACACTGTTTGTAAAAGTAACATTTGCTAAACAGCTTCTGTTCTCATTTTTATACCTTTATGTTTGTAGCTACTCAATAATTCAGGTTTGTGATTGTTAAAAGTGGGTATTACATGAGTTTATCAGATATACAAATATTAAATTAGTTTACGTCAAACCCAACCTGTCATAACTTTTCTCATCATCTTATCCAGGTAGACAAGATGGCTTCTGTTCCAGAGCAGCTTCTGGAAGCAGTGGATGAGCTGGACAATGACAAACCAAAGAGGCAAAAAAGTGCAATTACGGCTGATGAACTGGAGAAGGCTGATGCAGTGGATGGACTGATGCAGACAATCACCCTCTTTCACACTGCAGTCAGTGTTGATCTGAATGCTAAAACAGGTGCAATTGTAAATTCTCCTATACTCACTGGAAACATCATCCAAGGCCCAGTAATCTTCAGCTTCAACTCAACCACTGGTGCTGTCGGTAAGATCACAGCACTATCACACATTTAACATGTCTCATTATAAAATAGCTTGTAAGGTTGAAATAAATATGTTTTTTTTACCACTAAATGATTTGTGCTTAATGTGTTTGCATTTTCTCTGGCTTTGTTCCTGATGCTTGCTGCCATCTTTAAAGAGCCACACAATGGAACCGAGGGACAGACCTCTGAAAAACAAGGTACAAAACCAATAGGCACATTTTTATTCTAGTTATAAATGCGTTCGACTTGCATTTACAGTATATCAATTGCTGAGCCTCTACAAGTTACAATTCCTAGCAAATCAATGATTTTAGGTAGAAGTCATGTGGACTGACAGCAATTATTTTGTTTTTTCTTTGTTCTAGAGGACAATGTCTTGCAAAAAATCCTGAAAAAGCACAAAGACAACATGAAGGCCAAAACAGAACGTGTTTTTGAAGGCAAAAAAGACAACAAAATACATCTCAACAAAGTGTACACTGAACTCTTCATCACTGAAGGGGACATTTCAGATGTGTATGATGAACATGAAGTTCTGAAGATTGACCGTGCCTTGAAAACGCCCAAATTTGAGGACACACCGATCAACTGCAATGAGATATTCTGTTTATTGAGGCAAAAGGAGGAGGGAAACATCGTGTTGACCAAAGGCATTGCTGGCATTGGAAAGACATTCTCCGTGCACAAGTTCATCTTGGACTGGGCTGAAGGAAAAGCCAATCTGGATGTGGACTGTGTGTTTCTGCTTGCATTCAGAGAGATTAACTTGATTAATGATGGTAAAGAGGTCAGTCTGCATGAGCTTCTGCTGGAATTTTATCCTGAATTGAATGACGTGGAAAACACCAAGTTTTATAAAAAATGCAACCTGGCATTTATCTTTGATGGGCTTGATGAGAGTCGCCTGGAACTTAATTTTAACTGTAAGCCAGTGAAATGTGTGAATGAACGATCATCTGCTGATGCTTTGTTTACAAGCCTCGTTAAAGGGAAACTGCTTCCATCAGCACTCGTCTGGGTGACGTCACGACCAGCGGCGGCCAATCAGATCCCTCCTGAGTACGTAGGATTGTTCACGGAGGTACGCGGATTCACCGACCAGCAGAAAGAAGAGTCCTTTAGAAAAAGGATCAAAGATGAGACTCAGGCTTCCAAAGTGATTTGCCACATTAGGACATGTCGTAGTCTCTACATCATGTGCCACATTCCCGTGTTCTGCTGGATCACGGCCACTGTTCTTCAGGATGTTCTTATCAAGAACAATGGCCAAGATATTCCCTCGACACTCACCGAAATGTACATCCATTTCCTGCTGATACAGATGAATATAAAAAACCAGAAGTACGAGGAGAAACTTGAAAGAGATCGCACAAAAGTCTTGGTCTCAAATAAAGAAATTATTTCCAAGTTGGCAATGCTGGCATTTGAACAGCTGAAGAAGGAAAACGTCATGTTCTATGAGAAGGATCTAAAAGCATGTGGCATCAATGCAAGTGAAGAGTCCACAGGATTGTGCACCGAAATCTTCAAGAAAGACTCTGTCCTGCATGAGATGAAGGTTTATTACTTCATACATTTGAGTGTGCAGGAGTTTCTTGCTGCATTACATGTGTTCCTCTGCTATTTGAAGCAATTTGATGAAATAAACAAGCAAGGTGATTAAAGAATTGTTATTTTTGGGTGAAATATCCTTTTGACACTATCCATAACTTTCTGTAATACAGTATATTAAGCACAATGTATGAGACAGATGTTTGACAGAAGATCATTTTGAAATGTTTTCTTCAGGTTGAGCTGGTGTAACCTCACTGAGAAGAGTTGTGAGCACCTTTTGTTGATTCTCAGCTCAGATTTACCCCTGAAAGAGCTGGACCTGAGTAACAATGACCTTCAGGATTCAGGAGTGAGGCTGCTCTATAATGGACTGAAGAGTCCAAACTGTCAGCTGGAGATACTGAGGTAAAAGTTTTACTTTAGTTTATTTCTTTGACAAATGCAGTGTTGCTTATTTGTTTTGTCCATATGTAGATTGTCTGGCTGTATGTTGACAGAGAAAGGCTGTGGTTATGTGTCTTCAGCTCTAAGTTCAAACCCCTCACACCTGAGAGAGCTGGATCTGAGCTACAATTACCCAGGACAATCAGGAGTCCAGCCTCTCAATGACAAACTGAGGGATCCAAACTACTCACTGCAGATACTCAAGTATGTTGTGGGTCAATGATGTGACATTCATTTTTTGCTATTTGCTGCTCAAGAAACATTTCTGATTATTATCAGTGTTGAAAACAGTTATGCTGTTTCATATTTTTGTGAAAACTGTTATACATTTTATTTTTCAGGATTTTTTGATGAATAGAAAGTGACTTTAAAACTGACTTTAAATTCTTAGACTAATGTTTTGATTCCAAACAGCTAAACAGCTAAATTTTTTTATAAAAATCATTTAAAGCCACAGTATGTAAATTTTCAGAGATAGAGGTCGCTTATTCAAAACAAAGGCATAGCTTGACGACGCCTTGATTTTACGGAAACATGGGATGTGTTGTCAAATCAGGAAGCGTGTCCAAAGTGACATTTAATTCATGGTTTAGTCATTCAGTTCATTCATCCAGTCCATTCAAACTCATGACCTTTTATTATTTGCTTTCATTCTTGTAACCTTTTCTTAATTTTCTCTTCATTTTCATTGACTTTGACACTCATTGACATTGACACTGCAGAACTGATCCTATGGGTGAACACTTCATCAAACCAGGGATAAGAAAGTGTAAGTGAATCATTCTCCATCTGTCTGTGTTTCTCTCTGAGACACTAATGGAAGTGTCTTCTGTCTCACAGATGCCTGCGATCTCACGCTGGATCCAAACACAGCTCACGTGCAGTTGTGTCTCTCCAACGGAGACAGAACAGCAACACAAGTGATGCAGATTCAGCCGTATCCAGATCATCCAGAGAGATTTGAACCTGTCCAACAAGTGCTGTCTAGAGAGAGTCTGTCTGGCCGCTGTTACTGGGAGGCTGAATGGACTGGTCCGGAAGGGACAGTCGGAGTGACGTACAAGAACATCCAGAGGAAAAACGATGATTTTTGTTTAGTGGAGGCCACTGGTCAGCTTGGAAACAATGACGTGTCATGGAAAATTACCTGTGGATCTTTTCCATATGTTTCTCACGCTACAGAAGACATTAATATAAAGACTCCGACCTCTCGTTCATGTAATAGAGTAGGTGTTTATGTGGACACGACGGCTGGAGTTTTGTCCTTTTACAGTGTCTCTGACACACTCTCACACTTGTACACTTTCCTTGCATCTTTTAAATATCCTCTCTATGCAGCATTCAAGGTGGAGAGCGACTCTGTGTCCTTTTGTCAGATGTTGTAACCTGAAAGCCTCTTCATCTTACCATGTGTGCACATTTATCACCAGAACATCAAATAGAATTTGATAAGATTTTATTAATGAAATGCAAAGGTTCTACATTTTACTATAAATGTATAACAACAAACCACATTTTCAGAAATGATTAAAGGGGCTATATGTAAGATTTTCACTTTAATAAAGCATAAAAATACCCCAATATGTTTGCAGATATTGAGGAAACATGCTAAGTTCACCTACTTGTTTCTCAGAAAAACAATGCTACAGCCAGATATTCTACTTTGAAATGTGTGTTCCGTGTCGGGATGTCTGTCTTGCTGCCTGTTTATCCAATAGTATTTTGACATCACAGGTTGCCAGTTGGCGGAAAACACCGCGTATTGCATCCATGGAAACCAGCAAACAAACTGGGTCAGAGAATCACAGATCTAAAAAAGGGGGGGGGGGGACAATATTTTGAATTTGGACTGCAGTACCTATTTCGACCACTGGGTGTCATTCCTACATAAAGCCCCTTTAAGGATTCAGGAAGATCAGGTGGATGGTCACTCAAAGCTGCTTTACTGGGCCTAAGACAAGACATAAGACTGGGACAAACAGGACCAAAAGGCTGATTAGCATACAGTGCATCGATGTTGCATGAGAAGTCTTAACAGCAGAACGAGATATGCAACTCTGCTGATAACACATTTTTACAAAGTAAACGTGAACATATAGTGGACAAAATTCTAAATAAAGCATACATTAAAGAAAATAAAATATAAAACACTTTCCCTGTTCTCATTTCTCATCAATTCATCATCATTCAATCATTTTCATTGCATGATATATAAACACCCACCAGTTTGAAAACACCCACAAAACAGAAACGCCCACTTTTGTTCCGTAGAGACCTCATACTCCATATTTGACTCGACTAACACAACTATGAGCTGACAGACAAAAAAATAAACTTGTGTGTAGTTTAAAGTTCAAACTTGGCATTGAAAACAATCCACACTTAGTTATTAAGACGGAGCAGTTAATGATGCGACTTGCTGATGATTACATAGCTCCGCCCCGCACAAACGCGTGCAACGCAAAAGCCACTGGCAAGTTTCCCCAATTTATGCTGAATTTAACTAATATTATTTAAACTCTCTCTCTCTCTCTCTCTCTATATATATATATATATATATATATATATATATATACACACATTAAATGCTATCAACAATTAAAGCTCAACAATCTCGCTTAACATTTAGATTTAGATATAGCCCTAAATCTAAATGTTGAGCTAAACATTTAAGCTAACCATTTACAGAACATGCAAATTCATGCTTGACGCCAAACCAGTAATACTGCCATGGCAGAGTTATGCAAATTATGACACCATTGGGCGGTGAGTCACATGCAACGGCGCTCATTACGCAACTCGATCGGTGTTTGGGGCAGCAGATTCAACAAGGCGGTCTCGAGCGATCTGTCTGGGACCATAGAGCAGGCAGTAAAAGCCACATTAAGGGGCTTTAGAGAAGCCGGACCGTCACCTTCGACATCCGGGGCGACTTCAACTCCAATCCGACCAGTGCTTTTTTTAAAGAATATACATATTATATTATTTATTGTTAAAAGTGAGTTGTTGTTTTTTTCTTGTGATGGAAATCTGCATAATCCAGTTGCATTGTATGCATTGTAATCAATTACCTTTTTTTTTTAGGATAAATTTGTGAATATTTAAACAAATCTTATTGAACAACGAATTTTAAAATGGCGGGACAAATGTGTTTTAGGTGCACCCTTCCCCAGTGCTTGAATTGTAAAAAATAAAGTGCCTGTTAACGCACCTACGATGATTCGCACGCGACTCATGCAAAATTAAACAACTGGGCTTCTCATGCAACATCGATGCCTGTATGCTAATCAGCCTTTTGGTCCTGTTTGTCCCAGTCTTATGTCTTGTCTCAGGCCCAGTAAAGCAACTTTGAGTGACCATCCACCTGATCTCAGCCTGAATTATTCCATCCAACACACAGTCACACATATATAAAACATTTAGATTTAACATTTACATTTAGATTTAGAATTTGGATTTAACATTTACATAAAACATTTAGATTTAACATTTACATTTAGATTTAATATTTACATAACACATTTAGATTTAAATAGAAGGTTTAAATTAACATAAAACACTTAAATTTAACTTTGATATTTTATTTATTTATATATTTTAGGCTAATTTAATTGCATTAAGCTTATTTGTTTTTGTAATTTATCTGTTTTTGTAACTCAATTCAACAGAATTTGACCAGTTTTTCTTACACAATTTATTTTACAAACGGCGCCCCATATGCATATTTCAAGAGAAATCTTAAGTGAAAGCGAAACCCCCAAACGAATTAAGTACAAGGAAGTGCAAACTGTAGACACGAAATTTTGTTCAACCAGAGACGTAAGTAGAGTGTCTTATATAATTCACTTTAACAAATTATTTCAATAGCCTATTGGATATTATTTATAGAGTTTTGATTTAGATTTTTGTCTTTGATTTTACTTTTACTTAGAAAGGGTTGTTGGAAGATGACATCGTTTGTTCTGAACGCATTAAAAAAAGTTCTGTCTATCAGAAGTATTGCGAGTCTGCAACAATTACGTCTGTTTCGCACATACTCCGTTTGCAGTGCGTATGCGGTGCGTCTTTTCCCTTCTTTTCCGTGCCCATGTTAAAAGATTAGAGGAGGTCGGGAACCTAGCTCGCGAGCCACTCTTGGCTCTTTGACAAAAACTCGCCAGGGTTCTCACCCTTACCAACAAATGATCGATAAAAAATTCGAATCACTAGAGATCAACAAATCTTTTGTGGCAGAGCCTATCGAAATCGATGAAAATGGTATAATAATATTATATTTAAAGTTGTACCCGCCAAAGTGCGAGTTCAGTGCTGTTCGCGAGTGTGACGACAGCAATCAACAACAAACAACTGGGGTTTCTAAAACCTAGAGCTCCTGCACTCAGATTCAAGCAGCTCTGCAGCTTGTTTGTGGTAAGGGCGAAAAGAAAGATTTTTTGAACAGCAGCGGAAACATTTTGTCATTGTTGAAGATAAAAATCACTGAATAGACAAAAACCACACAAAGTGGCTTTATTACAAATTTCCCTGTATATGAATGATCAATGTATTAAATGATATAACAGTATATTTGAAAATATACAGAATAATATATTGTGTAAATATATTAAAATATACTAATACACAAGGAATTGCTTTTCATATATTGAAAAATATGTTATTAATGGTGCTTGCCAAAGGCAAAGCATCATTATTGTTATTGTGCATACTTCTTCTTCTTCTTCTTCTTCTTCCACTAAAATTTCTGCGCGCTACTCCTCCCGCAGCATTTGTCATAGACCCATGAATGAGGTGTCAAATCGACCGGCTCATTGAGGAGAGGTGTGCTATGACTTTTATAAGCGATCGGGTGTACGATGTTTTTGATATTCTAGGTATTATCAACTGTCCAGAATTTTGAGATTGCAATACACATGAAGGACTATAATGCATTAAGAGCTCACTTAGGTACTGGGGAGCTAAACCATTTAGTGCTTTATAAATAAGTAGCAAGATTTTAAAATCTATACGATGTTTAATAGGGAGCCAATGCAGAACCGGGCTAATATGGTCATACTTCCTGGTTCTAGGAAGAACTCTAGCTGCTGCGTTTTGGACCAGTTGTAGTTTGTTTAACAGGCGGGCAGAACAGCCACCCAGTAGAGCATTACAGTAATCTAGCTTTGAGGTCATGAGCGCATGAACTAATTGTTTTGCATTTGTCATTTAGAGCATATGTCGTAGTTTGTGGTTTTACAGATGCTAGAAACATGGCCTTCAAATGAAAGATTGGTATCAAAGAGCACACCCAGGTTCCTAACTGACGACGAAGACTTAACAGAGCAGCCATCAAGTGTTAGACAATATTCTAGGTTATTATGTGAAGAAGTTTTTGGTCCAAAAATTAGAATCTCTGTTTTTTCTGAATTTAGTAGTAAGAAATTACTGGTCATCCAATTTTTTGTCAGCTATGCATTCCATTAATTTTGTGAATTGGTAAGTTTCGTCAAGGCGTGAAGAAATATAGAGCTGAGTATCATCAGCGTAACAGTGAAAACTAACGCCATGCTTCCTAATGACATCTCCCAAGGGTAGCATGTACAGAGTGAACAGCAACGGTCCTTGTACTGAGCCTTGCGGTACTCCATATTGAACTTGTGATCGATATGACATCTCTTCGTTTACTACTACAAACTGATAACGGTCAGATAAGTAAGATTTGAACCATGCCAATGCAATTCCACTAATGCCAACATAATTTTCAAGTCTATTCAAAAGAATATTGTGGTCGATAGTGTCAAAAGCAGCTTAAACGTTTTCGGTACGTGTCCTAGTGATAAAGATGAATTAATGATATTAAGAAGAGGATCTATGACCTCTGGAAGCATCTCTTTCAATAGCTTAGTTGGCATAGGGTCTTACATACATGTTGTTGAATTCTTCCTCTCCTATAGCAACGAATGAATGGATTTTTTTCCTCAGGGACACTACAGTGCACTGTCAAACGTGATACTGTAGTAGATTGTTGCATGGTTATAATTTTCTCTCTAATATTTTCAATCTTGCAAGTAAAGAAGTTTATAAAGTCATTACTGCTGTGCTGTTTGGAGACATCAGAAGTTGAAGATCTATTTCTCGTTAATTTAGCCACTGTATCAAATAAATACCTAGGGTTGTGTTTGTTTTCTTGTAAGAGATTTGAAAAATAAGTAGATCTAGCATTTTTTTTAAGGCCTTTCTGTACTCAATCATTCTCTCTCTCCACAAAATGCGAAAAACTTCTAGTTTTGTTTTCTTCCAGCTGCGCTCCATTTCTCTGGCAGCTCTCTTAAGGGCCCGAGTGTGCTTGTTGTACCACGGCGTTGGATTAGTTTCCTTAATCTTCTTTAAGCACAAAGGAGCAACTGCGTCTAATATGCTGGAAAAGACAGAGTCAATATTTTCTGTTGTAACATCGAGGTCTTCTAAACTGTCTGGTATGCTAAGGTGATGTTCAGGAAGATTATTTATAACGTAATATTTAGTGGTAGAAATTATGGTTCTACCATATTTATGGCTGGGTGGCGGTTTTGCAGTCTTGGCTAAATGTAGTATACACAAGACTAAATAATGATCTGAGATGTCATTGCTTTTATTAGCATGGGGCATGAAGTATGCATGGCTTGATTTTGGCGTACAAGATCTGCTACGCTGCTGCTGCTGCTGTTGCTGCTGAGCAAATGCAAATTTGTTCAGCTTAGTCAAATAAAACAAGGAAAAGGCTGCTGCAAGAATGGTAGAACCCCGTAGCAGATCTCAACAGGTGGCGCTGGGGAGGAGGAGGGATAACAGCGCTTCACATTGCGCATCTTGTCGATTGCAGGCTAGGGTACGATATATATGGTTGCGTGGATTTGGAATTACTTCTGATTGGCTGGTGCCGTGGCATAGAAAGAACCAATCAGCGCTCGGTTAGAGTTTCATGACTGAACTTTGTATTACTATAAATTACAGCAACACCTCCCCTTTGCCTTTCTGAGGAGGATTGTGTCGGTCATCGTAACCTTGAGGGCTAGACTCATTTAAAGTAATGTAATCATCTGGTTTTAGCCAGGTTTCTGTCAAACACAGCAAATCTAGATTTTTGTCTGTGATAATATAATTTACAATAAGTGCTTTTGAAGAAAGGGATCTAATATTCAGCAGCCCAAGCTTTATTATTTGTTTATCAGTATTATTTCTGTTTTTGATTTGTTGAACATCAATTAAATTTTTACCCTTAAATGGGTTTGGAAGTCTTTTTTATTTACTAATTTACACAGTCTGTGTATAATATTATCTAGGTGAAAGGGTTTCTCTTGACTTTTTTAAGCCACAGCTGTTTAAGCCACAAATATTTACAAATATTCATGTATTATTTAATGATGTCTGGGACACAATCTCAGGCCAAGAGTCTCAGACTCATTGAGGCTAATAAACCTACAGCTATTGTTGCAAACATAATTTACATTACTTTTAAGAATAATAAATGTTTGACAAGTGATGAGGTATTGTCTCCTTCATTTATCAGTTTTATTTAGATAAATAGGCCTATGACAATATGCTAGAGCATTAACGTTACATGAATAGAGTTTTTAGTAAAAGCATGGTTCCCTTTCATGGGAACATCGACGCTGCGTTGAACACATTGGGATCACCTCTGCATCTTTACGTCTTAAAGCACTTGTGAAATCGAACCAATAGGGTGACGGGACGTCAGAGCGGGTGACGTCATGGACCAGGAAACTATAAAGCACTCCTGAGAACACTCCTGTGTCTTCAGCAAGCGCTCTGTGTTATCGTGTGTCTTATTTGGTATTGTCTGTCCATTGTATATACATCCTGAAAATATCTCTTCGTCTGAGGACAAGAGTATTTTCTTACACCCAAGCACATATATGCAAGTTTACAGATGTAACCCGAGAGGTTGGATGCCATGGTGCAGACGTGGCCGAGGCTACATCTGTACGCATTTCCCCCGATTGCTCTGCTCCCAGGAGTTCTGGAGAGGGTTCGTCGGGACGTGGTCCGTCTCATATTGGTAGCCCCGTTCTGGCCAACCCGAGTGTGGTTCACAGACCTAAATGCAGAACAAGATCTTCAGGGTTTCATCCTCCAACAGGCTGGTGATGGCAAGGTGAAAAAATACAGACAAAAAAAACGACAGGAAATCGTGGCTCTCCTGAGCCACGTTGATGATTTTTTCCCATTCATCCATTTGGAAGGTCCGGTCTTCTATAACGTGCTGCTTGAGCAGTGCTGGTGGTGGTGACTGTGACATCTACATTAAATGGTGTTGAATTAGTGGAGGAATTTCCCCTGTAGCTCATTCTGATTGGTTAAACTGACTCAGTCTTCTCTTGTATGCAGCAGTGGATTCAGTGGATACTTTGACCTTTAATGTACAGTAAATGACCGATAGTAGATGTGTGGTCACACACTTGATTTTAAGCATGCAAAATTATTTTGAATCCAGAGCAAATATGAAAAGGATGTGATTTAAAATAAAGCCCTTTGAAACAACATTGCAAACCATGCAGATTTTATAACTTTGTATTCTTTGTACTGATCCAAGAGGTCAATCTGTGACATGATCCTCCCTAAACATCTTTTCATTAGTAATTTACAAGTCAGAATTCACCTTACCTCCATTTATATCCTTGAATTCCTGCTTTTCTGAATTAAACACCTGTGGAGTGTAACTGCAACAGGAACTATTAAGAATAGTTGTGTTTATTATGTGTTAAATGCTTAAAGAGCACAATTAGTGAACAATAGTTCCAGATTTGTCCTTTTTCTCCTAGTGACACAAAATGGCTGCCACTAAAAAAGTGATTTTTGAGACACTTGAGAAGCTTAAGAGTGATGATCTCACAGAATTCATCTGGCACCTGGAGAATCCTACAGAAGACATCGAGCCTATCCCTGAATCAAAGCTTGAGAAAGCTAATCGTCAAAAAGTTGTGGATCTCATGGTACGGCAGTACACTGATGAGGCTGGGAATATTGCAGTAAAAGTGCTGCGCGACATGAAACAAAATGAGCTCGCAAGCAAACTTGAGAGGAAACTTCAGGGAGGTAAAGAATAACAATTTATACTAGTTTAAGATTCAGTATTATAGCACTCTGAAGTACAGTAGTCATCCTTTTGAAAAATAAAGAGAGATATACATGAAATGGTAAAGTTGTGTTAAGATTTGTGTGTGTGTGTGTGTGAGAGAGAGAGAGAGAGAGAGAGAGTATATTATAAATAATACAAAAAATTACCATGTGACTATTGTGCAATAGATTAAACAGGAAATGAGGGTGTATAATTCATACAATTCATTTTTCATATTGTCATATATGCCACATTATAGGGCATATTTATTTTTTAATACTGCTGTAAGTGACAAAAGGACAAGGACACTGCGACTGTCACTGGGAGCAGAGTCGTGAAAGTCTTAAGAATGTAGAATTTAATTTGTAAACTAGTTGCAGACTATGTTACAAGATGGCATATTAAACAGTATTAACGAATATTCTTTGTTCTACGTGCTGTTGATATATTTTGATGTGTTTTCCTGGTCTCAGTTCAGCAGCCTGAGCAGGTGGACGGAAGAAATGCTCCAGTTTCTCTGCGTCAGCAGGCCAACCAGTCCGACTGGAAGAGACCAGACAGGATTATTCCCTGCACCCAAGAGTTTAAGGACAAAATTCTTAGAGAGAATAGAGATGACGCAAGTATCTTTTCAATTAACTTTTGTAAAAAACAGTACATTTGAGGACTCCCAGTCCTTCTTTTGTTGGGCCATCGTCCTGCAGAATTTAACTCCATCCAAGTGTTCAGGGTGACCTGAAGGTTTCAGACAGGTGTGTTGGAGCTAAACGCTGATGGACTGTGGCCCTCCAGAAGCAGGGTTTGACGCCTCATTAATCTTAAATTGTTTTCTAATGTAACTTTTCTGGCTTTATATAATGTTTTATGAATGATATCTGATGTGGATCAGTGTTTCCAAACCCTTAAAAGATTCTGAAATCTTAACAGTAAAACTGAGAAACATAAAAATGTATGTGGGAAAATGAAAAATTCAGAGATATGAACAAAAACAGTTTTAATAACCAAGTAGCACAAGTCAGATCATTGTGTTTTTAAGCTTATGTTTTATATAATGATTTTTCTGGTAACGCTTTAGCTTACAGCCCGGAAAGTACTGCATAATTACAACAAATTTACAGTGTTACTTTCGATAATTATAGTGTACCTATAAAGTAAGTACGTGTAAGTATAGGGGAACAATATGTAAAGTCTGGGGAATAAAGGAGTAACAACCAGGAAAATAACACATTATTTATACTTTAAGTATTTTAGAACTAAGGGGTACTTATACTATTATGATAGACAACAATCTTACGCTTGGGAACAATTTAACGAGAAAGTGCACTGATTAAGTTGTTTCAAAGCAAGTAGAAAGAACTATTGCAAACTTTTTTAATACATGGAGAAATATGCTTTTGTTTCATGTAGTTACAGGGTAAGTGTGACATTGCGGGCCGTAAATTAAAGTGGTGCTTGTTACACTCTTGTTTCATGTAGTTACAGGGTAACAAACATCTAATATCACTGACTCTGAAACCTTTATTTGAAAAACAACTCAATTAAAAACAGGTCTACAACACTTATTATTCATTTATTCATTTTTTTAAAGTCAACTTTTCATTTCAAATTCTAAAGTCCTGACAGAAAGACACGTTTTGTCCATTTTTTTGTTGTTGTTGTTGTTTCTCGCTTGGCTTCCTCCTCCTCTTGTTTCTCAACTGATGAATCTTAAGAAGGAATCCCATTGCTATTCTGTATTAAAAAAAAAATACAGTACACCCAGAAATGTTCTCATGGTTTAGGCTATTCATCTTTTCGCTTCTGACCAACTGTCACCAGCGCCTGCATGAGAGTCGACTTTGTGTTCGACGAAGCATATTGTAATGAGCAACGTGAAGCTTTAATGACGTTCTCGCGGGAGATTCATGTGAAACGCGCGCGAGAACTGCCGTCTCTGTTATTCTGTCTTGTTTGTTTCTCATTATCGTGATCTGTTATTCTGTGTATTTTGTTATGAGCATTAATAAAAAAAAATAAAAAAACTGATGGCATTCGACATTGGAATGACATTGTACTCCCTCTTAAGATTCATCAGTGGAAAGAAAGAAAAAGAAGAAGAGGAACAAGAGGAGGAAGAAGCCAAGCAAGAGAAACGAATAAGAAGTGTTGTAACTTTAAATCTGTTTTGAAATAAGTTGTTTTTCAAATAGAAATTGTTTTTATATTACTTACACTTTAACTACATGAAACAAGAGTGTAACAAGCACCACTTTAATTTACGGCCCGTAATATCATACTTACCCTGAAACTACATGAAATAAGAGTATATTTCCCCATGTATTAAAAAAGATTGCAATAGTTCTTTCTTGAAACAACTTAATCAGTGCACTTTCTCGCTAAATTGCTCCCAAACATAAGATTGTTGTCTATCATAATAGTATAAGTACCCCTTAGTTCTAAAATACTTACAGTATAAATAATTTGTTATTTTCCTGGTTGTTACCCCTTTATTCCCAATACTTTACATATTGTTCCCCTATACTTACACGTACTTACCTTATAGGTATACTATAATTACCGAAAGTTACGCTTTAAATACATCGTAATTACGCAGTACTTTCCAGGCTGTAATATAAAGCGTTACTAAATTTCTTTTATTATTATTATACCTATTGCTTTATGTAATATTATTTGTCTCATGATATGAACAAACAAGACAGGAAAAATTAATGATCTCTAGATAACTAGATGTCTTTCATATTATTATAAATTATATATTGTTGAATCATTTATAATGTATTATTAATACAATGCCTTTATTATTACTGCTTATTTTCATGTTTCAGTTCAGGTGAACTAAAGGGGATATCCATTAGAAACAGGTTTTGCTCATGTAAATCCTACTCGACCTGCTCTGAGTGGGACTCGAACCTCCGGCTCCAGGAACAGAGTTGGGAAACACTGATCTAGACACTGATTCTGGTGCTTGTGCTTTAATTCTGCATAATGCTGATGTTTTCTGATAGGTTTATATACCAAAGAACAAGTCTCAGAGGAAACGTTTAGCCCTGCTAATCACCAACATACACGGCAGGCCCGGAGCATTGAGAGACGAGGAGAACATGGAGTGGCTGCTGACAGCTTTGGGTTACAGAGTTGATAAACACACAAATCTCTCTGGAGAAGTGCGTAAGACGTTCGGTCTTGTGAAACCAATATTGTCTGTATAAAGCTAGAAGACCTCATAAATCTCTCATATGCTATGTTATCACCATATTGGATTCCAACAAATATTGGATTCAATCTTTCTGGCAATTTGATTTCTTTCAATTAGGACAGGTTTTATATTTCTTTTTAGAACTGATCAATCGTAGACCTCATTTATCTGAGCTTATGTACCTCAGTTTTTGAGTGAAAAAAAAAAAGTTATTTATGGATAATTTTGTCCATATAAAAGTCCCCCTGTAGTCAATAATTTTATCCCTTAAAACTCATCTTTGATCACCAAAATTGCATATTTAAAGGAGCACTCCACTTTTTTTGAAAATAGGCTCATTTTCCAACTCCCCTAGAGTTAAACAGTTGAGTTTTACTGTTTTCGAATTTTTTGGCGGTACCACTTTTAGCATAGCTTAGCATAGTTCATTGAATATGATTAGACCGTTTGCATCTCGATCAAAAATTACCAGAGTTTCAATATTTTTCAATATTTTGCGCAATGATATTACGCAGCGTCTCTCACAATTGTCTCCATGGTTGCAAGGCACGCTCCCTGTGCAAGCAGGGGGTCACAGACGCTGCGTAATATCATTGCTCCTGCTGCACCCATGGTACGACAGCAAAGTTCCTTGACTATTACGCCGGAATGAGAGTATAGTTCCTAGCCATATCGGCCTAGAAAATCACAACTTTTCATTTTCCGTCGGTCATAGTACACGATGTAACTACAGAAGAGTCAAGTTTTAAATAGGAAAAATATCATATTAATGATATTTGGTTATTTTTGATCAAGATGCTAACGGTCTAATCAGATTCAATGAATTATGCTAAGCTATGCTAAAAGTGGTACCGCCAGACCCGGAGATCGGCTGAATGGATTCGAAAATGGTAAAACTCAACTGTTTAACTCTAGAGGAGTTGGAAAATGAGCCTATTTTCAAAAAAAGT
Organism: Ctenopharyngodon idella; assembly: GCF_019924925.1. NCBI lineage: Eukaryota > Metazoa > Chordata > Actinopteri > Cypriniformes > Xenocyprididae > Ctenopharyngodon > Ctenopharyngodon idella. Next base: position 1,538,311 of record NC_067220.1, read on the forward strand.
GGAGTGTTCCTTTAAATGTTTTTTTCCTACTAAAAGAAAAAAATCTTCTTGCCTTAAAATACCTTGAATGTAACTCTACACCCTTATCTCATTTAATATACGTGGATCAATGAATATGATAATTAGCCCCGCCTCCACTCACTCACGCCAGCTCAGAGCTCCACTCGGTCAACTTGCTGAGGTAAACTCTGCATAATGGTATCGCTCTTTACAACGCCAGACACATAACGGTAATTAAAGGGGTGGTTCAGTGTTTTTTTTCTAGGCTTGATTGTGTTTTTGGGGTGCAGTTTAACATGTCTTAATGCTTCGTTTTTTGTATTTGTTATATATTTTACCTTTATTCTACACCGCTGTCTCCATTGTCATCTGAACAGCTTGTTTGACTTCCTGGTTCTATGAAGCCACTCCCGCCGAAATAGCAATGTGCTCAGATTGGTTAGCTGGCCCAGTGTATTGTGACTTGAAGCGTCCGGAAACGTCACGCCCCTTACCATTAGTTGTTACATGTGCTTCGGTAGAAATGTAAATAATGGCGTCTATATTGCCGTATCAATTTGAGCCTGAATCAGACCCAGATGAAGAGGTTCAAGCTGTCACTAAATATTACTGCTGTTTGTTAACTTTCAATATACGGTTTTATCCTGATTAAAGCTTTACTGTAGCTGAATACATGACTGAGTAGTAGCATTTTTGTAAAGGTATCGTTTAATTTATAGAATGAACAACTATTTGTTTATGAACATAGAAGTTTGTTGAAGTATGCAATAGAATTTAGCTAACTGGCTAGCAAAGCCAAACCGTGTTGGTCTTTGTTTACGTCCTTGATGCAACCAAAAAATAGCAACAAAAATACATTTAAAAGACATGTACTTACAGTTTGGGGCCCATAAACAGCAGCTTCTGATTTTAAAGTGGGAACTGCTTCTTTCAGTAAAAGCCTTTGTGCAAATCCAGCATTGAACTCGTGTAGATTCTGGAAGCTGTCTTCAGTGCCACATCCAGTGTAGAAAATATCACAGATTATAATGGGTTCTATTATCTTTGTGAAGCGTCGCATCGCGCCTCTTCCTTTTCCATTATGCCGCATGACATGGCCTTGCCCAATTTGTTGTGTGTTCACGTGGGCAGGGTTTATGATGTCACCAACCCAGGAAGAAGCTTGTTGTAGTCCAAACCGGTCGTTTTTGTAGGCATTAAACTGCCATAACTTTAAAAGACAATATCTCCATTTGCATTGAACTTTCAGCGCTGTAACTTTACAGATACTGTTTATGCTCAAACAGCAACATTACACACTAACTAAAGTTAAAAAAGTGAAATCACAATGAACCACCCCTTTAATATGATTAGCCTTTTGCTTGACTACGTTATCAAACAGCTAATAATGTGTAGCTAATGTTACACAAACCATGTTCGCGTTCACCATCTCGAGTCAGACATCTTCAGAGCGGTCACTTAATGATATGCTAAAGCCCGTCGGCATGTTGATGTGACGTCACAAACACCAGCAATTTCAAACCGTGGGTTTGAGACTGTCTTTAGATCTCTGCAGTTTTAAAGAGAAAATACTCAGCAATGGTGTTGACTTATGAATTTGCTCATAGTTTGTCTTAAAGCATATTGACATATAAACAACATTAAAAAATTGATTTTCACTTAAAATAAAATATTTTTAAAAAAAAATTGCACTGTTTATCACACTAGTGTGTTTTAATGTTTAACCAGTAAAATTTGTTTTTAAAAGCTTTTATTTTGTACAAAATGGCACAAAGTCACACTTGTGGTGTTCACGGTCAAAAATGATCGGCCTACAGATGAATTGCTTATAAATCTCTTATATTTTATCACCAAATACTGGATTCAATCTTTTTGTTTTCTTTAAATTAGGAGAGTTTTTGTATTTGTTTTTGGTGATGGTGTAGCATAATGAGAGATTTATAAGCAATTTTTTACAGGCCGGTCATTTTTGACCATGAACATCACAAGTGTCATAGGGCTTTCAACACAACACAAGGGTTAATTATACTATGAATTTCTTCTATCCATGATTTATGGTGTTTTCTAGTCTTTATCTATTCAATAAAGTGCATTTTATTCACAGCAAATAGAGGCTGCAGTCAAGAACTTCGCTGCACATCCTGACCATAGAGACTCGGACAGCACCTTCGTGGTTATAATGTCTCATGGGAACAAAATCAAAAATAAAGATGCCATTGCAGGTGCAGGTGTCAGTAATACTCACCCAGATGATTACTACTTTGTTGACGAAATCTTCACCCATCTGAACTCAGAGAATTGTCCTGCTCTGATTGATAAACCAAAGGTTATTCTGATCCAAGCCTGCAGAGGAGGTGCGACATGACTGATAAAACTCAACTCTTATTCACATATTGTTATTTCTCCTTGTAATTTGTCTGCATTTATTTTTATCTTTTCTCTGGATTTACAGTAATATTGTCATCCATATTGTGAACTGTTTCTGTGTTCAGGTCACCCAGGAGGTGTGGAAATTAGTGCAGGCGCACCTGACTCAGACGCTGATGACAGCGCACTTGACTCAGATGCCTGGGTGCACAGAGAGAAAGACTTTATCTGTTTTATGTCCACCCTCCCTGGTAAGTGCTCAAGTTTTATAGTATTATTCTGTTCAGGAGCTGTTCATGTTTCTTCTGTAATGAGAATAGTGTCAAAGGCTTCTTTGTGGAGTAACTTATTGTATAACCGATGAATTATCTCCACAGATACCAAAGCATACAGGCATCCTGACTTACGGTCTGGAAGTTTTTTTGTCATGTACATCGTGGAGGTGTTCTGTGAATGGGCTCATAACACTCACATTATGGAGTTGTTCAGGAAGGTGAATGAAAAAAATCTCATTTTTTTTATTTTGTTTGCTTTATTTTATCCAAGATACAAAACAGCGTCTTCCAGTTGTTTTAGCCCAAGTGCATTGCTCAACTAAAATAAATACAGGGGTTTGCTTCTTGTCACATGTAAATATGATATTATTTTTTTTTTTCATAGGTCACCTTAGGCATGGAGAAACACCCAAGAAGAGAGGAGAAAAAACTCTTGCCGTGTATTCACAGAACACCCCATACAAAGAACTTCTACCTGTTTCCTGGACTCTGATGTCCATCTTAAATCAAAATCACTCTTGATCTCTAATTAGACATCTAAACAAAAACAGAGTGTTCAGAAATATGATTGGGTATAATTCACTCTCGTGTGCTCTTTCCCAAGTTTATCTTAATGAATGATCTGAAGTGGGTAAAAGCATTGTTTCTGTTATTGAGTCAGGAATACAGTTACAATGTTCCTCATATTCAAGACATGCACCTGTGATGTACTTACTATTGACATTTTATTCATATATACAGTGCTTAACAAATTTATTAGACCACCATCCAGTGTGAGGTTTGTGCCACAGCTGCCCTAAACTATCAGTATTGATGATTAACAAAATCATTACATCAAAACTGTGCAAAGACTATTTGACCAGGAGAAAAGAATCTGGAGTAGTGAAACTGATGGATTGACAAATTTGGGATTTAGTGGACTCAAAGACAGATCACACAAAAGTTTAATTAAAAGCAAGTCTTTGGGAAGAACTAGAAACTATTTGGAAGTCAATAACAACAGAGACTGTGGAAAAATGTATGTATATATATATATATATATATATATATATATATATATATATATAAACAATGCTAGCAAAAATCCAAGCTAATATCAAGGCCAAAAGAGGACATACAAAATAAAAAATTTTTTTTTTTTTTTTATTATTATGTTTGAATATAGAGTATTTTGTTGTTTCAGTTTGTTATTTGACTAATAAATGACAACACAATTTTTAGTTTTAAACAAGATTTTGACAAATTCCTAAAATATTTGTGTTTTCTCTTTATTATGACAGGTGGTCTGATAATTGTGTTAAGCACTTTTCACTTTCTCTTTCTCTTTCGTTGAAATTTCTCTTATATATCTTATATTTTACTTTTCTATTGCCACTTTACCAAATTAACCATAACATTGATTGTTTCCATCCAAATCCACAAAATAGTGAGAATTGTAGTGGTCATTTTTACTCCACTTGCTTTTAAGAACATTTATAAATCTTTTATACTTAAAAAAGTAATCAATAAAGCTTTTCTGATTTGTTACCATGCCTTTGTCTCTTGCCTCACCCTCTTTCATCTGCATCTTGATTTGTAAAATAATTAAAAATGAAAGAGTTTGACTCACTTTGAATATCAGACTGAATCAAATATTACTGTAGAGAGATTTAGCAACCAAGTTCATCAGACTCTAACACATCCACCAGTTTCACAGTCAAGGATTAAGCCTAGTCCCAGACTAAAATGCATGTTTGAGCTGTTTTAAAGAAAAATAGAGGCATCTTTGACATGTGGCAGTTCTCTATATACCTGCAGTGATTAAGAATATGACAAATGTACCTCATAAGGGAAGAGGCAAACCATCTCTGGTACTGCAAAGACGTGAGGAGCTAGAGACAGCCAATCAGCTCAACTCATAGTTCTGTCATTTTGATAGGGGAGGTGATGATGCTGTACTGATACCACCATCACCTTACATCTCCTGCTGGGTTTATATTACTGAAATTCAGGTTAGTCAGATCTTGAAACCGTCACCTTGAATTATAAGGTTCTATCTGCGTTCTGAGCAGCTTTGACATATTGAGCTTCAAAGATTTTGCATTCCATATAGCAAAAATTATATGAGGAACAAGTTTCTTTCAAACATGAAAATGACAGAGACCCTAAATGTATTCTAACTGTACAATATCAAAATCCTCTCAGATTTGTAAATGGGGATTTTTGGAACGGGTCAAACGCAGATAGAACCTTCTAATTCTAAAAAAAAAAAAAACACTTTCCACTTGGAATTATAAGGTTATCTGGCTAAACATTAATTGAAGCAATTTTCAAGAAACACAAACAGTTAACTTATAATTTGTTTTGAAACTAAATTAGTGTTGTAAAGATGTGTTGACATGCATGAGAAAGTTCAATTTAATGTTTTCTATGACATTTATTTCATATTTTAGAATGAGTTAAGCATAAAAGGCAGTGCTAAATCTTTTGTCCAGTGCAGATGTTAAATCTAGGTAGGAATATGATGGGTAATTTAACACATTATTGCAGGAACAGTTTAAGTTTCCTTTTGTTTAGACAGAAAGCAGCTACTGTAAAACATCTAAGCAGGACTTTATTCCACAGAAAGTGGGACAGGTGAAATGGCTTTCTCTCTAAACATCAGTATGGCTGAAATAACATGCTGACGTTTATTGTTGTAATTAAGACCCCATCAATATATTAACTATTTGGCCTTTAAGGCTTAAAATGTCTTAAATTTTACAATATTAAGACTAAAAAACTGCAAGAAAACCAACGTGATCTCATGAAAATACGTGTGTATTTTTACGTAAATTGTGGTTCTACCACACGTACATTTACTTACGTTTTCATACACACAAAAACGTACAACATTGACGTATTTATAGCACTAAAACGTAAAAATACTTACGTATTAACAGCAAAAAAAAAACGTAAATCATGTAACGTAAAGTGTGAATGTATATGAATTCCCATGTATTAATATTAAAATCGTGGCTTTAATGATTTAACGATGCTTTTAGTCGAATTTATTGAAAGCAGTTTACTCATCTACTTAATATGAAATAACATTTCTGTTCGTGACTTGTGCTGCTCGTTTCGGAGGATTACATAATGTTAAACAAGACTACAATTTAAAACCTTATGAATAAAATTTCTGTAATTGTTTAACCATTTTGTAATATTTAGTTTGTTTGCTGTGAGACACAGAAAGCGTTTTCTCCTATGCAGTGACTGACAATACAACCATAAGATACACCAAAACACAACATAAATTCACAAATCACATCCATTTTATTTGTTCGCTGTACTCCAAATCTTTAGAATCCATATGTTTGTAAGGAACAGATCCAAATTCAGCCCTTTATCCATCGATCTTCATCTTCATTCTCAGCAACAGCGACCGTCACAGTCAAAGCCCGCGCTCGTTATGATTCAAATTTGAAAGTAGCGCCACCCTCGAGAAGCGTTACGACATGGTTTACGGCACTGATATCGAACGCTCATTGGTTCTCACCTGCTTCGTCACAGATTGCGACATTTCAGTTGATTGACATTTGAAATGAGTGTCGCGCCTTCACGGAGAGAAGCCGGATTCATCATATTTTCATGGATTAATAAGTTAAATTCTGCTCTGTACCCTATAAAAAACTATTACCGCCAGAGAGGACTGTGACTGGAACTCATAATCATTTGAAGTTCTTTTGGTATCACTTTTGACATTTTTCGCAAATAAATTATTGTGATTACTCTTGTTTGTCTTATTCTTTTATTTATAACAGGAGGTAGTTTAAAGAAATGGTTATGGGTAGGTTTAGGGGTAGGTGTAGGATTAGTGGCTCAAAATATCGTTTTAATGTTATATTTTTACTAAAATTGTCATTTTCCTACACATTTCTGTTCTCTATGTTTTATTCTTTTAACCTTCTGTATAAAATGGGTAGGTTTAGGTTCGGGATGGGGTTTAGGGATCTTACATTTATCTGCAAAACGATAAAATGGAAATTATACATATATCTTTATGACATGAAAAATTCGTAAATATTTTACGTTTTTTCGCTGTAAAAACGTAAGTATTTTTATGTTTTAGTGCCATAATTACGTCAATATTGTACGTTTTAGCACCTTTCTAAACGTACAAAAATGTACGTTTTGTGTCTTTGAAAGTTACGTATTAATACCTACATATTAACAATGAGACCAGGCTGAGAAAACAGACAATGCTTCAGCAAAAGTATTTAACAAAGTTTAATAAACACTGAAAAATGTTTTACTGGCACATTATTTATACATACATATATATATATATAAACTATTTAAACTATGCAACAACTCAAATACGTACGAGGTGTCGAGAACGCAGCATTTTAGATAGAATCTTTTTGTTTTCCAAAAAAAAAAAAAAAAAAAAAAAGTCCCAAAATGTACACAACTTAAAAAAAAGAAACATCACTTAATGTAAATAAGTTGTCACAGAATAAGAATATGTGAATAACTCAATTTTGACAAAAATGTCAGATAGAACCTTAATTCCAAGGGGACGAGTTGTGATCTCATTATCACTTCAGTATGAAATAAAACACATTTCTACAGGGATAGATATATTGGACTTTAAAGGAAAATAAAGTTACATCTACCAAATTTTTATGACAATATGACCGGAGAGGAATTTTACCTGTCATTCACCTCAACAGCTCCTCTAGAACTGACAAGATAATGGCTGACGTCACTCACTTCGTTACTCTCATTGCCTGAGATGAAAACGCTTTGCAGGTCTATCATCTCTACTTACACACCAATCGTCATCAGTTAGCATGTGTCCCACCCCAACACACACAGCAGAGAAAAACTTTTCAGGTCCTATGGCTGAGAGAGAGACTACTCGGATGAAAACCGCTTCAGTGAGCTCAATTATAGTAACGTGGCATTTTATTGTCAGTAACGGTAACGGCGTTGTAACGGGGTGAAAAGTAATTCGTTTGATTACTCATTACTGAAAAAAGTAACACCGTTAGTAACACTGTTTATTTATAACGACGTTATTCCCATCACTGATGGGAAGCCATTCATGTTAAGCCAGAGTCTGATCCCGAATCAGAAGACAAACCTACACCTCAGATACTCCAGTCTGTGACAGCGTGGTAGTTAATCATCTGTGAGGCAGTATTGTTTTTTGTTATTTTTTATTACATTATGTTGAAACAAAGACACTAAAGAAAGGTAAATACATAGTTAAAAACATTTGCTAACAATGTTAAACATTTATGCATATTACATGCTTTATACTTGGTTGTGGCAAATAAAGATGAAGTACTTTTAAGTAGTTTTAGCACAGTTATAGCTGACATGACATAGATAGATAGATAGACAGACAGACAGACAGACCGACCTAAGGTTGATCTTTGCTGTTCAAGTTCACTGAGCCATTAACAACACAACCATGTATAAGAGGGGCATTTACGATTCCTCCATTGGATGATTTTATCGACATTGTAACTCCAGTGGTCTGAGGAGTTACAGATGTCCCACTGGATGAAGCTCCACCTCCAGCAGGAACATCTGATTGAGAGACACAGAGAGAAACTCAGAATGCACAATATCAATTACTACACTATGAAAAAAAATATGTATTTTTACAGAGAAAATGCAGTAAAATTTAACAATGATTTCACTATTTTTTTATACAACTGCTAAATTTCCTTAAAAATACAGGCATTCATTCATTTGGGTTACTTTTTCCCTGCATTGCGGGTTGTTTTACTTTTATATTCTTATTCTGTTGTTTAAGCGACAGCACTAACATGATATTTAACCCCCGGAACGCAGTTTTACCGGGATACCCCACGGAATGCGATTGGGCTAGTTTTGAAAAGCAATTGAATGGATTTTGTGGTAAAAACTGGCATCCCCGTTTGTATCATTCTTTTGCGCATGCAGCTCAGTTCAGAACCATGATCTGTCCACATTGGAAATCTGATATTGGCCACATTTAAAACAACAATGTGAATGGCTATACAAAAAAAAAAAAAAACTGAACTGAGCAAAAATCGGAATTGAGAATTAAGGCTCGCACTGTGAACATAGCCTTATTGTAAAAAATAAAAATAGTTCAGTGAACCAGGCATTACATAATTATCATGTCATAACATGTCATAAAACATGCATGTGTGTTATTGCTAATGATTAACCTGAGATATTCAAATTAAATTGATTTTAATGATTTTTAATGGATATGAGTTTATAATATAAATTTATGAATTCAAATGAAATATATTCAGAGTATTACTGCAGTAACATGCTGTGAAATATATTACAATAGCTTGCTCATATTACTTCAGTTGATGGACTTTTTAATGGTAAAGGTTTGGCACCCTGTGCTGCCATGCAGTTCACCATTTTTTTTTTTTTTTAACTTTTTTTAACTTTTTTGTTTTACAGTGAATATACAGTATATTTTAATACTGCCATTTTACTGCTTTTTATATATGACAATATGAATCATACATCCTTTTTTTCATCCTTGTTTGATCTTTTGCACAATATTTTATTGTATTATTTATAATAAACACATGCATTTTATATCCAAACATATTAACATAATTGTTTAATTTCATGTATATTTCTCTGTATTTTTCCAAAATGATGACTACTAGAGTGCTACACTAAGACTAAATCAAAAACTAGTATGAATTGTTATTTTTTACCTCCCTGAAGTTTCTGCTCAAGTTCGAATGCGAGATCATTTTGGTTAATGTCGCGCAGCGTTTTGACTGCAATAGTCCCAGCCTCATTAGTGTACTGCTGTACCATGACATTCACAACTTCATGACGACTAGCATTCTCAAGCTTTGATTCAGGAATAGGCTTGATGCCTTCTGTAGGATTCTCCAGGTACCAGATGAATTCTGTGAGTTCATCACTCTTAAGTTTCTGAAGTGTGTTATAAATCACTCTTTTAGTAGTGGCCATTCTGTGTCAGGAGAAAAAGGACAAAAGTTAACAGGATTGATCTCAATAAAATCAATAAATCATCATTTAAACCTCTGTTAATTCTCATAAGAACTTCTGTAGACGTAAGACAAAAATAAAGTCAGTCTGGTTAGTAATGACTGAAGCTCGTAATGTTTTGTAGAGTTTGTAGAGTTGTTTAATTAGATCTTGAGTGATTAAAATATTTTTTTCTTTAGCTGATTTCATCTAAGGCTGTGGCTGAAGTCAGTTGTAGTTCTTGTGTTTCCCTTTCCTTCAGTGAATCTGCTTGTTAACCGCAGGTGTTCATCATTAATTTGGCACGCGTCTGGGGAAAGAGAGAATGCGCGATGGTGGCTTAACATTGTAATGTCTGTCAGCATCGGTGATGGACGATGACGTTGTCTATCGGCCCAACCCTAGCTAACACGTAACAATCCATATCCTTTTGTTTGTTTAAATCAAATAATTTCTTTTAACTCTTTTTTTTTTTTTTTTTTTTTAAAAAGAGTAAAATGAGAAATTGTTTAATTAAATCTATTTGATCTATTTGATTGGATAAAGCAAATAATTTCTAATACATATTATTTCTTAAATGAGAATTTTTGTTTTGATTAAATCTATATCTTTTTGTTTAGATCAAAAATAGAAGACAAAAATAGCATTACTTGTAATGTTCATAAAGTTTTATCCTTTAGCGTTTACATATACATGTTCCCATATAAATGTGAATGTATGAAAACACATATATACACACATTCACTGTATGAGTTACAGCAGATTTTTTAGTTCCCAGCATGCTGTTAATATATTTACACAATATATTATTCTGTATATTTTCAAATATACTGTTATATCATTTAATAAATTGATCATTCATACTTTATAGGGAAATCTATTTTATTTCTGTAAGGGTTCTAAAGCCACTTTGTGTGTTTTTTGTCTATTCAGTGATTCTATCAACAGTGACAAAATGTCTTATATATTATCTGAAAATATTGTTATGCAATTAATTGCAATTGATTAATCAGAATATCATGTAAATATCATCAAAGCTTTTATAAATGCTATATACAAATAATAAACAAAATATTCTTTTAACATAGGCTATAGCCTATTAATATTAACACACTTTTTGAAATAGCCATAAAGTAAAAATTTTATTGGCATGATTGGGCATTTACATTATTTACAAAATACAAACTTTAAGTAACATAAGGTGCAGAACTGGATAAAGAGATAGGCTATGGGAAATGAAGGGGAAAATAAATCAAGTACAGTACAGTGTATTACAGTGAATTTATTAAAATATTTTTACTACAGTAGTCAATATTTGAAGTGGATTAAAAAAGTTAATCAAAGTTGTCCAGGTTTTAGGTGATTTAAGGTTTTGATCCACTTCAAATGTTGACTACTGTAGTAAAAGATATATATTCAATAACTTCACTGGTGACAGTATTACAGTGAAGTTATTGAACAAACATCTTCCAACAGCCCTTTCTAAGTAAAAGTATAATCAAAACTCTATAAACTAATATCCAATATTGAAATAATTTGTTAAAGTGAATTAACAAAATGATTTTTTTTAATTATGCAAAATATTTAATAACTCGACTATTATGAAATATATATTCAATACTGTACTGTCACCAAATTCAATTCACACATCACTGCTGTTCTGATAGTTACTACACTTATTTTGGAAAAATGTCTTTTTGTGTAATTTGTATTATGTTTTATTAGGAAAGAACCTTGAAAGAACGAACTCGGAAGGACACGAGGACAGAGAACCCATCCTTGAGAATTGAGACGTTCCTGTTGGTCACATGACCTCCCCAGGATATTTTAACGAACATTAAACCAAAGATTAAACTCAACATCGCAACTTTCATAAAGTGACAAACTTACGTTATTATATCTATTATGTACCTATTGTATTTTTTTGTTGTATTTTGTCATTTTTTAATTGCATAAATGTAAATAAAATATGTAAAATGTTTTTTCATGTGTTTATTACTTTATTAAAATGTTTATTAAAATGTTTAAATGTTGAATATTTTTCCTAATAAAACATAATACAAATTACACAAAAAGACATTTTTTTCCAAAATAAGTGTAGTAACTATCAGAACAGCAGTGATGTGTGAACTGAATTTGGTGACAGTACAGTATTGAATATATATTTCATAATAGTCGAGTTATTAAATATTTTGCATAATTAAAAAATTATGCAAAATTGTTTAATTATGCCCATATTTTTTCCAAAATAAGTGTTGTAGTATAACTATCAGGACAGCAGTGATGTGTGAATTGAATTTGGTGACAGTACAGTGTATTACAGTGAAGTTTTTTTTTTTTTTTTTTTTTTTTTTTTTTGGTAACGCTTTTCAGGTTTTGCACTTTGCAAACGGTCCCTTCGAATCTGTCTCTCAGCCGTCCGCGCATAGAGATCGATGTATTTTGTCCACTGTGGAGGAAAACTGGTTTTGAGGAAAATTAGGTTGCAGCTGCTTCTCTACATTACTACGATTGAAAAGAGATGTTATTTGTGTAGTAACAGCGTTTAGCTCACGAGTTATTGATCTGGGAAATTCGAATATGTGAATATGCGGCCAACTTTATTTAAGTCGCGAACTTTTAAAGGTTCCCGACCTCCTCTAATCCATGCACGGAAAAGAAAGAAAAAACCGCACCGCATACGTGCGAAACAGACGTAAAACAGGCGTAATTGTTGCAGACGCGCAATACTTCCGATAGACAGAACTTTTTAAATGGGTTCAGAACAAACGTCTTCCAACAGCCCTTTCTAAGTAAAAGTAAAATCAAAACTCTATAAACTAATATCCAATATTGAAAAAAATTGTTAAAGTGAATTATATAAGACACTCTACTTACGTCTCTGGTTGAACAAAATTTCGTGTCTAGTGTCTGCACTTCCTTGTAGCTACTTAATTCGTTTTTGGGTTTCGCTTTCACTGAAGGTTTCTCTAGAAATATGCACCTTGACTTCCCATAACGATTTGCACATTACAAGAACTCGGAGACTAGACCGGTCTTGCCAGGCGACCTTGAAACATTGTGTACATTGTTTTAAGTTGTCACCAGTTCTTATTCACTTTAGTGATGGGCAGATCGAGGCTTCGTGAAACACTGAAGCAGTTGAAGCAAATGTTCCGTGATGTGTCGAGGCTTCGAAACAATCATCAATGAATCCTGAAAAAAGTATCACAGCTTCCAAAAAAATATTAAGCAACACAACTGTTCTCAACATTGATAATAACTGAGTATCAAATCATCATATTAGAATGATATATTGATATGAATTATATTTTAAAGTATATTAAAATAGAAAACCATAATTTTAAATTGTATTAATATTTCACAATATTATTATGAAATAAATGCAGCCTTAATGAGCATAAGAGACTTCGTTCAAAAACATTAAACATAGTAATGTTTCCAAACTTTTCACTGGTAGTGTAACGTCACGTGCCCTTGACACCAAGCAACAGTGTCACGTGATTTTACAGTATTATAAAACATTATTCGCAAATGCCAAATGAGCTTTTTTTTTTTTTTTTTTCAACGTTTAACACAGTAATATCATTCTTGTTTTAAATGAGTAAAAATGAAACAAACACAACGAGGGCTTCTGCGCGATTACTATTGAAGTTTGCGGTCTTCCGGGAGCATGTAAACGGCGCATGCTCCTTGAACTTGCGAATAAGCCACGCCCTCGTGCTGTAGTCAGACTCGAAACCCCAAGTATTTAGTCTGAGCCATTGGACAGTGCCTGCGTTTTCCGCATTCATAAAATGAACAACATCTATCAGAGAAGAAGAAAAGAAGTGTTGTCTAAAAGAAAGATATCTTATAGCTTTTTTTAATCAACAAACGTGAGGTGACGTATTCTGGACGAGCTGAAGATCTTTCTTTCTCTCTCTATATATATTGTGCAAAAAAAAAAAAAAAAAACAAATTTTGAGGTTCACTTAAAAGTGAACCTCAAAATCTATTAAAATAATAATTTAAAAAAAAAAAAAATCCATGTCATGATTCTTTAAGATAAAACTGGAAACATTTTGTTAGTCAGTGGTTTAGTTTATTTACTATAATTTAAGACAAAATTAGAAAGACATTAATATTAATTGTGATGTCTACTTATATATTCATCATTTTTGTTATGTAGCCTATGTGTAAAACACTATTAAACCTGACTCTGATAAGACCAACATAAAAAGGCACTTTAAATTAATGACACGGTGGTTTCACGTTTTTCACTTGTATAAATTCAAACCTAAAATCTTTTACGCATTGAAAAAAAAATGTGAATAGATGTAACACTCAAAATCAAATTCTTTGTATTTTCAGAGTTTACTAGTAACGCAAGTGTTGATAAAAGCATGTGTGATTAAAACAAAAAAGAGGTTTTGCTGAGATTTACATCACACCAGCCATCTTAGTGTCCTCATAGTATTAAAATCATTCATATACACCTATAATCTGGAAATACAAAAATCAGAGAGTTAAAAATAATCTTAGAAGTATTTGAAAAGCAGTGATTGATCCTGGAATTGAGAAACTGAGCACAAGTGTCAATCATTTAGCAATGACAGACTTGAGGCTTCAAGACTGACCCCTTTAACAACAGTTATTACCGCACTGTTAAAAATATTAGTGTGAATTTACAGTATATTCCAAGTTAATAATTGCATTATGTTCACAGTAATTTGGCAGACAATAACCCAGCATGCATTTATTTCACAGTAAATTTCTGACTACATCATTACATGTAATATAAGTCTCTGGTGTCTCCAGAATGTGTCTGTGAAGTTTCAGCTCAAAATACCCCACAGATCATTTATTATAGCTTGTCAAATTTGCCCCATTTGTGTTTTGTGTGTGTCCCTTTAAATGCAAATGAGCTGCTGCTCCCGGCCCCCTTTCCAGAAGAGGGCAGAGCTTTAACAGCTCACGCTTCGGTTGCTCAACAACAACAAAGCTGGAGAATCTCACGCAGCCAAAATGAGGATTGTCAGTAACGGTGTTCAGTCTTACATTGTTCAAACCGGAGTCGACACTGATGGAGAGACTCAGGAAGAAGTTACAACTTTTAGAATGAAACTGGATGTTTCTGAATGGTTAGTGGATGAATTTATGTAGTTGCTGTGGAGTTGATTCAACTCATCGACTAGCATGTGTCGTCATGTTAATCTTTTGTGCTAATCCAGCGTTGAATTGACCCTCGTTTGTGAAGCAGTCCGGCGTAAAATGACGGCATGACAACAACACTCTACTACAACAACTCTTCCTCTTCTCTAAAGCAGCCCAACATGGTCTCACCCTCTTTGTTGTGTGTTCTCAGGGGCGGGGTTTATGTAAATTTTAGGGTTAGTGATGTCACTAACCCAGGAAGAAGTCCCTACCAGGGGATTTTATGTTCCCCCGAGAAACTTTGTGTTTGCTTGTAAAAGTTATTTAAATTACTATAGTAAGTACATATTATGTACAAGCAGAATAGGTCTGTCGTTTTTCACAAATGGCTCTTCAGAAAAATGTCTTATTTTAAGTAATTAAAAGCCATCTTGCAGACCCTTTTGACGGGTGCTGTGTGGACCCGACCCGCTGGTAGAGAAACCACTGTACTCATATTGCTAGCATGCTATTCTGAACAAAAAGCACATACTTCCTGTAGGGGTCTTCGTAGGGCAGGAACAGGCAGCGTTTGGGCAGCTCCTTCAGGAACTTCTCCTGCTGCTCCTCGGACGAGTCCAGCGAGATGTACAGCAGCACCAGCTGGGCCGATCGCTCCACGTAGAACTCGTCCGTCAGCTTCTTGTAGAAGTCTTTGAGCGTCGGCGCGAAGTCCTGACACTTCTCGCACTCGCCCGAGCCGAAGAACAGCATGAGGATGCGGTTCTGGAGCCGCAGGATGATCTCGCGCTCGGTGTCCAGCTCATCTTTGTCTTTGTTGTTCTTCACCAGAACCTTCCCCAGGAACAGGTCCACCATGACAGCTTCTGAAAAGAGAGAGAGTGGGTGCTCTTTTACTGATCAATGCTGGATAATATTATGTGAAAGGGCAGAGCTTTCATTCTGCATGAATTTGCAGGAGAAGGCAAACATTCAAGTTAAATTTAATCTAATTTTCTTTACAACAACTGACTACTTAACACAATCAAGAAAGAAATTACACTCTAATTAAAGCTGGGTTAAAAACATCCTAAGTTGGATTGAAAATTGACAAACCCAGCGACTGGGTTAAAATGGGTTAAATGTTTGCCCAACCTGCAACCTGTAGTTTTATTTAACTCAACTATTGTTTAAAAATTACTATATTGCTTGCTTGGGTTAGGGTTAGGGTTAGCGTTAGAAACCCTAACCCTAAAATGAACCCAAAGTATGATTTAAGTTTAATGAATAATAATTAAACAGTAAACATTTATTAAATTGCTTATTAATAAATGTTCACCTTTTGGTTATTATTGTTGCCTTTAGTAATTATGTGTCTGATTTTTTAATTTACAACCTATTTTGAGTTCATTTTAATCCAGCCATATAGTAATTTTGAAACAATAGTTGAGTTAAATAAAACTGCCCAGCATGTTGGTCAAACACTTAACCCAACCGCTGAGTTAGAACAACCCAATCACTGGGTTTGTCCATTTTCAACCCAACTTGGGTTGTTTTTAACCCAGCATTTGTATATGCATTAAATTGATCGAAACTGACACTAAAGATTTATAATGTTACAAATGTTATATTTCTATTTAAAATAAATGCTGTTCTTTTGAACTTTTCATTCATCAAAGAATCCTGAAATTTTTTTTATCAGTTTTCACAAAAATCTGAAGCAGCACAACTGTTTTCAACATTGATAATAATCATAAATGTTTCTTGAGCAGCAAATCAGCATATTAGAATGATTTATCACTAATACCATGTGTCCACTAATACCAAAATGCTGTCAAAATAAAGGCCTTTAAAACATTTTGCCACAAAACAATAAATCTGGTGTCACAAAACAGGAAATCAGCCCAGAGATGTCGTTCAAGGCCCGACTGAGCATCTGCCCAACGGAGATAATGAACCAAACAGAGGAGTGAGTTTCATCATGTGTTTGAGTTTGATCTTTTATTTGTGGATTATAATCATCATATCCACTCTTAATCCATTTGTTTTTACTCTTCTCTCTTCTCTTCTGTCAGGTCTCTGATTATGAAAACATCAGTAACACTCTTGATAATCCTGTCTACAGTTCGGTCCTTCCTGTGTTTGATGAACACAACGCCTCTGTTTATGCTTTAGCACAATTACCCAGCAGCCCCTCTGACAATCTCACCTACTCATCCATCAAATTTTCAGCTACACCTCACTTCTGACGGGCAGGAAACATGCACCACCGTTAGACCATAAAGACTCAAGGTTGATTAAACCTGAATCACACCAAACTAAGAATGAAACTCCTCGATCTCACTTGCTTTGTGATTTTTAAATCTGTGGACTTGCTGTTATTTTGAATAAATCATTATTTGAGACATAAGATTGTTTTACATATGTTTGGTTACATTAATGACTGACCTTTATTTATATTCATAAGTTAATTAGTATTATAGAACAATAAACCAAACAAAATACATAGTGAGAAAGGAAATGTGGTGGTGCATTAATTTAATAAAAGTAAAAATAAAAAGCGGAATAAAAAGCTGAGCAACAAAGTATAGTGAATCTTCAGGTTAATTCAGGTTAATTGGGACATTTTTTCCCAGTCATCCCATTGGCAAAAAGTTTCCCAATTTACCTGAATTCACTCTATATGACTGGCCGAAACATCAGTACAACAAGCTAATTAATATTCATAAGATTAGTCGTCTGGTTATCTTCATCACAACCCGTCCATTTCCATGGCTAACCATGGATCTTCATCATTGCTGTTACATTTGGTTTCCAGATAGCACAGGTACATCTCTAAGATGTCTGCTAAAGAGCGCTTAACATCTGTTGTGTACAAACATCTGATAAACATCTTAGAAAAGCAGTTTTGCATAAACTATTTAACATCTGACAGGAAACATCTTAGAGAAGTTTTACAGATGAGCAAACAATCTAAAAAATACATCTTGCAAATGTAAATGCAGACATCAAATAGACGTATCAGTGATGTACGTGCTATCAGGGTTGCTGCTTCGCCAGGCTTTAAAATGTTTAAAGCACGAAATGGAAACTGATGATGCTCTGATTAGGACTCCTGATAGCACACATTCATCTCAGACACGTCTATTTGATGTATGATGGAAGTATTTGCTTATATGCAATACCACTCTAAGACGTTCCCTGTCAGATGTTATATAGACATTTAGAAAATGTCTTTAAGATGTTTATGATTTAGAACGTATGTAAAACTACATTTTAAAAGATGATTATCAGATGTCTGTACATAGCAGATGTTTTCCAGATGAAGCGCTCTATAAAAGACATCATGAAGATGCATGTGTACATTTCACAATTAACTGTAGCAAAGGAAATGATCCACTGGATTTTTCCATGACATATGCTTTTCTTCTGGGAGTCATTCCATGATCTGGAAACCTGATATGAGCAGGAAGTCTGGGAGTCATAGCTTTGTGGGGGGAAAGGTGGTACATTTAGTATTGTGGTAGAAATTCCCCTACTCACTTAAGTTAATCCAGGGCGTCTTCTAATCAACACCCAAGTGTTGTGTCTCCTAATCTACGCTTACAAAATTTATCCTCTAGCGTATCTCCTAGTCGATGTCTTGCTGAGTCGGACAACATATTGCCCTCTATGAACACTATCACTTGAGAATAAGATCTCTAGTACTCCACTAACCTGCTGTGCAGCATAAACTAGCCAAGATGTAACAAAACTAGACACGGTCTAGTTGTCTAGTTTTGATTCCTCTTGTTATATTCAGGCACACTAATTTTGGCTCAAGAGTGTTAGGGAACATTTAGTATTCAAAAACATATAAATGTTATTCCTGCAAGAAAAAGAATTGTTAGTTATGTTAGAATCAAGAATTAAAATGTCCTTACAGTATTGATTAGTATTAATTCAGTAGATCCCCAATATTAGCTCTACAGTAAAACCATCGAGTCCTGAAATGTGGAAAAACTGCTGCACGCAAGAAATATTTCATGCTTAGCATATGAAAGCACAGTTAAAGTAGTTAATATTTGACTAGTTTCGCTGCTCACCAAAACAATAGACAGTCGCCCCCTTCAGGTCAAAGTCGAAAACGCAGTTCTTGACTGGATCATTTCCGTCAGAGAGAGGCTCAAGGGAGAAGACGAAGGAGGCCTGTCGAAAGTGAAAGTAGCGGAAGCATTGGAGAGCTGCAGGACAGGTCAGGTCTTTGTTTATTATTTACCAAACATTTGTGTTTCTTTTATCACTAATACCATGTGAAAGCCTCAGTGTCCGTGAGTATCTTTTAATGCTTCTTGAAACCAAAGCATTTTCATTGATACAAATAAAACTAATATTTGAATCCATCCAGCGTTACACCAGTTTAAAATGACTAAACCTAAAAAAAAATAGCTTTAATAAATTATAAATATGTATGATTAAATAATAAATACATTGTTTGTCGTTCACCCAAGTCTCTTTTGCGCGCGTTTGGTCTTGCAATCTCTTCCGTGAATTTAACCGCACACCAACTATCAAAGTCTGAAAAATCGCTCGAACTCTAAGAGAATAGCGAAGTCCACACCACAACTATAATGACAAGGCGTAGAAGATCGATATCGTTGAAATCAGCTTTAGAGGTATTTGTTTTCTAGTTGAATAACGACAAAAAAACATCGATAGCCTACTTCAAAGCGCGCGCTGCAGTTATGTTCACAGTGCGCGCTAAATCAAAAAAAAAAAGAAAAAGAAATCGTCCCTTAAGATGTCGATGTTGGTTAGCATTATAGGCTATGTATCTGGTGTGAAATAAATAAAATAAATGTAATAATATGAATATTCAACAAAATTATTGATTTGACTGTACTGACGCTGTTGAACTGAACTGAGCTGGACGATGCCATTATTTTTTGCAGAACTGCTTTATAGATTAAATAAACTAATTTACTAACTGATGATCTGTTGAATCAACACTGAACTGACTTCAGCTCAACAACAGCCGAAATGCATCATTTTCCAGTTATCACTATAAAATAATGAAATGACCTGCTTGACCTGTGACCTGACTTCCCTTACGAAAAAGAAGTATACTTTAAGTTCATTTTATTAAGTATACTTAAGTAATGTTCAAGTATAGTTTTAAGTATACTTTATGTAGTAAGTGTACTAATATCAATGTACTTGTAGTAAACTTGTAAGTGTATGCTACCATTTCAACACTGCTTGGGACTAAATTAGCCCACTTAGTATATATAAGTATACTTTTAAGTGTACAGTAAGTGTAACAGTAGTAAACTTTAAGTATTTAGAACTAGTTCACAACTACGTTTCTCATTTGTACTGCATCTGTACTACAAGTGAACTTATAAGTATACTAGTAGTTTACTATTTTAATATTAGTACATTTTTTGGTTTGTGAAAGTACATTTTGAAGTATACTCTCAGTAAACTACTAGTTTAGTAGTTCTATACTGCAAGTTTACTTGTAAGTTTTCTTTAAGTGAACATAACATCATACTTATAGTTTACTATTTACAGTCAAACCAGAATTTATTCAGACACCTTCAACATTTCACATATTATCACAGTTTATTCACTATAGTTTAAAATAATTGTAATAAAATATGACGAACCTAGAGTTAAACTGTGTAAGAAAAAAAAAAAGAAAAACAAATCTTGATAACGTCAGATAACACTTAAGCAAAACATGTTCAGGTCAAAGTCTGAATATTTTTTGGTCCCAAATTTTTATCAGTTTTACTGATAGTCCACTGTAGGAAAGAATTTTTGGGTATAATATGTCACAGTTTACTTTATTTTGCTATCCTCACTTAAATGAACTATAGTGTTCTTCACCCACTAGTTAAAAAAATATAAAAAATTGTATCTAGTGTCTGAATAATTTTTTGTTTGACTGTATATTTTATATTTGCACTTTAACTATACTACTATGTTCCTATTTAGGTATATTTTTTTATACTTGAAATATACCTTTTACTTTCCATAAAAACATTTTATTCTAGCTTCATGCATCCTTTTTTATAAAAACGTGAATGTGGGTATGTTTTGTTTTTAAACAAAAAGCTGAGAAAATTTAATTTTTTTCAAAGACTTGGTCCAGATGGGATTCAGAGCGATCATCAAAACACAGATGGAGTAGATCGAGTCCATCAACACCCCCAAAGCTTCACAGTCCTATAGCTCGTCCTGCGTCGACATTTCAGTAACGTTAGGCAGTTTTGATTTGCATGCTGTTTAATATTTGGTGATTGTGCTATTTTACATTTACGTGAACAATCTTCTATCACTTGTTTCTGCTTCTTCTTCACCTGTGTTTTGATCGGAGATTCTGTATTAGAAGAAGCATAATAGCGCCACCTACCATATAACAGTGAAAACACTTGATAGCCTGAAAATTCAGTCAATGGCAGGGAAAGAGTAAAGTTGATTTGAAGTAAATTCCTATGGACACTACCAGTGGACTAGCCTAGACAAAAATTCAGATTCTCAGAATTAGGGACATATCTGTTGTTGTTTTTTTTTTTTGTTGTTTTTGTTTTGTTTTTATAAATCAATGTTTTCAAACAATGTTAGTTTATAAGACAGTATGTAAAACTATGTGGAAAAAAGTTTATTTAATAGGCTACTCAATCTAAAGAGTAAACTACAACTACAATCCAAGTATACTTAGAATATTTAATTATACTTTTAAGTATACTTATCGATCAAAAGATTACAAGTATAGGCTAAATATACTAAAACTTTAAGTAAGTCAAGTATACTTAAGTGCAAATATAAGTATATTTCTGATAAGTACCTAAAAAGTACTTATAAATTCTTATTTTTAGTTTAAAAGAAGTATACTAATAGCACACTTGAATGAACTTCTTTTTCTTAAGGGTTGACTTGACTTGTGAACGGGTCTGTAGATGAGATTTTGGATTTATTTGTCTGCATGACTATGAACATGTTTGTATAGGCCTAATGAGTACACTGTTTGTAAAAGTAACATTTGCTAAACAGCTTCTGTTCTCATTTTTATACCTTTATGTTTGTAGCTACTCAATAATTCAGGTTTGTGATTGTTAAAAGTGGGTATTACATGAGTTTATCAGATATACAAATATTAAATTAGTTTACGTCAAACCCAACCTGTCATATCTTTTCTCATCATCTTATCCAGGTAGACAAGATGGCTTCTGTTCCAGAGCAGCTTCTGGAAGCAGTGGATGAGCTGGACAATGACAAACCAAAGAGGCAAAAAAGTGCAATTACGGCTGATGAACTGGAGAAGGCTGATGCAGTGGATGGACTGATGCAGACAATCACCCTCTCTCACACTGCAGTCAGTGTTGATCTGAATGCTAAAACAGGTGCAATTGTAAATTCTCCTATACTCACTGGAAACATCATCCAAGGCCCAGTAATCTTCAGCTTCAATTCAACCACTGGTGCTGTCGGTAAGATCACAGCACTATCACACATTTAACATGTCTCATTATAAAATAGCTTGTAAGGTTGAAATAAATATGTTTTTTTTACCACTAAATGATTTGTGCTTAATGTGTTTGCATTTTCTCTGGCTTTGTTCCTGATGCTTGCTGCCATCTTTAAAGAGCCACAAAATGGAACCGAGGGACAGACCTCTGAAAAACAAGGTACAAAACCAATAGGCACATTTTTATTCTAGTTATAAATGCGTTCGACTTGCATTTACAGTATATCAATTGCTGAGCCTCTACAAGTTACAATTCCTAGCAAATCAATGATTTTAGGCAGAAGTCATGTGGACTGACAGCAATTATTTTGTTTTTTCTTTGTTCTAGAGGACAATGTCTTGCAAAAAATCCTGAAAAAGCACAAAGACAACATGAAGGCCAAAACAGAACGTGTTTTTGAAGGCAAAAAAGACAACAAAATACATCTCAACAAAGTGTACACTGAACTCTTCATCACTGAAGGGGACATTTCAGATGTGTATGATGAACATGAAGTTCTGAAGATTGACCGTGTCTTGAAAACGCCCAAATTTGAGGACACACCGATCAACTGCAATGAGATATTCTGTTTATTGAGGCAAAAGGAGGAGGGAAACATCGTGTTGACCAAAGGCATTGCTGGCATCGGAAAGACATTCTCCGTGCACAAGTTCATCTTGGACTGGGCTGAAGGAAAAGCCAATCTGGATGTGGACTGTGTGTTTCTGCTTGCATTCAGAGAGATTAACTTGATTAATGATGGTAAAGAGGTCAGTCTGCATGAGCTTCTGCTGGAATTTTATCCTGAATTGAATGACGTGGAAAACACCAAGTTTTATAAAAAATGCAACCTGGCATTTATCTTTGATGGGCTTGATGAGAGTCGCCTGGAACTTAATTTTAACTGTAAGCCAGTGAAATGTGTGAATGAACGATCATCTGCTGACGCTTTGTTTACAAGCCTCGTTAAAGGGAAACTGCTTCCATCAGCACTCGTCTGGGTGACGTCACGACCAGCGGCGGCCAATCAGATCCCTCCTGAGTACGTAGGATTGTTCACGGAGGTACGCGGATTCACCGACCAGCAGAAAGAAGAGTACTTCAGAAAAAGGATCAAAGATGAGACTCAGGCTTCCAAAGTGATTTGCCACATTAGGACATCTCGTAGTCTCTACATCATGTGCCACATTCCCGTGTTCTGCTGGATCACGGCCACTGTTCTTCAGGATGTTCTTATCAAGAACAATGGCCAAGATATTCCCTCGACACTCACCGAAATGTACATCCATTTTCTGCTGATACAGATGAATATAAAAAACCAGAAGTACGAAGAGAAACTTGAAAGAGATCGCACAAAAGTCTTGGTCTCAAATAAAGAAATTATTTCCAAGTTGGCAATGCTGGCATTTGAACAGCTGAAGAAGGAAAACGTCATGTTCTATGAGAAGGATCTAAAAGCATGTGGCATCAATGCAAGTGAAGAGTCCACAGGATTGTGCACTGAAATCTTCAAGAAAGACTCTGTCCTGCATGAGATGAAGGTGTATTACTTCATACATTTGAGTGTGCAGGAGTTTCTTGCTGCATTGCATGTGTTCCTCTGCTATTTGAAGCAGGATATGGATGAGCTAGCGTTCTTCCTGGAGAATGCGCGTCCTAAGAAAGACCAAATGCTGTACATTTTGCTGAAAAAGGCGATTGATAAAGCCAAGATGAGTGAGCGAGGGCATTTTGACCTCTTCCTGCGTTTTTTGCTGGGCATTTCTCTTGAGTCCAATCAGAGACTCCTCATTGGCTTGCTGGACGAAACGCTGGACAGTAGAAAATGCATCAATAAAACTATCCAATACATCAAGGAATTGCAAAACAACGACAAGTGCCCAGATAAATCCATCAACCACTTCTTCTGCATACTGGAACTGCAGGACAGAACCCTGTACCAACAAATCATGAAATATCTGAGGTCAGAAAGTGGCCAGCCAAAAATGGTGTCCAAGTCTAACTGCTCAGCTCTGGTCTATGTGCTTCTGATGTCAGAAGAGGTGCTGGAGGACTTCAACCCAAAGGCATTCAACAACACATATCCCGGATGCAGGAGACTCGTGCCAGCCGTGAGATGCTGCAGAAAAGCCCTGTAAGTAGAATCAAATGACAGGTGTTATATTACATTCTGTTTTATTTTTCAACATATCGTTTTAGGGCTAAAATCATGATTATTTAACATGATTATTAGTCGGCAATATGATCAAAGTCTTATTTTAATATATGAGTAATTTTAAATATCAATGAAATTTCACAATTATCGACACTTCAGCAAAAACTAATACTAGGGTATTTAATGTAAGAAAAAGGTCCTCAAAATAATTACATAATACAATGAAACAGTCAGCAATACAATGAGAACAAAGAAACTAATTACAAACAAAATGGACAAATAAATACAACAGAACAATAATACAAATTAAATAAACAGTGTTTTAAAGGGTTAGTTTACCTCAAAATGAAAATTCTGTCATTAATTACTCAACCCCATGTCGTTCCAAACACGTAAGACTTTTGTTCATCTTCGGACACACATGAAGATGTTTTTGATGAAATCTGAGAGATGTCTGTCCCTCCATTGACTGCCTTTGCAACTTGATTGACACTTTAAAATGTTCATAAAGAGATCAGATCATAAACTAATCCACATGAATCGAGCAGTTTAGTCTAAATTTTCTAAAGAGACTCAATCGCTTTTTATGATGAACAGTTTTTATTTAGGCTTTTACATATAAACTTTGATCAGTAAACATGAACATATTTTCAACCAAACTTGAATGACACATGAGAACAAACCTCTTGCGGAAGCTCAAACATGCTTTGTAACACACGAGAATGAACCTCATTGGTTATGCAATAGGTTTGAGCATCCAAAAGAGGTTTGTACTTGTGTGTCATTCAAGTTATTTATTGAATTTTGAATTTTAACTTCATTGTGATCTGTATTTATTGAATGTAAAGGGAAACTCTTCATGATTAGTAAACATATTGCCATGTTTACAGGTTTTCAGACTGTGGACTGACAGAAACTTGCTGTGAAACTGTGGCTTCGGCTCTCCAGCTAGAAGACTGTCCTCTGAGAGAGCTGGACCTGAGTCACAACTACAGTATTGAGGCAGGAGTGAATGCGCTTTCTGCTGGACTGAAGAGCCCACACTGTCATCTGGAGACACTGAGGTCATTACAATTCCCATTGCTGTGTAAACAATTACTGGCTAGCCTGAAATGTAATGCTGATATTGTACTCGTTCAGGTTGGCCCAGTGTCATTTTGGCCAGGACTGCTGTATGAAGCTGGTCTCTGCGATCCAGACGATCTCACATCGCCTAAAAGAGCTCGATCTTAGTGGCAGTGATCTGCAGAACTCTGGACTCCATCACCTCCTAGATGGGATGGAAAATACAGAGAGAAAACTTCAAGTTCTGAGGAAAGTATTGGCAATATTTAACATTACAGCAGTTTGAAGCAATTTGATGAAATAAACAAGCAAGGTGATTAAAGAATTGTTATTTTTGGGTGAAATATCCTTTTGACACTATCCATAACTTTCTGTAATACAGTATATTAAGCACAATGTATGAGACAGATGTTTGACAGAAGATCATTTTGAAATGTTTTCTTCAGGTTGAGCTGGTGTAACCTCACTGAGAAGAGTTGTGAGCACCTTTTGTTGATTCTCAGCTCAGATTTACCCCTGAAAGAGCTGGACCTGAGTAACAATGACCTTCAGGATTCAGGAGTGAGGCTGCTCTATAATGGACTGAAGAGTCCAAACTGTCAGCTGGAGATACTGAGGTAAAAGTTTTACTTTAGTTTATTTCTTTGACAAATGCAGTGTTGCTTATTTGTTTTGTCCATATGTAGATTGTCTGGCTGTATGTTGACAGAGGAAGGCTGTGGTTATGTGTCTTCAGCTCTAAGTTCAAACCCCTCACACCTGAGAGAGCTGGATCTGAGCTACAATCACCCAGGACAATCAGGAGTCCAGCCTCTCAATGACAAACTGAGGGATCCAAACTACTCACTGCAGATACTCAAGTATGTTGTGGGTCAATGATGTGACATTCATTTTTTTGCTATTTGCTGCTCAAGAAACATTTCTGATTATTATCAGTGTTGAAAACAGTTATGCTGTTTCATATTTTTGTGAAAACTGTTATACATTTTATTTTTCAGGATTTTTTGATGAATAGAAAGTGACTTTAAAACTGACTTTAAATTCTTAGACTAATGTTTTGATTCCAAACAGCTAAACAGCTAATTTTTTTTATAAAAATCATTTAAAGCCACAGTATGTAAATTTTCACCGATAGAGGTCGCTTATTCAAAACAAAGGCATAGCTTGACGACGCCTTGATTTCATGGAAACATGGGATGTGTTGTCAAATCAGGAAGCATGTCCAAAGTGACATTTAATTCATGGTTTATTCATTCAGTTCATTCATCCAGTCCATTCAAACTCATGACCTTTTATTATTTGCTTTCATTCTTGTAACCTTTTCTTCATTTTCTCTTCATTTTCATTGACTTCTGCAGAACTGATCCTATGGGTGAACACTTCATCAAACCAGGGATAAGAAAGTGTAAGTGAATCATTCTCCATCTGTCTGTGTTTCTCTCTGAGACACTAATGGAAGTGTGTTCTGTCTCACAGATGCCTGCGATCTCACGCTGGATCCAAACACAGCTCACGTGCAGTTGTGTCTCTCCAACGGAGACAGAACGGCAACACAAGTGATGCAGATTCAGCCGTATCCAGATCATCCAGAGAGATTTGAACCTGTCCAACAAGTGCTGTCTAGAGAGAGTCTGTCTGGCCGCTGTTACTGGGAGGCTGAATGGACTGGTCCGGAAGGGACAGTCGGAGTGACGTACAAGAACATCCAGAGGAAAAACGATGATCTTTGTTTAGTGGAGGCCACTGGTCAGCTTGGAAACAATGATGTGTCATGGAAAATTACCTGTGGATCTTTTCCATATGTTTCTCACGCTACAGAAGACATTAATATAAAGACTCCGACCTCTCGTTCATGTAATAGAGTAGGTGTTTATGTGGACACGACGGCTGGAGTTTTGTCCTTTTACAGTGTCTCTGACACACTCTCACACTTGTACACTTTCCTTGCATCTTTTAAATATCCTCTCTATGCAGCATTCAAGGTGGAGAGCGACTCTGTGTCCTTTTGTCAGATGTTGTAACCTGAAAGCCTCTTCATCTTACCATGTGTGCACATTTATCACCAGAACATCAAATAGAATTTGATAAGATTTTATTAATGAAATGCAAAGGTTCTACATTTTACTATAAATGTATAACAACAAACCACATTTTCAGAAATGATTAAAGGGGCTATATGTAAGATTTTCACTTTAATAAAGCATAAAAATACCCCAATATGTTTGCAGATATTGAGGAAACATGCTAAGTTCACCTACTTGTTTCTCAGAAAAACAATGCTACAGCCAGATATTCTACTTTGAAATGTGTGTTCCGTGTCGGAATGTCTGTCTTGCTGCCTGTTTATCCAATAGTATCACTTTGTTAACCTACACAGGGCCTATAGACAGAGCTGGGTAGTAACTGATTACATGTAATCAGATTACAAAAATTAAGTACTTGTAATTAGATTATATTACATTTTAAAATATTCGTAATCAGACTACAGTTGCTTTTTTATTGATTATATGATTGCATGCTATTCTCACAATGGCAGTAAAATAATCACAATAATTGATTCTCCCTACTACTTCGTTTTCATTTTTATATTTTCCTCTCTAAAAAAGTCTGCTTATATGTGTTAAGGTCACACAGACCAGCCACTAGTCATGTACTGATCACTGAAAACTGAGACCCACAGCATTTGATCACTGGATTTACAGAAATCATTTCACTTTTAAAAAGTGTTTTTTCAACATTTCAAATTGCATATTGAAACAAAACCTGATGAACACATAAATTATTACTTGAATTTTCACCCAGTGAGTCATTTAATTCACGTACGCTACAAATTCATGTAATGTGCAGTCATAAGCGTGCATCTCAAAATACTGATGCTGTGTCCCATTTCGCATACTATCCGTTCTAAATAGTATTCGAAATTAAAATTAGGTTGTCCCAAATCGTAGTGTGTTGAAATGAGTATTCCAAAGATACCCGGATGGTCTACTTTTTCCGTTTAGAATCCGAAGGGCGGAGACGTGTACTCTCTAATGGATAATATTGCCTACAACCCATTGCGCGTTGAACGAGGATTCGATCGGAACTACAAGCACAAATAAAAAGTGTTTAAAAACTACAAATGTGGTGGATGTGCAAGTCCTTCGGTTTATGCTGCGTTCACGCCATGTCGTAATTACAGTAGTCTCGAGATGACAACACGTGACGTTATATTCTGAGCTATTCACATCCTCAGACTTGGAATTGTGATTTTCTAATATCAATGCCTAAATTAATCTGCAGCGGTCAGGTGGTACAGAAGTCATGTGATACAAGTAGGAGCTCTCAGGAAACGCTGATCTTATAAGTAATTTTGAGCTCTACAAGAACATGAATGCTTTTTACAAGTTGAAATCACGTAATTGCGATTATTACGACATGGCGTGAATGCATTTAGATAAAGGGGATTGAGTGATTAATAATCAGCAACTTGACGAAAAGATATTCAATGTTATCCACATTATATTTCGTCTGCAACAGCATTGTGAACTTTTGTAAAGATACGTTTGGTCATTAACTTTTAACTTTTAAATACTTCATTATACAAATTGCATTATTGCAGTACACATTGGAGTAAACAAAGTGAATTAGGAAGAAATGCTCTTGTAAAATGAACAGAATCTTTAGAGTCTGACCCAGATAACCATGGGCTCCTGGGGCCTCACATATAAAGACACACCCATATTTTTTTTATGATTTGATTTGTTTGGTTTATCATGTGTTGTCTGTTAACAATACACAATGTGTGTGTTGGATGGAATAATTCAGGCTGAGATCAGGTGGATGGTCCCTCAAAGCTGCTTTACTGGGCCTGAGACAAGACATAAGACTGGGACAAACAGGACCAAAAGGCTGATTAGCATACAGTGCATCGATGTTGCATGAGAAGTCTTAACAGCAGATATGCAACTCTGCTGATTACATATTTTTACAAAGTGATCGTGAACATATAGTGGACAAAATTCTAAATAAAGCATACATTAAAGAAAATAAAATATAAAACACTTTCCTTGTTCTTATTTCTCATCAATTCAAATAAATACAGAGAAACTATGAACTCAAGTAACCATCATTTTACATATTTTGTAGAAATGAAATAAAGAGAGAGAAGAACGCAGCCCTAAAATGGCGCAGTTACACAGGACAGCACGTGCGAAAGCATACAGCACGTGTGCTAATAGCTAACACTCAACTAATATTATTTTAACACAGAACATGACAAAACCGAATAAAACACGTACCTGGGGAAAACAGCACCAAAAGGCTGATCAGCATACAGTGCATCGATGTTGCATGAAAAGTCTTAACTAAATGAAATAAACAGAAGTTCGGAGTTCACAAGCAGGCCAGTTAACACACTCTTCATCTTATCACAAATAACACATATTTGCAAGTACAGGTCTCTGCAGGACATTAATGATTGATGGGCGAGGATGGACGGTACGATTGTGACTTTAGATCATTAAACACACATCAGAACATACATTATGAATCATATATTATATATAAACCCATCACAGGTGATTCAGAGGAGAATGGACGGCAGTGTGAATTTCTATCAGCCGTGGAATCAGTACAAGAGAGGATTCGGGAATGTGGAGGGCGAATACTGGCTGGGTAAGATCTCACAGTGTGTGTCCGTTTGTGTGGATGATCATGTTCTTCATGTGTGTGTGAACAGGGCTGGAGAACATGTACCAGCTGACACATAAGAAGAACTACATGCTAAGAGTGGATCTGGAGGACTTTGAAGGAAATAAAGTTTTTGCTTGTCCTTCTCTGTGGATTGTGAATTGGACGGGTATAAACTGCATGTTTCAGGTTTCACTGATGGAGGACACTTTCATTTACACTCATGAAAAAAAAAAAAAAAACATTTCCATTGAGTTGTTGTCCTCAGTGATGCTCCTCTTCTCTGCAGGCGACTCTTTATCTCCTCACAATGATCAGAAGTTCAGCACCTTTGACAAGGACCAAGACTCCTATGGAAATAACTGTGCCAAATATCATCTCGGGGCATTTTGGTACGCAGCCTGTCACAATACAAACCCCAACGGTGTGTATCTATGGGCAGACGATTCCCCCCATCACGCTATTGGCGTTGTTTGGTACAACTGGAAATACAATTACGCTGTCAGTATGAAATCCATCAGCATGAAGATCAACTGTGTAACCAGGGCCTAAAATTAACATTTGCCAAGCACCAAATGCAAGTAAACATCGGTGTTGGTGAGTAAATGAAACGGTGTCAATCGCCAGTTGGCTGGTAACTTTTTTATGAATTCTAGCAATGCAATGTTGTGAGAACATAAACATGAACAAACATGAACAACACTCAAGACAGTCGGGTCAGCGCTGCATCGTCACCACAGTTTAAGCCTTGCCTATTTAAATATTCAAACGCAAGAAGATGCGAAAGGGAACTCAATTCGTTACTCCGAAGCACGCGCCCAGGAATCCGCGTCTCAGACAGTGTGCAAATACAGAATTGAGCCCTCTTTCACGCCTTCTTGCGCTTGAACAGACATATTCAAAGAAAATTGTCAAAATGCTTTGAATTGTCTTGGCAAGTATCCTTGTAAACATAGTTATGTCTTAGGCCCTGTCCCAAATGGCACCCTAAACACTCACAATCTTCCTACGAGTCTGCACTTTCATGACAGTAACGCCGTTTTGACTGTCAGGAAGAAGTCTGCTGAGGAGCTCTATTCAGTGCGGCTCAGCAAAAGTGAGCATCGAGGATGCATATTCACCTCTCATGAGCATCCTTTTGAAACCTAAAATGACAAATAGGACACCCTACGGTCTCATGGACTTAATGGACACACGCATGCGACAGCCATTGTAAGTCCACAAGACCGAAAGTGCATATGAAGTGTGTCATTTGGGACAGGGCCTTAAATGAACATAAACAGTTGAGAAAGAAAACGGGTGTGTAACAGTATATTGGATCCGTGCATTCGTTTTTAAAGTGACAGCAGCCCAATAATGTTAATCAAACAAAAGACAAAGAGAAAATCACTCATTGCTCTTGACTGAACAACTTTTGTCACTTTAATAAGGATTAATATATGTTTCATTGGCAGGTGTGGCAAAAAGTTAGTTTTAGGCCCTGTGTGTAACTTAGTAAGTCATGTAGGAATATCACTCCCAAAATCATATGGCTTTGTATTTTTTTTTTCTTACTTGTATTGGGTCACTCCTTTTAATGTACTATTGAAATGAATCGATTCATACATTTTCAATAAAACTCCTGCAATGAACGCTTTGTGGCCTAATGCGTTTCTTACTGTAATGATCATTGTCTGGTTAAATTATGATGAATTTAAGAAGGTGCAAACCGCAGGTCTGTGCTTATAGCTGTTTTTAATGAATATGAGATACAAACATTGGCAATCATCTTTATACCCCTCTTAGGTGCTGCCCATTTTGGCAAGAAAGTGCATAAATTACATTTCCGAAATAAAAAAATATTGCTGGTCATTGATTTTTACACACATAACCACAGTATCTTTAGAAAGCGGACAGAGAGTTTACAGTTCAGAATTACTCAGACTGTCATTATTAATACAGAAATGCATATATAAGCTCAAATACATTGAAAATACATAAAAATATGAATATTGTTCAATGTATAAAATGTTGGTAGCTTTAGTAAATGAGCCTCAAATCTGAGGTTGTTGCCTTCATCCGCCAAATAGTCAATATTGCAGTTTAGTTTCTCTCCATTAAAGGGGTCATGAACTGTATTTCTTTAAATGTATAATGTTCTCTGATGTCCACGTATAATATTATGAAGATTTTTACATCAAAAACATCCTTATTTAGAAGTAATAAGCAATTTTCTATCCTGTTTGTGACCTTCTCTTTCAATGGTCTCGCCGTGTTTAAGACTTGGAAGTAAACGCCCACTTCTATTATTGGGTAACAATTTTGCAAATTAAAATAATTTTCAATGTCCCTGCCATTACACATGTGGAATTGTTTTGAAAACTTCCGATGTTCAGCCATACATGTTTGAGCCAGAGTCTGATCCCGAATCAGAAGACAACGAACCTACACCTCAAATATGAAGGACACTCCAGTCTGCGACAGCTTGGTTATTAATCATCTTTATTTATATTTATTCCTTATGTATCTGTGAGGTAGTATTGTATTTTATTACATTGCTTGGTAATTAATCATCTTTATTTATATGTATTCCATATGTATCTGTGAGGTAGTATTGTGTTTTATTACATTATATTAGTGTTGAAACAAAGTCGCTACGGAAAGGTGAACACCTATTCAAAAACTTTTGCCAATAATGTGAAGCATTTATGCGTATTACATATGCTTCATAAGTCTTGGTTGTGGCAAATAAAGTTTAAGTACTTGGAGTTACCACAGTTATAGGTGACAGGATAACTAATGATATTTCATGTCAACGAATTATGAATTAAAATACTATTGTTGCACTGTCGTTCTTATATTCATCATTTTCATTAAAGTTAGTACGTATCAAACGACCTGTTTCAGACAAAGCTCTAGTGATACATGGTAAAAACACTGTTACGCTTTTTAAAAACGAATCAGCACTAAAATGAAGTGAATAAACAAACAGTGTCTTACTGACACAATCTGGAACGCTCTTCTGCACGAAACAGTGGGCGGGGCTTAAGAGTCAATGATGTAGAAAAGGCGGTCTTTCGTCAAATTATGACGTAATATTGTGACAAAATCCGAAACAAGATGTTTTTTGAGCTTGGTTTCATAAGCTGTTTTTGGACTAACAAGGAAGTTTTGAGTTCTGAAACTTACAGGATATTCTTATAGTACTTGACCTCTTACATCTCTAAAGATCAAGGAAAAATTGATTTCTCAATTCATGACCCCTTTAAAATCCTTGGGATGGATGGATGGATAGATAGATAGATAGATAGATAGAAACATTGATAGACAGATAGATAGATCCCTGATCGTTAGCTGAAGTTCACTGGGCCATTGAAAACACCACCATGAAGAACAGGGGCCTTTACAGTTCCTCCATCTGAAGTTTTAATATTCATTGTAACTCCAGTGGTCTGAGCAGTTACAGATGTCCCACTGGGTGAAGCTCCATCTCCAGCAGAATCATCTTTTGGAACTAATGGAGAGAGACAGAGAAACTCAGAACAACAGCTTAGATCAAGTACTACAGATGCATATAGTCAAGTCAACTTATAGTACCTTCCTGAAGTTTTCCCTTCAGTTGATCAGCAAGCTCATTTTGCTTAATGCTGCGTAGCACTCTGACTGCAATCTTCCCGGCATCTGATTTGCCGTAGTGCTGCACCATGAGATCCACAACATCATGGCGATTAGCGTTCCCCAGCCTTCCTCGAGGAATAGGGTTGTCACCGTTCGACAGGTGCCATTTGAATTCTTTGAACTCTGCTTCCAGTAGATCATTAAGTACATCAAGAAGCACTGTTTTGGTTGTAGCCATTTTGTGTCACTCTAGGGAAACATACAACAATTCAACAGTCTTGACTGATGTGGAGCATGATCAGCCTCAATGCTCAATCAGAAGATACACCAACACAGTTTTTGTGGTTTTCTTAGTAGGGGAATCAGTAGCTTGCCATTTCGTTGGATATAAGCATTCACACATTAAGCATAAAAGGCAGAACAATGGCTTATATCATGACAATCATATTCTGTTAAAGGATTAGTTCACTTTCATATTAAATCCCTATTCAATTTACGGAACAAACGCAGCGCCAGTTCCGTTTTTTTTTCCGTAAGTTGAATAGGGAAGGCGTAGGACATACAGCGTAAGCTTTTTGAAGAATACGGAAGGCGGTCTGGTGGAAGCACTTGCAAGGCGATCATTTGTGTTTATAAAGCATATACATTTTTATTTTTTTTCGAAAATGACAGATGGTTTCGCTAGATAAGACCCTTATTCCTCGTCTGGTATCGTTTAAAGCCCTTTGAAGCTGCACTGAAACTGTAATTTTGACTTTCAACCGTGTGGAGTCCATTGAAGTCCACTATATGGAGAATAATCCTGGAATGTTTTCATCAAAAACCTTAATTTCTTTTCGACTGAAGAAAGAAGGACATGGACATCTTGGATGACATGGGGGTGAGTAAATTATCAGGAAATTTTAATATGAAAGTGAACTAATCCTTTAAGAGTTAGTAGATCCTCATTTGCAACTGTGAATGACAGAACAAGACTGTAACCCTACAGTTGTCCACTAGAGAGAGCATCAGGTTAAGACATTTTTTACACTTCGTTTCAAATTGCATCTTTGTTTAATGGCTGAAAATTTCCTAATTTCCCTTTTGAAGGTAATATTTTTGAACTAGCGTGTATTTTTGCATGCTAACTTACAAAATAAGTAGAGACTCAAGACTGTTGACTTTGCAATAAAATCACATAATATGAGGAAAGATATATGGCAGCTGTATGAGCTTTCGCATGCTTAAATAGTGTGACCGCGCATGTACAGTACGAGTTTACAGATCAAACCTATGTATGAACACTTTTAACCTTTCAGCTCTGATGAAGGCCTGTGCGCCGAAACACGTTGGCAAAATATTATTTTTTTTTCAGCTCCATCTTTTGTTTGTTCTGAGCCACTGGCGTCACAAGTGTTGCTGGTGTTGTCAAAAAAATAAATTTTATTACTTGTTGATAAGGTGAAGTTACACCAGAACAATTACACAACAACAGATGAAACATTTGTCAGTATCTGTGTAGGTTTTAAACATGTAGTGTTAAAACGGATGTCTTTCGTCTTTAACCTGTTAAAGAAAACACTTACTGTATAACTAGACCCAAAATATTATAGCCTAGTTACTGTTACTTGTGACAACTAACGTAGGCTGTACTGAAAGACTTTCACGTCTTATATAAGACTTATTATGAATGAAATTAATGTTGTACTTACACAGTTGACGGTATAGTTGCAGCGCTTCCTTGTTCTCTGGCTTCGATCTCTTTCACTTTCGCACTTTTCTTCTCTCCTTTTGAAAAATGCTCTGCCGCGCTATTGGACAGTGCCTGCGTTTTCCGCATTCATAAAATGAACAACATCTATCAGAGAAGAAGAAAAGAAGTGTTGTCTAAAAGAAAGATATCTTATAGCTTTTTTTAATCAACAAACGTGAGGAGACGTATTCTGGACGAGCTGAAGATCTTTCTTTCTCTCTCTATATATATTGTGCAAAAAAAAAAAAAAAAACCTTTATTAACTTAAAAGTGAACCTCAAAATCTATTAAAATAATAATTAAAAAAAAAAAAAAATCCATGTCATGATTCTTTAAGATAAAACTGGAAACATTTTGTTAGTCAGTGGTTTAGTTTATTTACTATAATTTAAGACAAAATTAGAAAGACATTAATATTAATTGTGATGTCTACTTATATATTCATCATTTTTGTTGTGTAGCCTATGTGTAAAACACTATTAAACCTGACTCTGATAAGACCAACATAAAAATGCACTTTAAATTAATGACACGGTGGTTTCACGTTTTTGACTTGTATAAATTCAAACCTAAAATCTTTTACGCATTGAAAAAAAATGTGAATAGATGTAACACTCAAAATCAAATTCTTTGTATTTTCAGAGTTTACTAGTAACGCAAGTGTTGATAAAAGCATGTGTGATTAAAAAAAAAAAGGTTTTGCTGAGATTTACATCACACCAGCCATCTTGTGTCCTCATAGTATTAAAATCATTCATATACACCTATAATCTGGAAATACAAAAATCAGAGTTAAAAATAATCTTAGAAGTATTTGAAAAGCAGTGATTGATCCTGGAATTGAGAAACTGAGCACAAGTGTCAATCATTTAGCAATGATAACCCCTTTAACAACAGTTATTCCCACACTGTTAAAAATATTAGTGTGAATTTACAGTATATTCCAGGTTAATAATTGCATTATGTTCACAGTAATTTGGCAGACAATAACCCAGCATGCATTTATTTCACAGTAAATTTCTGACTACATCATTGTAAAATAATCCTGTAAATCCTGGCCATTTTTACAGTGCCGGATTCTCTCAGAAAACCTGGATATATGAGGAATATATAAGAGTCAGTGAAATTCATTGGTTGAAAAGTGCGGGAAAACTGAAGAACATTCTGTTCCTGTCACGGTTGGAATCCTGAAATTCAATTATTTGATTTATAATAATTTCGTCATTTTAATCTGTGGACAGTTTCTGTAAATTAAAAACATTTGTTTTTACAGCCGATGTTGTGAACAATGATGAGCTTAGGAGTCAAAATCATTGAGAACTTCTGCTGTAGACCATCCATCTTCCCATTTCAGCCTTGATATTTCATCTGTCCAGTGACATTTACTCAACTGTGTCTCTACAGCGTTTACTCGTGGCTTCTGTCCATATCACTAATGTTATGCGTCAGCCAATCCAAAGCAAATGTTCAGATATCAGCCCCAAGGTCCTCCTCCACCATTTCCATCTTCATCTTCGTCCTCATCTTTTTTGTTGTTCTTCTTTTTCTTCTTGTCCTCCACCTTGTATTTGACTCGTCGGATGGGGTCGGTCATACTGCGCATTTTTCCCTCATCGAACTCCTCGTTCATCATGAAGTTCCTGTCGATCAGCTCCGCCCCTTCCTGCCAGTTGCGGTAACAGTCTGGCCCCAGATTGCAGATTTCCGCCACGGCATCGGGCGTTAAGACGGAACAGTCCGGACGCAACACCACCACCCTGGGCAGATCCTGCACCTCGAACATCACCCCCAGCTCCCTGCAAACAACACAAACAAGATACTATACTGGTGGAAACACAGGTTCATAAATATATAGCATACAGATCAATGGCTCTTAACCATTTTGTCAAGAACAGTATTCAAAGATTCTCCCATTGGAGGCTAACTAGAAGTGTCACTAAAGACCTATAACGCCCCTTTCACATGATGTAATATAAGTCTCTGGTGTCCCCAGAATGTGTCTGTGAAGTTTCAGCTCAAAATACCCCACAGATCATTTATTATAGCTTGTCAAATTTGCCCCTATTTGTGTTTTGTGTGTGTCCCTTTAAATGCAAATGAGCTGCTGCTCCCTGCCCCCTTTCCAGAAGAGGGCGGAGCTTTAACAGCTCGTGCTTCGGTTGCTCAACAACAACAAAGCTGGAGAATCTCACGCAGCCAAAATGAGGATCATCAGTAACGGTGTTCAGCCTTACATTGTTCAAACCGGAGTCGGACACTGATGGAGAGACTCAGGAAGAACCTTTAGAATGAAATTGGACGTTTCTGAATGGTTAGTGGATAAATTTATGTAGTTGCTGTGGAGTTGATTCAACTCATCGACTAGCATGTGCCGTCATGTTAATCTTTTGTGCAAATCCAGCGTTGAATCGTTTGTGAAGCAGTCCGGCGTAAAATGACAGCATGTCAACAACATTTTTCCTCAACAACTCTTCCTTTTCCCTAAAGCAGCTCAACATGGTCTCACCCCCTTTGTTGTGTGTTCTCGGGGGCGGGGTTTAAGTACATTTTAGGGTTAGTGATGTCACTAACCCAGGAAGAAGTCCCTACCAGGGGATTTTATGTTCCCCCGAGAAACTTTGTGTTTGCTCGTAAAAGTTATTTAAATTACTATAGTAAGTACATATTATGTACAAGCAGAATAGGTCTGTCGTTTTTCACAAATGGCTCTTCAGAAAAATGTCTTATTTTAAGTAATTAAAAGCCATCTTGCAGACCCTTTTGACGGGTGCTGTGTGGACCCGACCCGCTGGTAGAGAACCACTGTACTCATATTTTGCATGCTAGCATGCTATTCTGAACAAAAAGCACATACTTCCTGTAGGGGTCTTCGTAGGGCAGGAACAGGCAGCGTTTGGGCAGCTCCTTCAGGAACTTCTCCTGCTGCTCCTCGGACGAGTCCAGCGAGATGTACAGCAGCACCAGCTGGGCCGATCGCTCCACGTAGAACTCGTCCGTCAGCTTCTTGTAGAAGTCTTTGAGCGTCGGCGCGAAGTCCTGACACTTCTCGCACTCGCCCGAGCCGAAGAACAGCATGAGGATGCGGTTCTGGAGCCGCAGGATGATCTCGCGCTCGGTGTCCAGCTCATCTTTGTCTTTGTTGTTCTTCACCAGAACCTTCCCCAGGAACAGGTCCACCATGACAGCTTCTGAAAAGAGAGAGAGCGGGTGCTTATTTACTGATCAATGCTGGATAATATTATGTGTAAGGGCAGAGCTTTCATTCTGCATGAATTTGCAGGAGAAGGCAAACATTCAAGTAAAATTTAATCTAATCTTCTTTACAACAACTGACTACTTAACACAATCAAGAAAGAAATTACACTCTAATTAAAGCTGGGTTAAAAACATCCTAAGTTGGATTGAAAATTGACAAACCCAGTGACTGGGTTAAAATGGGTTAAATGTTTGCCCAACCTGCAACCTGTAGTTTTATTTAACTCAACTATTGTTTAAAAATTACTATATTGCTTGCTTGGGTTAGGGTTAGGGTTAGCGTTAGAAACCCTAACCCTAAAATGAACCCAAAGTATGATGGAAATGAACATTTATTAATAAGTTTAATGAATAATAATTAAACAGTAAACATTTATTAAATTGCTTATTAATAAATGTTCACATTTTGATTATTATTGTTGCCTTTAGTAATTATGTGTCTGATTTTTAATTTACAACCTATTTTGAGTTCATTTTAATCCAGCCATATAGTCATTTTGAAACAATAGTTGAGTTAAATAAAACTGCCCAGCATGTTGGTCAAACACTTAACCCAACCGCTGAGTTAGAACAACCCAATCACTGGGTTTGTCCATTTTCAACCCAACTTGGGTTGTTTTTAACCCAGCATTTGTATATGCATTAAATTGATCGAAACTGACACTAAAGATTTATAATGTTACAAATGTTATATTTCTATTTAAAATATATGCTGTTCTTTTGAACTTTTCATTCATCAAAGAATCCTGAAAAAAAAATTATCACAGTTTTCACAAAAATCTGAAGCAGCACAACTGTTTTCAACATTGATAATAATCATA
Organism: Ctenopharyngodon idella; assembly: GCF_019924925.1. NCBI lineage: Eukaryota > Metazoa > Chordata > Actinopteri > Cypriniformes > Xenocyprididae > Ctenopharyngodon > Ctenopharyngodon idella. Next base: position 1,577,844 of record NC_067220.1, read on the forward strand.
AATGTTTCTTGAGCAGCAAATCAGCATATTAGAATGATTTCTGAAGGATCATGTGACACTGAAGACTGGAGGAATGATGCTGAAAATTCAACTTTGATCACAGGAATAAATTACAGTTTAAAATATATTCACAAAGAAAATAGCTATTTTAAATGGTAATAATATTATAAAAACATACAATATTACAGTAACATTACAGTCAGAAACATAATGTTACATTATTATTATTTTACTGCAAATGTAAAAGCAGGCATAGACAACTAGACAACTTTTACAGAAATGTTGCAGTACCCATTTAAACATTAAACCATTTATTAAGCTGCAACTAACCCTAAAAACTCACTTAATGCAAGATATTTTCAACTCAATGCATAAAAGCCACAGCTGACGCACCTTCAGTGACTGAGTCTGGCTGTTGTTCAGAACCGAACCGATCATGAGTTCAGATGAACGAGGTCCGGCAAGTTGACCGTGTCGTTGTTTCCCTTCAGCACATGCCGCGTTCACAGAGATTAGACTACAAGGTTAAAGCGACACCAGACAGTGTCTCACATCGTTCAGTCACTGTTTATTTACTCTGCAGTCAGAGAGATCTGAGGATACAGCGAACAGACCACCTAATCTACACCAACCCTTCGTCATAATCCTATTGAGAGACAGAGAGAGAGAGTGGAAAGTGAGTGAGAGTGAGAGATTAGTCTTCTTGGGGTGTTTAATCTGACATACGATAATTGAATGAACTATCAAAAGCAAAGCATCTGCCGAATGCATCGCTGAGTTTCAAAAATGCATTTTTGTTTTGCTTTAATGGTGAAAAAAGAATCATGTCGCACTCAGGAAGGATTATGGTCATGTCAGAGATCCCATAAGCCTTCTTGGCTGAAAATACACCAAGGCCTTAATAATCCAATAGAGAGAGAGAGCAGGGACAACAATGGCTTGGCAAAATGATATTGATGGATATATGGATGAGATTTAAATGGGAAATGACAATAATACATTCAATAATACACATGCAGAATAAGTCATGAGAGTTTCACCTGAGCTCTCGGGTTTCTCTCCTACTAATACTGTTCATGCTGTGAGATTAACAATGACTCCGTACTGATCCAGGGAGGTTTAATTACATCTGCAGAGAGCTGTTTGTTAGTTGTTGTTTTTTTAATTATCATTTGAACCAAACTATTTTGTATTTTTACACCATGTTTTATTAAAACCAAGTATAAATGTAATCAAGTTTGTGTTTGTGTGCATTTTTAGGTTTATTTCAATTCTGTTTTAATAGACACTGGTCACAGACATGAAGATGTACCTTTAATTTCACCAAGCTGACTGCTCACTAAAACCCCCACAGTCATCATGTTTTCAGGCCATTTCAAGTTTGATTTTGACACGACATAAAGCAGTGACATGTAAGTGAGTGAGTTGTTTACTTACTTTTAATTAGTCTTCCATTAACGCCGATTCGAGATTACGCAATAAACGGGGAGGGGGGTTTAGTATCTTTTTCACACTAAACAATCATATTCAATCATAACCGATCACATCCAATCATAGCCTTCGCCTCCTCTCATGTGACTTTCCCCCATTCACTCAAAAATTACCCCCTACTAAACCAACCGCACACTTTAGGGGGTCTGTTAAAACTCAGTGGGATCAGAGGAGGCAAGAGAGACGCAGACTCCCGCTGTAACTTCACCTGCGAGTGTCGCTGTTGGATAGTATTACTTAAAAAAATAAGAGTGATTTTTTACACTTTTTAATGCCACATTTTGTAATATTTTCGTTGTTTTATTTTTTGTAATATCGATCATTTTCTCATCCAGTTTTTTTTTTTTTTTTTGGAGGAGACACTGCCACCCTTGCCTCCTCGGAGGAAACACTCCTGATATATCCACACGCAGTAAATCCAATTTTTTCCACTTTTTAAATTACCATTGTAAATAAATAATCATATAAGACAGACTGAATCTACTGTATCAGACTTTAAGAAACATTCTTTATTTTTTGGTATAAAAGGCACATTCAGGAGACGTACTGATTAGTCACATGTGACGAACACGTAAAAGAAAACAGAAGAAACAGAAAAGAAGAAAGGATTGATCCATGATGAAATGTTTTCACTCAATTTTCACTCGGCTAAATCTAATTACTGCCATTTCTTGAGTTAGCACATTAAATATCACAAACACTAGTTTAACACAAGCATAGACTTAAAAACCGATTCAGTTTAATCTATTCTCCCACACAAATCTCTTAAGGCAACTGAAAAAACAAACCCGAAAATAAAAGGCAAAAAACTTGTGTGCGGTTCACGTGATGGGAACGTCCATCGGCTCTGTATTTACACTGACATCCAGGACTATGAACAAGCAATAAATTAGTCATCTGCAAGCCAACTATCAGATAAAAACTGTCTTTACATGACGATGATTCTTACCATAATGCATAAAATCAGCTTTACACACAGAGTAAAAGTCAACACTCACTTAAATCATGTAATAAAGGAATGACATGCTAAAATCACGTAGATATTTAACAAAATGCAAAGGATCAGCCAGGACTCCTGACAAGCGTTAAACAAGACCCATCAGATCAGGTTAAACCATCTAAAATGTCAATAATGTCCTTGAGATTCCCATTCAAATCAATAAAATCAAGATATTGCATCATATTTACCGAGCCAACCGTGTTTCTGTACCCAGTCAAGCATTTCAGGAGAATCAGAGGTTATCATCTCATCTAAAGTACATGTAATAATTTCACCGTGTGACATCCATTGAAAATGCCGGTCATGCCTCTCAAATCTAACGGGCGAAACGTCTTTCTGGACACTGAACAGTGGACGACGTCTCTGTCTGTGAGTGTTGAGGTATGTTTGTTTCCTAGAGCTCGTCCCGGGCCGTGCTGTCCAGCGGCGACTGCAGGACGTCTGAGTTCTGCGCCTCGCTGCTCAGCTCCTCCTGCTCGCGGCTCTTGCGCGACCGCGCCCGGTCCCAGTCGGTGCGGACCGTCTCGTTGTCCCAGACGGTGGAGGTCTCCGTGTCGCTGATGTAGCCCGGGTCGCCCGTGTAATGCGTGGGGTAAACCAGCAGCGGCTCGGCCGAGAACGCCCGCAGGTCACGCCGCTCGAAGTGAGACATGTACTCCTCGCTGCACACACACACAGACAGAAAATTACATTAGTTATGATGATGATGATGATATACGAGCTGAACAGAGAAACAACACACAGAACAAATGATAGACGGACAGATGGACACACATATCTGAGACTCAGAAACACGTTCTTCCTTAGCTTTCAACTATTATTATTATTATGATTATTATTATTATTAAAAATAACAATAATTTAATCAACAAAATGATGTAGGCCTATTACTACTATTATTATTATTATTATTATTATTAAATGAACTATTAATAGTAATAATAGTAATAATAATAATTTAATAAAAAATAATTTATTTTATTAATCATAATGCTATTTTACATTAGTATTATTGTTATTATTTGTAGTAGTAATAAAAACAATTTAAGTGAGTAAATGTATTATTATTTATAATATTTTGATGTATTATTATTATTATTACTATTAATATATCACCACTAATAAAATTAATAATTTTAACAAAATTATTTTATTATTATTTGAAGTTTTAATTTATGATGATGATGATGAACATCATCATTAATAAAATAATAATTTTAAACTAAGTACTTTTATTACTGTTTATAATCATCTTTTAATGTGTTATTATTTTAACTAAATTGTATTATTATTATTGATGTTGTTGTTAACAATAAATTAATAATTAATAATTTAATCAAAAAACAATTCATTTCATTTATAATGTTGTTTTACATTATTATTATTATTATTAGTATTATTAGTATTATTAGCAATAAAAACAAATTTTAAGTGAATAAATGTATTATTATTATTATTTATAATAATATTTTAATATATTATTATTATTATTATTATTATTATTAATAAAAATAATTTTAAAAATAATAATTATTATTATTAATTGAAGTTAATGTATTATGATGATGAACATCATTATTAATAAAATAATATTTAACTATAATATTTAAATTTTAACTAACTACTTTTATTATTGTTTATAATCATCTTTTGATGTGTTTTTATTATGATTATTATTTTAAATAAATTGTATTATCATTATTATTATTTATAATCATCTTTTAATGTATCATTATTATCAATAAAAATAATTATTATTTGTACTAAATTATTTTATTATTATTTATAATAATCTTTTAATGTATTACTATTATCATCATCACCACCATCATCATCAAAACATTTGTCAACTAACTAAATTATATAAAAATTAAAATACAATAAATTAAAACATATATACAATTTTAACAAACTAAATAATTTTATTATTATTCTAATCAAATATTTTTTTATTTCTATGATCTGTGTATTTTGAGACTTTTTTTGACCACTTCTCTTTGTAATGAGCAAAAAAGCTAATTTACGCAACGTCAGAGAGTAAGGTATTTTCTAATCTGATCAGAAGGATCAAACAACAGATCATCAGAATAACAGAATAATATGACAGATAAATGAATGAACTGTAGACAGAAACCGTCACACTGAACAGATAAAGATAATCTCTCACATGGGGTGTTTGTTGTACATGACGGGCAGAAACTCGTCCACCGGCAGCATCTTCTTCAGCGGTTCGGCCCGCAGCAGCTTCTGAGCGCCGCGTAACGAGATCATGTATCCCAGCGTCCAGTAGGAATAATCGGCCTCCACCAGGTTGTGGATTCTGGGAACAGATTTCTCCTGATGGTCCACCTGCATCCTCTTCCGTCCGATATAACTGAGAGCATGAGACAGAGACCGATAGCACATGAGCAACTCAACTCAATGTCCAGCAGAGGGTGGCATACACATACAGACGTGTGTGTGTGTGTGTGTGTGTGTGTGTGTGTGTGTGTGTGTCCTCACATCAAGTCCCAGTCCAGCTGCTCAGATTGGATCTCAAGCATCAGATTCTGCAGGCGACGCTTAAAGAAAACCTCGAAGCGCAGGTCGTCCTCGATCACCAGAGACATCTTCAGCCCCCGATCCACAATCTGACACACACATTTCCAGAATTCAAGAGATTATGACAATTATTCTTTTATAACAGTATGTGATTTTTTAAATAAAATACATGAGTTTGCTTTAGAAAATATTTTTTTTAAATATACTGAGTAAACACATCGCTATAATTTAGGACATTATAACATTATTTTACGGAAAAACAAAACAAAACAAAAAAAAAAAAAAAAAAAAAAACACTTTTGTATTTTATGAAAAATATATTCAAATAGTTTCTTTGAAGAAGCACTATTACTTGTATTTTTATATTTTTACAAAAAATAAAAATATGTATTAAACATTTCTAGAAAACACAATATTTTGTATTATTTCATTGTTTGTTTTTCTACAAAAACACTTTTGTATTTTATATATATTTTTAAAATATTTTATTTAAAAAAATATATTATTTTGTATTATTTTAAAAAATAAGTTTTTGCATTATTTTAAGTCATACTGAGTAAACAGTGTCATAATTTAAGATATTATAAAAATTAGTGTTTTTTTTTTTTTTTTTTTTTTACAGAAAACACTTGTATTATTTTATAAAATATTCAAAAATATACATTTTAAAATATTAAAAAACAATGATTTTTGAATTACTTTATTACAAAATAAAACATGTTATTTTATAAAAAAAAATATGTTCAAAAAAAGTCACATATTGAGTATATACATATTGGCATAATTGAAGATATTATAAAAAAAATTATGCTATTAAAACACTTTTATATTTTGTATTTTATAAAAATATATATCCAAAAAATATATATATTTTTTATAAAAAATTTAAATATATATTTGCACATTATATTAAAAAATATATTATTTTATCACAATATAAATTATATATTATAAATATTATTTTATAACATAAATAAAATTTTAAAACTTCAATTTTCTGAATGAATTTCCTTGATGAATATGTTTTTCCTCACTTGTATCTGTTTTGTATTTTATTGTTTTGTAATTATTTTATTACTGTTTACTAGTCTTCAATAATTACTTTTTACTGAAACACTTAAAGACACCACTACATCATGTTAATGAATGAATTCATATTTAGATGAACATTAATACAGTACACATGTAACACTGTCGCTCACCTCTGTCCAGATGTTGTAGTGCGACAGGAAGCAGCCCAGCTCTCCTTTAGTGAGCGGCCGGCCGTGATACGGGTCGCTGTATCCGGGCAGCATCTCGATCCCCAGTGCCTCCACCTGACTGGTGTTCAACGCCCTGAAACACACACACACACACACCACATCTGTAAACCTGCAGTATACGTAACAGACAGGTGAGAGAGGGCATTATGGGAAGCTGGTGTTTGCGGGAGTGTGTTCATGCGTCGGTGTGAAGTGTGTTTGAGACATACTTGCCATCTACAGCTGCGATGATCTTGCAGGCGATCTCTTGTTCGTAGAGAGTCCTCAACATACGATCCCTGCGGTCCGAACGCCTCAGCAGGTTTATCATGAACACCTGAAAACACACACACACACACACACACACACACACACACACACACACACACACACACACACACACACACAGGACTGATGAAGATGTACAGCAATAATATATTATATGCCATTTTCTAAAACAATTAAAATTTATAAAAGTAAATAAATCAATAGGAGATAATATACAATATAAAAATAATGATATACTACTGATATATAATAATATAATATATATATATATATATATATATATATATATAATATAATAATGATATACTATTATACAAAATAAAATACAACAAAATAATATAAAATAAAAACTATTTAAATATTAATCTAGTTTATACTACTACATAAAATAACATAATATAGAATTAAATAATATACTAAGTTAATATAATACAAAATACAACAACAATATAAAATAAAAATTAATCATATAATACAAAATAAAACATTTAATATAAAATAAAAATGTAAATATTCAACCATTTTGAACTACTTCATAAAACAATGTAATATAGAAATAAATAAAATCATAACAAACAATATAAAGTAATATAATATAAAATACAATATAAAATAAAAAAAATAAATGACATAATACAAAAAAAATGTTTTAAAATAAAAACCCTATTTAAATATTACACTATTTTGAACTACTTCATACAAATAATGTAATATAGAATTAACTTCATAACACAAACACAATATAATATAATATATAATAAAATAAAACAATAAATTCATATAATTCAAAATAAAACATTTAATATAAAATAACAAAATATCCCAATATAAAATAATATAATAAAGTATAATAAAAATGCAATAAAAAGTAAAATAAAACAAAGTAAAATAAAACAAAATCAAATCAAATCAAGTAAAATAAGGTCCTCACCTCATCAAAGCCCATTTTATCGGGTTGTTTAGGAGGAAGTGAGAGATAGCCGGACGGCTCTGACGGAGGATTGCGCACTGGAGACAAAACAAGTTCACATCAAGATCAAGTTTGTTTCGTTTTGCTCTCAGACTAGAGGAACTACAAGCAGAAAAACAAGACCAGAGTCATGTGACTCACCCATAACCTCCAGCTGCGAGTGCAGAAAACTGTCCGCCTCATCCTGCAAGGTATTATGGGAGCGCAGGGGCACGGGGAAATACCCATAAGTCTCTCTGTTGCAGATGTACATTTGAACGTCTGCAGGGAGCGAAATTAAAATTCAAGCACAAGTACCACAGATAATAACCGAACATGAACCTTCACAGTCTGAGACGCACCTGCCATCCGCGCGGAGAAGGCGAAGATGATGATGTCGTCGAAGGCCCAGCTGTAGTCGGGATGAGGCGGGAAGAACGCCAGCTGACGGGACGCTTCCTTCCTCAGATCCACCAGGAAGGTGGAGTGAACCATGGGAACGGCGAAGCAGCCCTTCCTCTCCTGCCGGCGGATGGGCATGTAGGCCGGCGTCCGCTTGTAATAACCCTACAAACACAGCCTGCGTTTCACTAACCAAGACTATGAACAAAAGTGCATGTCGACGTCCTTTTTTTCGCTCATCACACCGAAGACAATAACTATAACCAAAACGATAAAGATATACTTTTAAAAATCGTTCTAAATTGAACCATCATTCTCTGTGTGAACGGGCCTTAAAGAGATAGTTCACCCAAAAATGAAAATCTTTTATTCACCTTCATATCATTCCAAACCTCTATGAGTTTCTTCTTTTGAACACAGAAGATATTTTGAAGAATGTTGGTAATCAAAAAGTTGACGGTAGCCATTGACTTCCAGAGTTTGTTTTTTTCCTACTATGGAAGTCAGTGGCTACCGTCAACATTTTTGGGTGAACTATCCCTTTAAGGTGACACCATCATCATTAAAGAATAACTGTGTCTATATCAACATGCAATTTTGTTGACGAAAATAAGGGAGACTAAAATGTTTGTTAAATAAAGTTGAGTTAAATACTTATAAAAGAGTTAAAAAATGGCAACATTTCTCTTTATTTTCATTTACAAAAAAGGAGAAAAAATATCATAGACATTTTAAGGAGCCTAAATCCCCCAAATAAGAGCTTTTCTTTTAAATAGAGTTTTACTTAATATTCCCAATCTGGCAACTATGAGCACAAACTCTCTCTGAGAAAAAAGCGGGAAATCTGATCTGAAAATGCGGGAAAACATATGTTGAAGTCTAGCGATCTCCATTGGGATATTCTGCTCAAATGAAAGCATAATAAAGTCTGTTTGTGCTGTTTCCTGTGATTAAATCTGAGCAAATCCTCTTAGTGACGAACTGTAATAAATCCAAACATTTGTTGCTTACGTCAAAGTGCAATAATTCAGTTGAAATGTAAAAAGAAATTTCTCAAATGACAACAATCGTGATCAGTAATCATGGTTATAATTTTGAGCAAAACAAGCGTGATTATCAGTTTAACCACTTTGCAGCATGACTAAAATATTCATTGACTAAAACTTGACTAAAATACCCAGACTTTTGGTCAACTAAAACTTGACTAACAATAAGGTTGAATAAATATGAAAAAAAAACTACAAAGCACATCTGACACAGGACTAATACCAAGACTAAATGAAAAAGCAGCAGACAGAATGAACTGTTTCCACACACCTGAGAGGTCATGCCGCACCAGAAGTTTGAATACGCCGCTCTGGACTCCAGCATCGGTGCCACGATCGTCTTATTCTCCTTCATCAGCTTCCATAAAACGTCCCGGTTGGTCAGCAGATTATCACAGTCCACTATCTGCAAACAGAGACATTTACATGTGAGTGTGTCATTTTCATTTTATTCGACATTTCAGAGCTACTCCCCATTATAGTCACTTCGTTTTAGATCTGAGAAAAATATAAAGTGATGAATCAAAGCTGAACCAAATGCCAACTTTAAACTCCCTTGCAATTAAGTAAATGTAAAAATTTTAGTATAAATTTAAAGTTAAAATTATAATCAAGTACTTTACATGTGTTTTAGTATGTCATCAAAATAAATGTATGTCTTTAAAGTTTGAAACATTTTGTATTTACACAGCAGAAAAATTGGCCCAGAATTTGTAACATAAATTACATATTACTTATAATTTATATCAGGAGTTGTTTTGAAATTGGATTGTGACTCAGTTTGATTATAATTTATGTCGGTTAGCAAAGACAAAACTTAATGCAGTAACACAGAAACATTTTTAACTTGAAATGCAAGTTTTGATTGATGCATCTCAGTGAAAAGTGTGTATAATCCTATAATGGTTCAAAGTACTTGGACTAAAACACACGAAACCAGTTCGAAACCTCAAAACTGAGCAAATCACAGAGCTGCAGAGCCGCTACAACAGAGGAGCATAAATAAACAGAAATAACGGACATACTAAACAGTGCTGCTAACTATAGATGAGCAAACACGCTTCATGGATCAGTGCAGCGGGATGCGACCTGTGACCCTAATCAGACTGTAATTACAGTGTGACGTGAGGCGGGTCAGTTGAGCTCACTGTGACATTATCTTCACTGACAGTGAACATTACAGCTGAGGATGATGCTAGCTGACTTCAGCGAAGGGTAAAGCCACTCGTCACAGACACAAACACGACTTAGAGGGGATTTTAGATGATGTACCAGGAAGTAGTCGGCCCACATCTCTCTGGCCGTCTCCAGGGCCGCCTGACGCAGCTTCATCACGTGCTCGTACCGAAGGTTCGTCCAGTGCTTCGGTCCGCTCTCGTCCTCATAGATGCTGAGAAACACACAAAACAAACATGAATATATTATATATAAAACGTGTGTACAAATGTTTCTGCGATCCTTTAGGTTCAGATTTAGTTCAGGTTTAAGATCCATCTCACCTGGGCTCCTCCTGCGGTCTCCACTCCACATAATGATAAAAGTTCTGGACGTTTATCAGCCATTCGCGCAGAACGGCGGTGGTGTTGTCTGAGTTATGATCTGTGGCCACCCTGAGGAGATATAAATGACAGATCAGAAACAGGAACAGTTCAACATCTGAAATAGACATGTAAAAGATGGCTACTCCTCCAAAAATGAATGACAGAAGCAAATGACTATAATTAGAGCTTTTTCATTTTCCTGAATGTTGAGTTTGTGCTGGAAAATCACCCCATATTTAACTTCACTACATGACCTTTGGAAAGTGAAGCTTGTCTTTAGCGTTTGGCTGCAGAACGACCAGATGAGAACCACAGACAGACTTTTACTCTCATGCAACAGTTCGCTTTAAGAAAATGTGGTACTGTAGCTGATTCTAGTAAAGCAAATTTTGTTCAGCAGACGATCGGTGTGAGGCTGAAGAATGAAAACGATCGATCATTGAGAGATCATACAGGTCGCCTGCGCTGTGAACAGACGGTTGCCAGGTGCTGCCATGATATTAAACACTCACACACACACACACACACACACACACACACACACACACGTTCCTGAGGCAAATTCCATTCCTCTTTTTCCCCAGTCACTTGATCAGAGCTGATGCAGCAGTTCATCTCCATCAGGATTGTGTGTGTGTGTGTGTGTGTGTGAGTGTGTGTGAGTGTGTGAGTGTGTGTGTATGTGTGTGTGTGTACTACAGGTCTAAATCCTTCAATTATTCTCACTAAACTTGTAAAGACAAGCACTACTACTGGCTGTTTTTTTTTAATCTCCAGAAATTGTGAATAATGTGATATTTTGGTTTGCATCCAAAAAGAGAAATTAAATAAAATGCAGATTAAACTATTTTTTCTTTGAAATTCCAACAAAAATATTACAGTTTAAAAAAACAATATATTTAAAAGTTTGGTGTCAAAAAAGAAATTTGAAAGAAACTATTCATTTTCAATAAGCAAGATGCATTAAATTGACAGTAAAGACATTTATAATATTAAAAAAGATTTCTATTTCAAATAAATGCTGTTCTTTTCATCAAAAAAATCACGAAAAACAAAATGTATTATGGTTTCCACATAATATGAACTGTTTTCAACATTGATAATAATAAGAAATGTATCTTGAGAAAGATTTTCAGCTTTGATCACAGGAATAAATTACATTTTAAATTTATTACAAAAGAAAAGTTATTTTAATATTTTGCAATATTACTATTTTTACTGTATGTTTGATCAGATAAATTAAGCCTTGGTAAGCAGAAGAGACTTTCAAAAACATTAAAAATATAATCTTACCGACCCCAAACCTTCAAACGATATATATTATAATGATATATATAATTATGCTGCTGAAATGGTTAAACATCAGTGGGTATAAAAATCACATCTGTAATGCGGCTGCCTGATTCATAGACAGTCATCAAACGAAAAGCGCTCATTTGATAATTAAGGTCATTAAGACACAGGAGAAGAAAGGCGCCAAACCGCAGCACAGATTCGCAGCTCTGAGGCGGGAACCAATCACACGGCCGCTAGCACGGAGACGCCCATCCCACGGCAACCAACGCTTAATATAAGGGAAAAAATAACGGCTTGAGCAGATGTAGACTAGCTGGCAGAAAAACCCTGGAGATGTTGAACACGAGCTGTAAGTGTGTGAACCGCAGCGCTCTCCTGCTGTAATGCTATGCTCATGTAGCGAGCCTACTTGTTAGCGGTCAGCGCCTCTCAGTACTGATTTAACTGTAGTTTGAGTGTGATCCTGTAATAAAGCTTCAGATTATATGGAATATGATATGCGTGTGCTGAAGCACAGATCTGCCAAGATGTTTGTTTGTTCATCAAAGACTTTTTTCTTTAAAATTCAGTTCAGTTTCAGTTTGGTAAAGCGCTAGCGAGCGCCGAATCCACCCAAACGGACTCGGGGACTCTCGGGCCGCATGTGGTTTAGTTCTGGTCTGTTTGTGGCAGCGACACAAACCCTGGCAGTTCGGTTTCGACAGTTAACTACACGCTGAGAGCGATGCTTCAGTTCTCGCTGCCCACTGCGACTCTTTTGAACTGAGTGAAATGAGGATGATAACATGTCAAAAATGTTTCACATATGCAGCGGCTACAGGCCAATCGGTGCTATTTTAAACTCACACAACAATTAAACATTCACAGTAAAGAGAGAGTTCACAAATGAACAGGGTTGCCAGGTTTTCACAACAAAACCTGCCCAGTTGCTCCTCAAAACTAGCCAAATCGCATTTCAGGGGGGGTCTCATGGTAAAAATCACATTCCGAGAGGTAAAATCCACGTTTTTTGGCGGGGCTCCCCTTGTAAAATTTGCATTCCAGGGGCTAAATATCACGTTATTTGTGGTCGATTCAACCTGCGGACATAAGAAAAACAACGCACGACAGTGTAAAAGTAGCCCAATTCCGCGGGAAAACCGCGGACTTGGCAACACTGTAAATGAAGTCTTTTATCATCATGGTTTGTTGTCAAGTACTCATTTAGTCACATGATACCCTAGAACAAACTTTATTTGATGTTAACTGATGTTACGCATCTAATGCCACCGTATTTGATTTGACACCAAGACTTTACACCTTAAAGGGGTCATAAACTTTACACAAGCGTGTTTACACAAAAATTGTCATAATTTAGAAATAAAAGGCTATTTTTCTATCCTGATTTTAGCCCTCTGATTTGAGACTTCAGCGTAAACGCCCACTGCTGTGATTGGCTGACATCACTGCATATGAAATAAGTATTACATGTGTAACTCCTTCTTTTTACTGTTTTTACTATTACAGCTATTGAGATTAACTAATTGCTGAAAGTGCTGATTATAGCATTATATTTAGATCTACTCCCGTCGCATTCATTGTGCAGTGTAGACAGAATCATTGATTATAATGAGAGTGTTGGCGAGAGTCCAGAACTCAGTCACTGATAAACTGGCGCTGTTTGATTGACAGCTCCAGTGATTATAAAGGGAGCATTCTTTGATCGCTTTCTGTATATTATTTACACAATTTAAATAACAGATTATTTTCATGCTACTAAGAGAAGTAATGTGAAGTTCACATTTTAGTCACTGGCTTGATTTACTGATAAATAAACAGCAATAAACGATTTTGAGACAAATAATGTCTGACTATACGTGAATCCTATCAGAAATCACTGATCACAGATCAGGCAATTAACACATTACTGTCGGTCCATATCTTACAGGGAAAGTCTGTTAGCAAAGCCTGTGACTGATTTACCAAAGAATCCACAGTGAAATGTACCGAATACAAATAAATAACGCTGATGAGACATTCACATTGCTGAAAATAAATTCCTAGCATTAGGGTACTTTGGAAGTTATTTTTTAGTCCTGTGATCCTTTTTCTCTCTTCTCTCCCTCTCATCTCACTAACACACCAGTGGGAGGGGCCAAAGACACGATGATGTAGAAGTAGGCGTTGATCTTAATCATAATGTGTTAAAATCACATGTTTTCTGAGCTTGGTTTCAATAAAAGCTGTTTTTGGACTAACGAGGAAGTTTTGAGTTCTGAAACTTACAGGATTTTTTATAGTACAATGACCTCTTACATGTCTAAAGATTAAGAAAATTTGATTTCTCAATTCATGACCCCTTTAAGAAGCAGCAAGAGCTGATCATTTGATTATTTACAGTACATACTACACAATTTTACTGAAAAAATGAACTTTTACTGTTAGTTTCACTCAAACTATCCTTGTTCACTTTACTTTAAAAACTCATGTAACTACATGAACTTAATTTAACTGAGTTGTTTCTACTAAAGATGAGTATTGTCAGCTTTACTTAATAAGTGTTTGTTCAGTCAACTTAACATTGCTGAGTGAAACGCACAAATTAATGTTGACATAACTAACTAGGCAGTGGATCTGTAGTTCCCAGCATGCTATGCAACGGACTGCATTTGGAGAGCAAATTTAGGGATTAAAGTGTTATTTTATGTGTTTTTCAGTAAAGGGAAAGATGTTAGTTTATGTTAATGTTTAATGTTCAGTTATGTTGGACATTCAGAGGAGTTTCTGAAATGTGTTTGAATTGTGTTAACTGTGTTTAGGCTGTCAGCACTCATATACACATGTTTATAGGATGCATTCCTGTTCTCAATTAAATTGAGTTTGTTCAACAAGTTATTTTTGAGTGCATTTTGTAGAGCAAATAATTAATTTAATAAGGTAAATTAAGTCAATAAATGTGTTCACTTTATGTAATAAACTTCTATAAATTTAATTAAGTAAACTGCACATAATATAATGTAACAGTGACAAATTCAAATGATTTGTATTTACTCAAAGAAATGTAGTCAGCTTTACTTGAATTTGTTTTGTTCATACAACTAAATTGTTAGTTGTACAATTACTCAATATACTTGTGTGGAACCACTTGATGATGCTTTTTAAGTAAATCCAACAATTCATTTTTTGAATGCAGCTTTGGAATATAGTGCACAAGTTGTATGGACCAGTTTTATGTTTTTTTGTTTGTTTGTTTGTTTGTTCTTTTGGTCAATTCAAAACTTTTTCACTTCCATTGGGTTATAAACAGAGTCCAGAATACTTGGACAATACTCTTACATGATTGACAGTTTTCATTTTTGGGTGACCTGTTCCAATCTAATATAGTTGTCTAATAAACTTGGCATTGTGTATTACGAACATTGTTGGCTCCTTGACAAATTGCTTGTTTCTACTTTGTATAAAAGCGTCTGCTAAATGCATAAATGTTCCTCATAAGGAACACGTCCGTATTGTGGTTCGACAATCCACATTCTTTCTCTTCACTTCAGTATTTATCATGCTCAGTTTTATCATGTAAAACCAAACTTCTTTTACTATCTTTCTTCAAATGAAATACCACTTTGTGAGGTATTTTGATTTTCCTTATTTTATTTAACTTTAAAAAACATTTAACAAACATGTTATCAAATGCTTTTTCTTCCATTAGTGTCAAAATAATTTTTGGGGCCAACTTTTGATGAATATGCATTCTAACATGCTCTTAATTATTTTGAATCAACAATATAATCAGTTTATTAAAAGCGTCTATGTCGTGGTGAATATTTTATGAGGTCATAAAGTCTCTCAGAAGGTGTTTCATAAATTGAATCTCGCTGTCGCCGCAGGGGAAGTTTTCAGCTCACTGACTCATTCATGCAGGAGACTGTTGTGTTTTCTCACAAATTCCGCATTCATGCGGCGCGGGTTACAAAGACACGTCGACTGATCAGATCGGCATGAGTGGAAAAAGGGGGCAGAGCTGACTCTGATCGAGGGGTATGAAGGGGGTGTCTCTCTGCCCTGGACACGTCTAAACTCGCTCATTTCCCCTCCATGCACACAGGCCACAGCAGGAATAGATCCAAACTTCCCTCTCTCACTCCCAAACAGAGATAAATCACACATCACATCTCATGTAAGCACAGCTGCTGTTAGTTTAGTTCACTCAACACTCTATTGTTTACTTTCCCTCACTTCATTTGTAGAAAGCCTGCAGTCACTGCATTTCAGTTAACACGCAAAACATCAGTCCAGCGTCGCGTCTGCTGGACGCGCATCTGTCAGACGCGAAATCGCGCAGAACATCAATTCTGATCAATAACTCCAAATAATCTCAATCCGCCGGAACTCACCATACAGCCATGCGGTCTTTGGGGTAGTTGAGGCGGTCGATGGCGCCGAGGACGTGCGGCAGAGAGTGCGCTGAGTTGCGGCACACCAGCGCGACCAGCACCCGCGGCGCGAGCAGCGCGGACTCCGGGCTCCAGCGCTCCTCCGGAAAATAACTGCGCACCGGACCGGTCCATAACAGCAGGAAAAAGAAATACAGTAAATGCATGGGTGGAGAACGAGCGACGCCCGAGAAAAAGCGGAAGATCAGGCAGAAAAGCGGAGCAGCGAGACTGGTCGCGGAGCGCTGACGCGAACAGTGACCATCGGCGATTTATTGCCAACCGACATAAATACGGAGAGACTCTTGGTGGTCCCTGGAGGAGATTTAAAGGGAAGGGCTTCTTACTAAAGAGAGAAAGATTGTGGTAGAAAAAAGTCAAAAAAATCCATTGCTCTGAATCATCTGGGAAATGACAGAGAGATTATGATATATGGTAATTAAACTGTACAGACTGTAGAATTATGAGTGACAAACCCACAATCTGGTGTGTGCGCCTTTAATTTCGCGGCGGCCCCTTTAAGAAAAGCAGCTGTTCTGTTGGAATCTGCCAGAAAGTTTGTGGGCGTGGCCTAATACACACTTACATATTGGACAAATATACAAACATGCAACGGTACTGAATTTCATGAGTAGAATAGTAGATCAGAACAGAGAAGAAAATATGGCAAATGGTGCTTCTTGAAAATGAATCAATAGAACCAATTCACTGTTTGAAGCGCTCAACGAGGACATCTGCTGGTGTGTTTCATTCAGCTCCCTAGTCACATTCAGGCACTAGTAAGGACAGCTTGGCTCACTACACAGTACACACACACTGGGAGACTGTCTGATGACTGACGACATGACAACGTCCTCGTTGTACAACATCACTACTGGCATTTATGAACACCCAACTTTCAATACTCGGTAGCTACAGCGACCTCAATACTCATACCTGATCAAAAGCTAATGTAAAAAAATGTTTTAAACTGTTTCGTAAAATCATTCAGAGATGATAATTGTCTTAAATATGCTGGTAAACTGTTCCATAGCCTTGGGTCAGCTACCGCAAATGCACGGTCACCTCTGGATTTTAGTTTAGATTTTGTTTATACCTCTGGATTTTAGTTTATAGATTTTGTGCATTAGTACTCTTTGACTCATGGACATGAATAAGATCAGAAATGTATGAAGGAGCTGTGCCATGCAAAGATTTAAAAACAAAAATTAGAATCTTAAAATTAATTCTATAAGGTAGGCCTACTGGTAACCAATGCAATGATCTTAGGACAGGGGTAATATGGTCATATTTCCACGTATCTGTAAATAGTCTTGCGGCTGCATTTTGGACCATCTGTTATCGGTTCAAAAGTTTTGTTCGAGAACCATAATAAAGTGAGTTGCAATAATCTAGTCGAGAAAAAATGAAAACATGAAGGATCTTTTCAAGGTCTATACGTGCTAAGAAAGGCTTAATCTTAGCAATCATTCTTAGTTGATAAAAATTAGCTTTGACAACTTCACTTATTTGAGAGTTAAAGTTTAAGGCAATGTCACAGATCACACCTAATTTTTTTACCTGATGTTTCCTGCCGTATCACTCATTTCAGAGGGACCAAATATAATCACCTCTGTTTTTGATTCATTAAGACTCAAAACATTTGCAGCCACCCATGACTTCACCTCATCTACACAGGCCAACAAGTGCCCCAAGGCACTGGAAGAGTTTGGGTTAGAAGACAAATACAATTGAGTATCATCGGCATAAGAATGAAATGACACACCATATATACCCAAAAATATCCTAATGGCAGCAAATAAACAGAAAAGAAAATGGGGCTAGGATCGAACCTTGCGGGATACCACATGCTAGGGGTGCTGAGGCCGATGCAAACCCTCCCATGCGGACCGAGAAACTCCTATTTTGAAAGTATGACTTTATCCATCTTAGGGCATTTCCACAAATACCCAAACGTTTCAAGACGAGATATAAGAATCTGATGGTTAATCGTATTGAACGCTGCTGTCAGATCTAAGAGTAAAAGTAGAATTACCATTGTCGGTCGCGAGAAAAATGTCATTAAAAACTCTCAGCAAAGCTGATTCCATACTATGTTTTTTAAAGCCCGACTGAAACACTTCACAGATCTCGTTTGCATCAATAAATGACTGAAGTTGAATGAGGACGCTCTTCTACATAATTTTAGACAAGCGTGGAAGTTTCAAAATAGGTCTAAAATTAGATAACACACTCTTATCCATGTTTGATTTCTTCAAAAGGGGCTGAATTACTGCATGTTCACAGTAATCAGGCACAACCCCTGAAAGCAAACTCTTATTAATTATAGACAGTAAAAATGGGCCAACTGATTCGAAAACTTGCTTTAACAAATGGGTCGGAACAATATCTTGAGGAGAACTTGTAGTCTTTAGTTTATGCACAATGTCCTCAAGGAGAGAAAGAGAGATCGGCTCAAAAATCGGAGAAAGATGGTAGGCAACAAGAACAGTCCTCCCTAGGCTAGACCGTCCCATTTAACAACGCTCAGTCCGACCTTGCCGTCCTTCGAAAGCGATGCAGGATGCAGCCTCTGAATTGGGACACAGCTTTCATATGCACTTGTGGTCTTGTGGACTTACAATGGCCACTGTGTGCGCATGTCCGTTAAGTCCACAAGACCATAGCGTGTCCTATCCCAAATGGCACCCTAAACACTCATGGTCTTCCTACGAGTCCTCACTTTTGTGATGTAATGCCGCTTTGACTGTCAGGAATATTTCTTCTGCGGAGATCGCACCAGTGCAGGCTTGGCAAAAGTGCGCATCGAGGGCACGTTTTGCCGAGCCTGCAAGCCCACAAGCTCTACAGCAGACTTCTACCCAACAGTTAAAGCGGCTTTACGTCGCAAAAGTCTGGACTCGGAGGAAGATCGCAAGGGCTTAGGCTTCTATTTGGGACAGGGCCAGGAGAGGATTTGTGAATGGAAGTAAAGCGACGCAACTGACACTGGTAGGTCACATGACAGACACTGACAACATGGCGGATATAGTACGTCCGAATTTCATTCATACATATTCATATAGGCTATATTATATAAAGCATACATTTTAAGGGTTGTGAAGTAAATTCAAATTCAAATGTCGTATCCACTCAGTACGCGATTTCGGACAGCTCCCTGCCCTGGTTTTCACAGTGCATTGTGGAACTTTTTAGGGAGAAATTGTTTCAGTGCACTGGAAGGATTTTGCGATTGATACAGCTCTTCAAATAGCAGACTCTCTGATTCCTGTCCTGACTTTATTGAGATGCACCTAGAGACTCAAGTACTAATAATAACCCTAACTAACTGTTGATATTTTATTTCTACTATTGTTGTATTTTTTCTTATATTTAAAAATCCTGTGATTATTAATATTATTAATATTATTACTATACGTAGACAATATGAACTCTTTTTTCATGCATTTGCATGAGATCTGAATCTGAGAGGATCATCAGCGCACAGCGCCCCTGTTGTACGGTATTTCTGTCAGGACCACTATTGTCAAATATAATTGATAATTGCATAGAGTTTGTATTGGCGGTATGGTTCTGTTCTGCAAGAACTCCCTGTGCATCCATGCAACCTAGCATGGATAATAGCAGGGAGAGCCATTCTGTTCTGTTTACCCATCCTAGGGTAAACAGAACAGAACCAACTTATGCAGATATAATTAATGTCAATAATTTAGCATAAACATATTTCAAGAATTAGTCTGATACAGGGGAATCAAAGGTCAATCCTGACTGACGAGAGGAGGAGCTGGGGATGGAGCAGGGTAATTAGCTCCTGAGAAATGTGATAGCTACTGATAATACTGAGGAGCTTATATATGGATGCTGTGATAGGCGTCGTATTCCTATAGGCAGACGGGAGTCACCTGGGAGTCAGCTGATGTGAGCTTGACTGATGTGACCTGCCAGAACTGACGTTACGCTGGATATTAACCAGCTTTTTTATTAACTCTGTTTTTTTTTTTTCGGTATAATAGGCCACAAGAGAAATGTTAAGAAAATAAATTAAGACAGCTGTGTTATATACCGTCATCAGAACATGCAGATTTGATTAATGCAGCGTCAGATGTCAAAGGCTCGGTCCGTCTCTACTTTCACTTTCTGTGGTGAATGTTTTTGACTTCTTCAAATTTTGTTTACAAAATCATGGACATTGCGCGCGCGTTATTTCCCGTAATAATAAAATCAATCAAGTTATTGAAGATAAGAGTAAATAAACAAGACGGATTTCTTCCAATCAAAGTTTGACATGTCATTTCCTCATACAGAGAGGCTGTGCTAAAGTTAGGAAGTGTTTTGCTTTTCTTTTCACTAGTCCTACGTGTCAGATGTTCCGTGAAGACTCTCTATAGGCCTATTTTAATTTTTTCTGGCATTAAATGGCGCTTGAGGATGAGCTGTCGTGTCCCGTGTGCACTGAGCTCTTCAGTGATCCTGTGTTGTTGAGCTGTGGTCACAGTTTCTGCCGTCGGTGCATTAATGATCACTGGACCTCGAGTAGATCCAGAAACTGTCCCGTCTGTCGACAGGCATCACCGCAGCCACCGGTGTCCAATCTGAGCCTGAGGAACACCTGTGAGTCTTACCTGAGAGAGCAAAGCACGAGGAAAGAGAGGGATGGAGGACAAGAGTGTCAGATACATGGAGAGAAAATTGAGCTGTTCTGTCAAACAGATGAACAGGCTATATGTGTAACATGTAAGAAAAACGAACACAGATTTCACAAAACACAAACGTTACAACAGGCTGTTCGACAACGAAAGGTGAGAAAGTCTATTTGACTTTTTATTTATGCACTCTAAAAATGCTGGGTTAAAAAACCCAAGTTGGGTTAACCCTCTACTGCACACATGTTGATGGCACATGAAAAAAAAAAAAAAAAAAAAAAAATCACATCATTTTTTGGTTCAACGTTGTGCAATAATGGTATAGAATCATAGAGAAAATTATCATTAGACAATGCTCACAAAGGATTTTTTTCTTTCCAAAAAATGTTAAGAAATCATTAAGTAAAAAGGGAAAAACACTTGAAAGACATTGATATACTGAATTTGATACATGCATAGGTCTGTATCATGTAGTGTGTCATGTCATATAATGTACATCATGTACTAAGATTTCACTTTGTACTTCAAAAGCAGTTCTTCTCTGCTGTGAAATAGAGGTGTATATTACACATTTTGCACATCACTTTGGGTGTTCCTGCACACACAGGAACCCTGCATCTTCCCTTCTTATAACACATTATGGCCAATGTGAGGTATTGTCCAAAACATCCTCGAAAAGTGCCCCTTATCGCACAACGTTGCCCTGAAGCAACAAAAAGAAAAACTGAATTTCTGAACATGCAAAATAAAAAAACTTCATAAAACCTGACAAAAGGCTTCTCTACACCTTCATACACATATATTTTTATGTACAGTTCATGTCATTTTAAATAAAATTATTAAAGCAAATAATCTTACCTTCTTCCCACACCATGTGCTCCTGTGACCATGTGTCAGAACAGGTCGCCCCACCTTCAAATGGTGCTTGATAGTGATTCCCACACCTTACTGGACTGTTCTTTGGTACTTTCTCAACCTTTCTGATTAGTTATAATCATTTAAAGAACAATGTACTAAACATAGGGCTTAAGAAAAACGTTCCCTTGCCTGAGGGCAATGCTGTGCTGCAGAGGGTTAAATATGGACAAACCCAGTGATTGTTTGCCCAGCGTGTTGGGTAAAAATACTATAGCAAATAAATACTATAGTGTTTTTGAATCATACTATAGTAAATTGCAGAATACTGTATATATTATAGTATTTACAACACTTTGTTGATGAATGCTACAGCATACTGTAGTATTAACTAGAGTGAACTGATAAACTGTAATACATACTGTAGTATACTTTAGTTTTTACTACAGTAAACTGTAGTGTATTGTGGTATAATATACCCTATAGTTGTAGAAAACTTAGTACAGTATTGGGTAAAGTAATTTGTTTATATTACTATAGTTGTTATATTATCACAGCAACTATAGAATTACCACAACATATTAATTCAAGTACTTTACTATAGTATGGTTTAAAAACATAGTATTTACTATAAATTACAATGGTATTTTTTCACCTGGGGTAGTTTTATTTAACTCAACTATTTAAAAATTACTATGGCTGACTTAAAATGAACCCAAAATAGGTTGGAAATTAAAAATCAGATAGAAGCAGCAGTAATAATCAAAAAGTGAACATTTATTAATAAGCAATTTAATAAATGTTTACTGTTTAATTATTATTCATTAAACTTATAAATAAATGTTAATTTCCAACATATTTTGGGTTCATTTTAAGCAAGCAATACAATATTTTTCAAACAATAGTTAAATAAAACTAGGTTGGGCAAACATTTAACCCAAGTGCAGGGTTAAATCAACCCAGTAACTGGGTTTGTCCATTTTCATCCCAACTTGGGCTGTTTTTAACCCAGCATTTTGTACATTGTAGTCTAAACATTTGAAATGAATTTGATTTTCACAGATCCAGTAGAAAGTTGAGTTAAATAACATGAAAAAATAAAATAAAAATAAGGGTGTTGATTAGTACTTGTGCTGTTGTTTGTAAAGGAGAAGCTGAAAGCAGCTCTTCGTCCAGCTGAGAAGACATTGTGGTCATTACAGAATGGTGCAGCACAAGACGCCAAGATCTCTAATTACAATCAGGTGACTCATTACATAGATATTTTCTTAGTATAGTATTAAATTAAATATTTGATTTTATCTATAATGTGCAGTAGGGGAAACTGGGGAGTGTTGTAACACATTTTATTTCAAATAGTTTTTAATTAAAAATGGCAAAACATTTTGTGATTTAATACATAGAATAACTTTGTGAGCCCAGCAGAACTAGGACATGAAAGTTGTGTTACAGCCCTCCCTGTTATATTAGCCATGATATTTGTTTCTATCACAAAAAGTTTGTAATCATAAAAAGCTAAAAATCTGCTTATTCAGATGATAGACTTGAAATAATTATGCAAAAAATTGCCTCCCATCAGTCTCAAGTTCAGCAGACAGAAAGAAAAATCAGAGAAGAGTTTAAGAAACTCCATCGGTTCCTCAAAAAGGAGGAGGAGAGCAGGATAGCAGCTCTAAATGAAGAAGAGAAAGAAAAGAAAGGAAAGATGGAGAAGAGAACAAAGGGCAGAGTACGCTCTCTCTCAGACAGACTCCGTGAGGTGGAGGAGGGAATGAAGGATGATGACGTCACTTTCCTTCAGGTGGGAGGGAAGAAACATTATATACTCACACCGTGTTTTGTTATTTTATGACAGTCACTGATCTAGCTGTCTTGCTGTGCCTTCTCACAGAATTACAACAGCATTATGAACAGGTATTTTTGTTTCTAAAAAAAATATTCATGAGTTTATCAGTGTATAAATTCGTTACTCTGAGGTGTGTGTGTTTGTGTGTTTAGAGCTAAATACACACTTCCAGAAGCAGAACTGAGTTCAGAAGCTCTTATTGATCTTACCAAACATCTGGGTAACTTGAAGTATCAAGTATGGGAGAAGATGAAGGACATCTGCCCTTACTGTGAGTACTAGACAGTAAATTTCCCGGTGTTAAATTAACATCATTCTGTGTTCATATGGGAACCACCAGCAGGTTGTTAAAAGTAACACTGAAGCAGTGATAGAGTTAATTAGGTACTTAAATGGTTAATTGAGTGATGATTGTTTGATTATTGAAGACACCTGATGATAACAAGCAGAATCACTGAAGGAAAGAGAAACACAAGAACTACAACTGACTTCTGCCACAGCCTTAGATGAAATCAACTGAAAACACATTAAATCTCTCTTATTACAAACCAGACTGACTTTATTTCTGTCATTCAGACAGGGGGGGGGGTGACATGCTGCAGTGCATTCTGGGAGCCACAAAAGTTTAAAACTCATGACGCCCATCATGCATTGCGGCATGAAGTATGTCACCATTGTTGAGATTCTTATGATGATTCTTGATGTTTGTATGTGTCTATTTATTTATCTTTTCTAATAATGTATTTAAAATTCAGAATGTCTGACCTGTGGCAAGAAAATGTTGTTGGCAAAAATCTATTAATAACAAGTAACTACTTTTGGTAAGTGATAACAGTAGTTAATCACTTTTCATTATGTTGAAATATATATCACCTGAACATCTTTGTTTATGGTTTTCTTTGCAACAAATTATGTGTTCTGTTAACACTGTTACAAAAACCTCAAACTGACATGAATAAAGCAAAGAGTCAAACTATAACCATTTCTGATTTAACTAAACCCTACACCAGTCATACAACTTATATTACAGTCACAATCCTTTTATAAAACTGTCCAACTAACTGAAACACTGATCATCATAATGGTGACCAAACATTTTCAATTAAACATCAACATTAAATCTGTTAATTCTCAAAAAGATCTGTCGACGAATGACAGAAATAAAGTCAGTCTGCTTTGTAATAAGAGAGATTTAAAGTATTTTCAGTTGATTTCATCTAAGGCTGTGGCAGAAGTCAGTTGTAGTTCTTGTGTTTCTCTTTCCTTCAGTGATTCTGCTCGTTATCATCAGGTGTCTTCAATAATCAAACAATCATCACTCAATTAATCACTTAAGTACCTAATTAACTCTGACACTGCTTCAGTGATACTTTAACACCCTGCTGGTGGTTTCCATATGAACACCGACCAGTGTTGATTTAACACTGGGGAATTTACTGTGATAGACCTCTTTGTCCTTTACGCTTGCAAGACAAGGGAATAGTACAAAAACATTTAAACTAATAGATATCACCATATTTCGCCAGTTGAGTAATCATAGTACATAAAGATAATTGTTCTGAAATCCTGTTTCAACATAAAAATTAGGCTTTGTCTAACTAGTACTAATTAAGTACTAGTTTCATTTTGTTCACATATTAGCAACATATAAGGTTTTTACTCAGGGGATTTTGAATTTATATTTTTATAAGTATATAATTCCAAAAATATAGTTTATAGAGAATTTTTTTTTTTTTTTTTACCATATTTTTAGTAATAAAACGTTCTATAAATCAGGTGAATGATATATGAACAAACCTTCAGAATACAGACAGGAGTAAAACTGTAAAGTTTGGTGTAAAGCTGCTGAAGTGGAGAAAAAACTCACAACCTTTAAAGCAGGGTTCCTCAAATCCGGTCCTGGAGAGTTTAGTTCCAACCCTAATCAAACACACCAGAACAAGCTAATCAAGGTCTTCGGAGTTACTAGAAAACTGCAGGTACGTGAGTTTGGTTTGAGCTAAACTCTGAAGGACAGAGGCCCTCCAGGGCTGGATTTGAGGAACTCTGCTTTAAATAAATTTATTGGAATTGAGATGCAAATAGATACAATTTTTAATAAAATAAATATTTGGCTGTTTTCTTTTCACTAGTCTAAAAAGAAGCAAGTTATTGAAGCAAAATAGAAAGAAATCTTGACCAGCGCATGAAAACAGTGGTTTTGTCTGTAGAGTCTTTTCTTAAATTGACTAACAGGTGATATTTTCCTCTAATCTCCTCAGACCCTGTGATCCTGAACCCAAACACAGCTCCACCAGACGTCTCTGTGTCAGATGACCTGACCTCTGTGACATCATGTGCGTACCGACAGGATGAGCCCAACCCTCTTCTTCTGCACAGGAACCGTATGGTGTTGGGGAGTGTGGGATACAGTTATGGTGTTCACTCATGGGATATTGATGTGGGAAACAGTCGCAGCTGGAGCCTTGGAGTGTGTCTTGGATCAGTGGAAAGATCTATTGTGCAAAGTTTGAACTCTGCAAATGGCTTCTGGGGTCTCAGACGTGATGGAGACTTGTACAAATTCCTGAACACTACAATTGCGTTCAAGATGAAGACTCATCCCCAAGTGGTGCGTGTGAAGCTAAAGGATTGTTTTGACAAGAAGGGAGGATGGTGGAGGAATGTGAGTTATTTTGATGCTGCTTGTAATTCCCTTTTTGCCTGTTTTCAAGTGCCCTTAGGGATTGAGCTCTTTCCATTCGTGATCCCAGAAAAGCGCTCCGGCCCACTGCGTATCATCCCAGCTAAAGTTACTCTGACAACTGAACATGTTGAACACATTGAACAGGAGATCTCTTTTCCAGAGAAACATTGTTTCTTACCGAAGGTGCCATGGGATGTGTTGTTTCTGGTAGTGTTCTTCTTACTGGCGGTGCTGTGTGTTTTTATAATGTATCATCTGATATACTGAGTATGTAACTGTTCATAATTCATCATTGTTTTCAGCATTACTCTGTATTATGGTAACAGTATCTACTAAAAGGCTTTTTATATCTTCACATAGTAAACCAAGTTATAAACCAAGTTATGCATCTGACAGTAATAATTGTAACAGTTAAGTGTAACAGAGAAAAAAAGGGTATTGAATTGTGTCAAAATGCCTGTTCTAGTTGTAAAGCAATTTTATTATGTTTATTGTTAATATGTATCAAATTCATCTAAGTAGAGGGGATTTGGAGACACCTGCAGGCGATGAGAGTAACAAAGTGAGTGACAAACATTATCTTGTCAGTTCTAGCCGAGCTGTCGAGGTGAATGACAGGTAAAATTCCTCTTCCGTCATATTGCCATAGAACGTTGGTAGATATAACTTTATTTTCCTTTAAAGTCAAATATATCCCTGTAGAAATGTGTTTAAAACTCATTTCATATTGAAGTGATAAAAAGATCACAACTCGTCCCCTTGGAATTAAGGTTCTATCTGACATTTTTGTCAAAATTGAGTTATTCACATATTTGTATTCGGTGACAACGTATTTACATTATGTGATGTTTTTTTTTTTTTTTTAAGTTGTGTACATTTTGGGACTTTTTTTATTAAACAAAAAGGTTCTATCTACAAAGTTGAACTCTAACTTGGTTCTACAAGGTTCTATCTGTGAGCCAATCAGCACTTTGAATGCACACACGAGGACCAATTAAGATCAGCTTTCTTTGTCATGTCGCCGGACTGCTCCACGACAGTGGAAAAGAGAGCAGAAAACGCTAACAATTCCACGCAGTGCGATGTTTATTAGAAACCTCATGATCGACTATTTTATTTATGATCTTGTCAGTGACAGCAGCCCAAATTCCAGGGAATTTCAGTCTTTTTGTGTGTTTTGCTGTATCTATTGCTGAGGAGTTATTTTCAGTTAGACACCACGCTAGCCAGCAGCGCTATTAAGAGGATAGGTTCGGGTTTTGTAGTCTATTTGCTTTATTCCAGTCATTGTCATACGAGGGAAAGTTATGATTATATTAGGTTGTTTTAACTTTGATCCATCCTGTGTACTTGTATTGCGCTGTATAGCTAAGCTCTACGTTATGGCACACTGGTTTAAAGTGTATAAACTACATTAAGTGTGATGAAATGTTAAATTTTACATTGTTGGTAAAAACAGTTGTTGGTAAATTTTGAAATCATTTAAACATTTTAAATGTGATTTATTATTATTATTTTAATCTATATATAGTCAGTTAAAGGATTAGTTCACTTTCAAATAAAAATTTCCTGATAATTTACTAATTTTTTAGAGAAGAAGAAGAAGAGAGCTAGTTCAAGATTTTTTTAGAAAATGACCGATCATTTCGCTAGATAAGACCATATTTTCCTCGTCTGGGATCGTATAGAACGCTTTGAAGCTGCACTGAAACTGACATTTGGACCTTCAACTGTCTGGGGTCCATTGAAGTCCACTATAAGGAGAATAATCCTGGAATGTTTTCATCAAAAACCTTAATTTCTTTTCGACTGAAGAAAGAAGGACATGGACATCTTGGATGAGTAAATTATCAGGAAGTTTATATTTGAAAGTGAACTAATCCTTTAAACATTCTTGCAGTTTTTTAGTCTTAAAATGTCTTAAATTTTACAATATTAAGCCCTAAAGGTCAAATAGTAAATAATTTATTGATGGGGTCTTAATTACAACAATAAACGTCAGCATGTTATTTCAGCCATACTGATGTCTAGAGAGAAAGCCATTTCACCTGTCCCACTTTCTGTTGAATAAAGTCCTGCTCAGATGTTTTACAGTAGCTGTTTTCTGTCTAAACAAAATGAAATTTAAACTTAAC
Organism: Ctenopharyngodon idella; assembly: GCF_019924925.1. Classification (NCBI taxonomy): domain Eukaryota; kingdom Metazoa; phylum Chordata; class Actinopteri; order Cypriniformes; family Xenocyprididae; genus Ctenopharyngodon; species Ctenopharyngodon idella. Next base: position 1,606,213 of record NC_067220.1, read on the forward strand.
ATGTCAAAGATGGCTCTATTTTTTGTTTTTATGTATGCTGCTTATCTATTTGTATTTGTCTTTTAATTTGCCTCTGCATGTACCTCTTACTGTATTTCTGTATGCCTTTCTCTTCAAGTTGCTTTAAAACAGCTCAAACATGCATTTTAGTCTGGGACTAGGCTTAATCCTTGACTGTAAAACTGGTGGATGTGGTAAAGCCAGATGAACTTGGTTGCTAAATCTCTCTACAGTAATATTAGATTGAGTCTCATATTCAAAGCCAGTCAAACTCTTTCATTTTTAACTATTTTATAAATGAAGATGCAGATGAAAGAGGGTGAGGCAAGAGACAAAGGCATGGTAACAAATCAGAAAAGCTTTATTGGTTACTTTTGTTTAAGTATAAACGATTTATAAATGTTCTTAATAAAAGCAAGTCGAGTAAAAATGACCACTACAATTCTCACTATTTTGTGGATTTTGATTAGCCTCTTAAAGAGGACGAATGCGTAAAATATCGAGACAGGAGAATGCGAGTGACATAAACAGGATTTACAGACTGATGCTGACTTCACGTGCTATCGGAAATTTAAATTTCCACTTCTGTAATCGTGATTCATGTGCAATTTTTACCTAGAAAATGTTTTACGATAATTCCGATAGCACGTTAATGCAGCACAATTGTTGCCACCATGTCCCCTTAGGGTTTCCGTAGACTTACTTTTACAAACTCAAAAATATATATAAAATAAATTAATTAATAAAAAACTTGGTTGATTACGAGAAAAATGTTTAAATAAAATGTTGAGAATAAGCACACATACAGTGTCATGTTCATTGCATCCTGATAGAGGACATGACAGAGTTATATCACTTAGTCAAGCTATATTTTAGGCTTTCTTTCAATAACAAGGAAATATATCAGCTGTAGCTAATTATAACCAATTTTAAAGATAATAATTTCACAATTCTCAATTTCAACTTTTGCCATACTGTTATGTGTATTTGTCCGTACAAGCTCAAGAAGAGTAGGTCTATTCATGCGCTCTCTGTGCGCGCGCTACGGATGAAGCGCCGTATATGCCGCACGCCAGACGCAACGCGTTCTCAAGTTCAGGGCGGCAGTGAAAAACAGTGAATCCATACAGGCAAAAAGTTCACTTCAAGAATAAAAAAAAAGTGGCATCCATGTGTTTTACTGTAAATGTGTAAACGCAGAAACAGAAAGGACATCTCTACATAAGCACAGACTTTATTAAATACAAGAGAAATGTTGAAAAATGTCTATACGCTCTTCCAGTCTAGGGTGAAGTCATTATGTTCATCTCAGTAAATCAGAAATGAAAGGTTTAAAGTAGCTGTCAGAAAGATGTGGCAAGAGAGATGGGATAAAGGAAAGGGCGACATTTGTATAAAATACATAAAAGTTGGCCATGTAAGAACTGCTTATGGTAAAAGAATAATATCTCAATTGAGATTTGGTCACTCTACTCTTAATAAGTCATTCCAGATGAAGATGATGAGGAAAACATGAATCCGGTCAGTGTATCACTGCGGACTTCCAGAAACAGTAGAGCATGTGCTGATTAGGGCATATGAAAGAGAAAGAATCCAGTTAAAAGAGGAATTAAAATCTGCAGGCATTGATTCTCTGACATTACAGAATGTGTTAAACAGGTTATAAAGCTCATATAAATTTCCTGAAAATAACAAAGTTAATAAAATATAGGTAGATTTTTTTAATTCTATATATTTTAATTATTATTATTATTATTATTATTATTATTATTATTATTTTTCTCACACTCCTTCCCAGTAGGTGGCGGAATATGCACCGTAAGCTGGTTTACCAAACGCCATGACACATCAAAAGAAAAAGAAGAAGAAGATAAGCTAAAGCGAAAGTAAAGGAAGAAATAGAGACGCAAAAATAAAAATGCAGTTTATACTAGGAGACATTTTACAAAATAATTCGGGAAATGAATGTTGTAGTTTTACTTTTTCATTATCTTAAAATAACTAATTTGTGGGAGAGGATATAAAAAAGGGAGGGAGTAAGTCATTTTAATCCACACTCCATACCAGTTGGCGGCGGTAATACACCATTTTGTTGTTTGTCAACCGCCAATAAAACCTCAAAGGAAGAAGAAATAGAGAGACGAGGATTTAAACTACACCTGCCTATTTTATGGTAAGTTCAGAAGATCTTCTTCACGTGACTATGTAAAAATGAGCGCCTGTTTGGGTTTTCTTTACATGGGTTTGTCTTTCTTTACATGGGATTTTAAACCCGTATTATTTCGGCAGCGTAATAGCTCTGTCAAATAGCAGAAACGTCAGCGTTTAAAAAGCATTTCTTATTTGCCCTGCTGAAAAAAACAATAGAAACCATTACAGAAATCCTAATGGTTTCCACTACAAAACCATCAGCCATTAACCATTAAAATCATTACAAATTCTGTGATGGTTTCTATTGTTTTATTTCAGCAGGGTGCTCAAACCGACTTTGTACTGTATGTACGTATGTACACACACATAATGTGTATGTGTTTGCAGAGTTGTCGCAAGGGCCTGAAGTGTGGGTCACATAGGGCCTCTTAGGGAGCTTTTATTTAGACGGTAAACTAACATTTCTGTGAAGGCAGGCAAATGCTTCATATTACAAATCTAGTTCAAAAAACAAAAGAGAACTGCACCCGAAAAACAGGCCAAAAAAGCTCAAAAGAATTTATTATCCAGAGGCAACAAATGAAGTGCAAAGAGTTCAAAACGTTTTCGGGATCAACCCTTCATCAGTGCCCTGTTTCCAAGCATATATACCCATAATCTATTTGAAGCTTTTTTTTTTTTTTTTTTTTTTTAAAAGCATATTATAAATATACACATAATTTTCGACGAGTGTATATTTATGATATGCTGTTTTGAATCTGAAAGTATGAAAATCATGTTCAACCATCCATCATAAATTAAGCTATCCACATGGCTCCAGGGGGTTAATAAAGTCCTTCTGAAGCGAAACGATGCATTTGTGTAAGAAAAATATCCATATTAAAAACTTTAAAATCTTAAATAACTGGCTTCGGGCAGATGGCCGTACACACGTCGCCAAAAGAGTAACTTCTGACACGACGTAGGAGTAGCGTAAGCTCCGACACCTCTCGCTGTTTAAACAAACTCAAGCTTCTCTTCTCTTCAAATCCTCCGACATTTCTCTTTAAAATTTCTCATTTTAGACTTCTAATTCGTGACTGGTGTTTTGTTTTGCTCTCTGCGCTTCCGCGTTCGTCATTGTGTCCTGACGTAAATTGTTAAGTATGGCCGTCTGCCGGAAGCTGGTTATTTTAGTTTTTATAGTTTTAAATATGGATTTTTTTTCTTACACACATGCATTGCTTCACTTCAGAAGGTCTTTATTAACCCCCCAGAGATGTGTGGATATCTTTTAAGATGGATGGATGCACTTTTTTGGGCTTCAAAATCTCTATTCTCTGCCATTATAAAGCTTGGGTGAGCCAGTAATATAACTCAGATCGTGTTCATCTGAAAGAAGATCATATACACCTTGGATGGCTTGAGGGGGAGTAAATCATGGGGTAATTTTTATTTTTGGGTGAACTAACCCTTTAATGTGTCTCATCACATTCAAATGAATTTCATGAATATATATTCATTTCAAAATCAAAATGGCAACATTTGACCAAAAAGTTGAGTAGATTGCTTTCAGTCGTTTAACATTTCTATCATAAAACAGTTGACATTTATTTTCCTATACCTTACTTTGAACTCTTGCACCATTAAAACTGAAGCATCGCTCTGGAATTCGCACTGTTAGGCTGCCGAAGTGGACCAGCCTAAAAATGTAGCCTAACATTTTAATTTTTGTCATCCTAACAACATGCAGAACAGCACAGCGCAACAGAGCAGCATCAAGAATATCAAATATGGGTGACGCGTGTCCCCCTCAATGACTATTGATACTGCATTAATGCAAATAGCATAGTGTCACACAACAATATCATTCTAAAACTTTTATTTAAGAGTAAAATATTCCCTCCATTACTAAACTTTCATGTTTAAAAAAAATTATCCTTCATATTTTAAAGAAGACATTCCATTCCATAAGGCAGTAAAAATAAAGGAACAGCAAACATATCAAAGCAGCTGAACACCAACAAGCCTCTATAACGGAATAACTTTATCATTGCAGAGCTGCAGTTTTAACCAGTCTTATAGACAAACGTCATTCTTTACATGGCCAGGAGGGCATTGTATTTAGTATTATATTGGGAAAATAAATAAAACTTAATGCTACTAATATTACTGTCTCTCTATAAACATACACAGTATTTATAATTTTCTTATTTCAACAGTTCATGGGTCAATGATGTGAAGGTCATTTTTTTGTCCAAATGCCTCAATAATAATAAAAGTCAAAAATATGATATCTAAAGTGTGTAAGGTAGTACAATTTCATCTCTTTTATTGAATCCAAAAGGTTTTAATTATATTTTGCTGCATATAAAGGTATTTTAAAGATTTTGAAGTGTCTAAAGGTCATTCGGTTTAACCGTCCAAAGGCCAATACAGCCATTTCATTTGTGATTAAAATATCTTAAAGTGTAATAAATGTATATATTTTTTAATCTGGCATGATTTTATAACATCATATATCAACATAGTGCAAAACGTTATTAAAATTATGTGTAGAAGTCGTTGCTTTGTTATGAGAAAGAATGTTAAATGTTATAGAGAATACCCATAATGCACTGTGAGAGTCGCATGCTGAATGAATTCCCGCGTCTTGCCAGGAGATGACGCCCGCAGCTGAATCAATCATCCATTCATTTTCCAAACTGCGCTGGTCCAGCATTATCATACAGGTATAAATTCCTCTTTAATTAATCATTAAATCGTTTAAAAGGTTTGAACATGCTAGTTCAACATAAATATTCGTTACTACTGGAGCTGCCAGTTTGCTACATTTCAAAAGATTATTAAACAGCAAGCACAAACTATGCGAAATCGGCAGCCCTTCCGGAGCACTCAGTGTCCGAATTCACTCACTCGTTTCATTCACTCCTTCAAGTGGACTATATTAGTGGAGTAATGTTGGGAATAGTGAATGAGGGTATAGGGGGCGATTTCGAACACAGCATAACTCTCTCTTAACTATTTGAAAATTCATGTTTTCTATTGCTCATACGCATGTCCCGAAACATCAGGTCATTCAGTACAACAGCTATAAAACACGGAAAATGTTGTAATATTTCAAAAAACTTGTACTAAATATAAAATGTTTGATTGTCCTTTTGCTAGCTAGCTAGCAAGCTAACTAGGTAGTTAGTTAGATATTAGCCTGTTAGCATTGTTTAACACTTAATAAAACTTCAAAATTAATCATATCTCCATTATATTTTTTTGGCACTTTTAAAAACCTTATTTGTCAATGACCCTCTTACAGATGAGTTCTTCCTCTTCATCTCTCATTTGGTCTGACTCAGAGGAAGGAAGCCCACAGATTCAATAAATACATCAGTTTACCATAAGTTAAATTATTATAACCTGGACCAATTTTTATGCCATTCTTGGGTCTGTGCACCTCTGGATTGAAGAAGGCAGTCAAGGCTCGCATGGCAAAGGACTTCCAGGACGCACAAGTGGTCATTGACTGTAAAGATCTGTGTTGTCAAACTCCCTCCTCTCTCCTGCTTCGAAGTGAAGTGTTCTTCTTGCACAAGTCCCATTGCACCCTAAAGAGCTTAGTCAGCGCAGCACCACACAGTGTCTGTATGGGAGATCTGTCAGTGTCGAAGAAATTTTGAAGCATCAAGGATGTTTTGATTGCATCTCTGCTCAAACCTGGAATGGCCTTTAAGTTCGACAAAGTTTTACTTGTGGGTGACTGTGTGCAAAGACCTGATTACTTATCGAAGGGGGAACAGATGTCAGCAAATGAAGTATGTGAGACTAAATCCATTGCTCGACCAAGGGTCTCATCTGTGAGGTGAAGCTGTCTGGTATGGTCATCTCTCATCACCGAGAGCATCAACTAACTGTTGCTGCAGTGAGAGCATTGAGGAAACCTGTTGCTGCAGTGTTTCTGTAAATGTAAATGAATAACTTGGAATGTATAACAGCTTGTAATTTTTTTTTTGATAGAAATAAAAAAGAATTGCTCAGCTTTCTCTCGAATTGTTTTACACATTAATTTCCATTAACATTCTGCTGTCTTTGTAGATGTGCTTGATCATCATGTCATTGTGTGTATACAACCAAATCACACCCATAGGATCAGCATGTGATCTCAACCTTGCCGATAGCATGCATGCTGTTGTTTCAGCTCTGCTGTGCCATTATTTAGGTAAGAGCAGTCAACTTAACCTTTTACATTAGGGTGCTTTATCTTCAAGGCTCTGTTTCCACCTGGTATTAAGATGCATTTTTGGTGATCCAATTCCACCGTCATCCATTGTGGCAAAGTTTGAATCACTTGTTTTCAGTGTGCTATGGACAAACCATCAGACACATAGTGCTGGCAACATCCTCTCCGCCCGAGAGGCTCATAACACTTTTATATAGAAATCTCCTGATTTGAAAAGTAGTATTGAAAAAAAATCTCCTAATCAGAGACTGAAAAAATGCACAAATTACTGACATTTTATAACATGTTAACATCAAATATTATTAGAAACTATGAAAATAGAATATCTAAGCTAGATAGAAAATTTAAATGTGTGAGAATATGTATATTCTAGTCTACACGCTCACTAGCTTTACATCTTGAGAGTACTTATCCTCGAATTTCTCAATAGAACTCAAAGCACAATTTAAAGTCCTTAACCTAAACTTACTAGAGGGAGTTACAGATGCCAACCTCACAATGCAGTTGACATTGTTCAAAATAATCCTTTGAAGATCTTGCAAGCTGCGAGTGTGAAAAGCCATAATGGCATTGCTCATCAAAACTAGTTTCTCATTAAAACTAGATTTAATGTATATGTACTGTCTTACTTAGGGTTAAAAAATTAACTGTTTCAATACAGTATCATTTCAGAACACAAAATTGCACTTTGAATGCGTAGATAAGTATCTAAAGCTACTGATTAATGTCTGCCTGTTTGTCTATTTAACTTTTTTTTTTTTTTCTTTTCCCTTTTTATCTATCTTTTTAAAATCTGTGTAGATGACCATGCCTATAAAATGAGTAGATGAGTGAGGACACTGACTTTAAAATGAGTCTCCCTGATCAGAGAGAGGAGAAGGTCACTGCCTCTGAAACAAAATGTGATGAACCCATGAAGAATCTGCCCTCTGCCTTCAGTGATGCAACAGTGACCTCTGACCCCAGGTAGGTTACTGACTATATTTGCATTTGACATATGCATTTATCCAAAGAAGCCTGTGGTTGGTGAGTGAACTGCATTTTATGGTACCATCACAGAGGCACAAAATTCCCGAAACTTCAGTGCAGTCTGTCTGTACTCCTCTGAACAATCTTGGAACATTGTGTTACAGCACTTCTCATTTTATTGTATTTCCAAGTGAATGTATATAACAGCATCTGCTATATCAAAGTACATTCAAGCTACAGTATAGACAGTAGCCAGTGCTTGAGACGAGAGATTGGATACCTGCACACGGGTGTTAAAATTCTGTTTTGTTTGTCTTTTGTCAATGTCAGCAGGGTGAAGAAAGAGAGATCAGAATCTCCACAACCCAGTTGTTCATCTGTGATGAGTGACAGTTCTATGATGAATCCTCCTTTATTGAGTGGTGGACCAGAGACCTTTGACCCCAGGTAAGACACTAGCCACTTTAGATATCCCTTCAAACAAAGACTTTTTGGGACCTCACTTCAAACGAAGGGGTATGATAAATTTCACAGCATACGGCAATATGGCTGCCCAAGCAAGCAGAAAGACCCTTAAATGTAAGTATTTTTTGTTATTAATAAGGATTTTAATAACAAATAATCATTTATTTTATGTTGCATTCAATCTTGTTCATATGTATGGTTATGTTCTCCGAATAAACATTGGCAAAAAATTGCTGTGATAAATGTTTGCAAATGTTATTGACTGCACGATAGTTCCACAACATATTTCACTGATACCCGGTGATTTGACAACATAAATACAAGTCTGGTGGCAGGTAACTTATCTTTTACCTCACGTCTGATCAATGCATTGTTTTTTGTGGTTACATCCATTAATAAATGAACATGATGTTAACAAACAGTGCTTTCAGTTTATGATAAACATCAGCGCATTTTCTTTGACGTAAGAGCTAGCGATGACAAATGATGACATGTAACAGTGTAGTAGTGGTGTCCCATTTCTTAGGGGGATATTTTCAGCCCTACCACTTGACAAATAGACTTGGTATTGGGCCTAAGTGTCTGCTAGATGAATAAATGTGAACCTAAATCTAAAGTGCAGTCAAACTATAAAGTAATTATATGTAAAATGCCATTTTGTTTGTCAGTATCAGCAGGAGGAAGAGACCGAGATCAGAGTCCCCAGAACCCAGTGGTGCGTCTCTGAAGAATAGCACATCCATGAATCGACCCCCTCTATTCAGTGATGGACCAGTGACCTCAAATCCTTCGTTAGTATAAACTTGTACTTAAATTACTGTTGTGAATAACAATAAATGTACTCCAAAAACAGGGTTGTCATACAAACCTCCCAGACCTAAATACAGACCTTAGCATTACTAATACTGTCATTGTAATTGTAATGGCTGCAGTTGTATTTTTGAACAGGAAGGAGATACATGAGATAATCAGTTCTGGGCAATCATATTCATCCCAATATCAGACTCACATCAGCACTGAGGCAGTCATGCAGATAGACACACTGGAGACCCTGCAGAGAGTCAAAGACCAGCACAAAACCAGCATGAAGAACAAGTATGAGAGATTATTTGAGGGAAACAAACTCCAAGAGAATGAAACCCTCCTGAACAGGATCTACACACAGCTCTACATCATAGAGAGAGAGAGAGAAGGAGTGAATGAAGAACATGAGGTTTTACAGATGGAGAAGACAGCCAGAACACAACACTCACAAGACACTCCAATCGACTGCAATGACGTCTTTAAAGCCTCACCTGAACCAGGATGTGAGGAGAAAGACCAAATCAAGACTGTTCTCACTAAAGGCATCGCTGGAATCGGAAAAACCGTCTCTGTGCAGAAGTTCATTCTGGACTGGGCCGAGGGAAAAGCCAATCAGGATGTAGATTTCATGTTTGTGCTTTCATTTCGAGAGCTGAACTTGATCCGAGATCATCAGTACAGTCTTCACAGACTTCTGCTGGACTTTCATCCTGAACTTCAAGATCTGGACTCAAAGATTTATGAGGAGTGTAAAGTTGTGTTCATCTTTGATGGTCTGGATGAAAGCAGAATCACACTGATGTTTTCAGATGTTCAGAAAGTTTCTGATGTGACTGAAACTTCATCAGTGGGTGTGTTGATGTCAAACCTCATGAAAGGAGAATTGCTTCCCTCTGCTCTCATCTGGATCACCTCCAGACCAGCAGCAGCCAATCAGATCCCTTCCAAATACATCAACCGTGTGACAGAAATTCAGGGATTCAATGAGCCTCAGAAGGAGGAATATTTCAGGAAGAGAATCAGTAACGAGCATCAAGCCAGCAGAATCATCTCACACATCAGAAGAGCAAGAAGCCTCCACATCATGTGCCACATACCCGTCTTCTGCTGGATCTCATCCACTGTGCTTCAGAAGCTCCTGAAAGAAGATCTGAGTGCAGAAATCCCTCAAACTCTGACTGAAATGTACATCCACTTCCTGCTGATTCAGATCAACATGAGGAATCGGAAGTATGAAGAGAGAGTTCCAGAGAAACTCCAGCAGTCCAACAGAGAAGTGATTGTGAAACTTGCTGAAGTGGCTTTCAAACAGCTGATGAAGGGTAATGTGATGTTCTATGAGGAGGACCTGAGAGAGAGCGGCATAAACGTCACTGATGCCTCAGTGTATTCTGGGATTTGCACTGAGATCTTTAAGGAGGAATCTGTGATTCATCAGAGGAAAGTCTACAGCTTCATTCATCTGAGCGTCCAGGAGTTTCTAGCTGCTCTCTATGTGTTTTACTATTATGTAATGACACGTATTGACACATGGCATTTCTTTGATGTAGTGCATAATCTGCATAGGGAAATGGTCAATAAAGCCCTTGAGAGTGAGAACGGACACCTGGATCTGTTCCTGCGGTTCCTGCTGGGCATCTCACTGGAGTCCAATCAGAGACTCTTACAGGATCTACTGACACACACAGAGAACAGCTCAGAGAGCATCAGGAGAACCACACAGTACATTAAAGAGAAGATCAAAGATGGACATGGACTCTCCACTGAAAGATCCATCAATCTGTTCCTCTGTCTGCTGGAAGTCAAAGATCAGTCTCTGTCCGGAGAGATTCAGGAGTTTGTGAAATCAGACAAACACTCAGAGAAGAAACTCTCTCCTGCTCACTGCTCAACAATCGCCTACATGCTTCAGATGTCAGAGGAGGTGCTGGATGAGCTGGACCTCAAGAAATACAACTCATCAGATGAGGGTAGAAGAAGACTGATATCAGCTGTGATCAACTGCAGAAAAGCCCTGTGAGTATTTAATTACTTTTAGTAAAGTTATGAAATGTTTCTATTGGGTGACATTATTCTTTGTGAAATGCATTATAATTTGTGATGTTTGCAAGAATTAAACTCGCACAGAAAAAGTTGCATAGCTTGGTTAACAGTTTATTTACTTAAAATCTTATTTTGATTTGTTTCAGTCTTACTGGCTGTAATCTCACTGCTCAGGATTGTGAAATTAAGGATTATGTGTCATCAGCTCTTCAATCCTCAAACTCTGTCTTGAGACAGCTAGATCTGAGTAACAATGACCTGCAGGATTCAGGAGTGAAGATTATTTCTGATGGACTGAAGAGTCCAAACTGTCAGCTGGAGATACTGAGGTGTGTAAGAACATATAAGGGATAATGTACAGTCAGCCGGTCATAATGTTGATGTGTGTCTGTAGGTTGTCAGGCTGTATGGTGACAGAGGAAGGCTGTGGTTATCTGTCTTCAGCTCTGAGTTCAAACCCCTCACACCTGAGAGAGCTGGATCTGAGCTACAATCACCCAGGACAATCTGGAGTCCAGCTGCTCAACGACAAACTGACGGATCTAAACTGCTCACTGCAGATACTCAAGTATGTGGGATAGTGACTGGGGTTTATTCAAGATCACTAATAATATCCGCTGGGTGATATACTTTACTGTGCAAATGTTTTAGGCTCTAGATGTAAAGTGTGTATGTTTTCAAAAACAGTATTTATTTATTAACAAAACTAAATCAAATTGATATTTGACATCAAATTAGTTTCACCCTTGGACCTTACAGACTAGACAGTGAGATCAGATCTCTGTGCGGATCATACGTCTGTTGCCGGATTGCTTGTTCATACAAAAATATCTCTGGATTATTACAATTAATGGCAAAAAGAATGTCTTCAAAATCAAAATTTATATTTCCTACATACACTAAAACAAAACATAAATAATAATTTGAAGACTTGTGTGTTACTATATATGCTTTAGTGGTTAATACTTTACAATAACCTTCCATTATTTACGTTAGTTTATGCACTGACTGACATTAATTTACAATGAACACTACATTTGATACAGTATTTGTTTACAGTTAATAAAAATTATACCTGTTCACTGTTAGTTGTGTAAAATGAATGGGATCAGTGTAAGAACAATAAACTATGAAAATAACCCTACTGTGGGTAAAAGTTGCATCTTTATTCTCAACATTTGCTGGGATCAAATCATATACAATGCTGAACTGGACATTCCAGAATCACACACTTACATGAAATGAAGAACCATCGCTATGTTCCTCATGAGAGTCCAGTATCTCATATTTTATTAAATTATGTTTAAGTTGTCTTAGGAAATTATATTACTCAGCAAACACTTTAGAATATTTTTTTTTTTTTTTAACAGAGTTCACCTAGAAATAGTTTGAGTTTTTATCGTATACTTTATATACCTTACTTTATATAGTTTTTTTTTTAAATTGCTCTTTTATAGTGTTTTAACTTGTTACTGACTAGAAAACAGCCAAGGAAAACACCAAAAAACAACCATTAACTGTTACAGATAAAACTTTTGTTTTGATTTGAATGTATTATTAAATATTGAATATAACATTAACTAAAATGATCAATAAATGGTTTAGAACTATTTTTCATTGTTAGTTCATGTTAACAAATGTATTTTTACCAGAATCCTGAATTTGACTGTTTCCCTTTTTGTGTGCCTCATATGAGAAATCAGTATTCATTGATTTTTATTGTGCTTAATGATATTTTAAGCTGCTCCTGATGAACAAATAATCATTTGTTTTTATATATTTGTTTCTTTGTAGTTTGGACCATGGAGGCCAATTCAGTATGACTCCAGGACTAAGAAAATGTAGGTCTTTTCTATCTTCGAGCTTCGAGAGAGAGATGTAAAACTGTCATTCATTCTAATCTCTCTTGTGTTCAGATGCGTGTAATCTCACTTTGGATCCAAACACAGCACACACTCAACTCATCCTGTCTGAGGACAACAGAAAGATCACACATGTGAAAGAGCCACAGCCGTATCCTGATCATCCAGACAGATTTGAGCTCTATGAGCAGGTTCTGAGTCGAGAGAGTCTGACTGGACGCTGTTACTGGGAGGCTGAACGGAGTGGGATGGGGGCTGATATAGCAGTGACATATAAAGGAATCAAGAGGAAAGCAGGGAGTAACTGTTGGTTTGGATACAGTGACAAAACCTGGAATCTGTACTTTTCTGCTAATGGATTCACTGTCTGGCACAATAATGTGAGCAAAAACATACCAGCCCCTTCACCGCTGTCTAATAGAATAGGAGTGTATCTGGACTGGTCGGCCGGCACTCTGTCCTTCTACAGCGTCTCTGACACACACACACTCACACACTTACACACATTCAACACCACATTCACTGAACCCCTCTATGCTGGATTTAAGGCTTATGATTCCTCAGTGTCTCTGTGTCAGATTTAACAACCTGCTGAGGAACAACTGAGACATCACTTTTTCAAGCAGTTGCAATCCTCTTTCTTACATAAAACAATGTACGCATTTTAATTCTGTTTTCATGGGGTCTTAAGCATTCAACTTTTGTTGCTTTTAGTGTATTACATCCTTCTTACAGTAGTCTGTCTGAGCATGTTCACTTGAATTCATGACATGACTGACATTCACCCATCTGACTACTTCAGCGCAGCACAGTGATTGGGAGTCAGTTAACAGCTGCTGCAATATTTAATAGACTACTGGAAATAATGTGAGGCAGCTTTTATTATTAAATTCATATGTAAATACATTAAACTAGATGCCAACTACTGTTAAGTTGCAATATGTAAAAATTTTGCAGTAAAATATCCACAAACCACTATGTTATATAGTTTGTTCAGTTGAGCACTTACAATATCCCAAATGTTTCCAACTATTTGTAAATCGTGAGAAAATTACTATTTTAACCAAGGATATGGGATATAATATTCCAGGGTGGAGTGCCCTCTGGTGGTAATCATGGGCACTCTCACAGGTGATCATGACATTAACAAATGTATTTACTTAATATATAGCTTTCGTTTAGTATGCAAGTTACTATAGTGTGGTAGATAAATGTATTTATTTATGTGTGATGTGCTTTTTATGCAGTCTTCCTCTGGTGGGAAAGTGTGTGACTGATAATTCTAATCAGTGAAGTAGTTAGTGTACTTGCAAGTACACTGAAAAAATGTTTTCATTTATCCAATTAAAAAAAAATTACATTGAAAAAATGGGTAACACTTTACATTAAGGTTCCCTTTGTAAAGTTGTTTGTTAAAGGTGTTTGTTAATGAGTAATAAGTCATGTACAAATGCATTATAAATCATTAATAAGCAGTTATAACTGCATGAATAAAAAGGGTGACTTTAACGCAATACCTGCCAAATAGTGATCCTTTTTTTAACTCGCATGTTATAAATGCTTAACAAATGTATTTATTCACACTTATTTAACTCAAAACCAGATTCCTGGTTTATTTCTTGATGCAGCAAAAATTGACTATCATAATTAGACTGAAGGGTGTTGTATTTGTGCTTTTCTTATTAATATCTCATGACTGCCACTTTTCTTACTATGTTGCTTACAAGAAGTTTCTGTCTTACCCATGATACTCTCCAAAAAGGTCATGATGCCTATCCACAGCAGTGTATAAAAACTGATTTCTTGTTTATCAAGATGAAATTTATTTATTTATTTATTTTAAATCAATATATGTATTATTTTAACATAAACAATTTACAGAATCAGTTCAGTATATTTTTTCTAAACACCCCCTCACCCCTGTCCCACGCCTCAAGAGACGGAACACTTGCATGGACATTATTACAAGGCCTTAAGCTGATGTGTAAGATAAAAATTATAATAATAATAATAAAATAAATATACAAATACATAAAAAAAAATGTTAAAGTAAAGAAGGGTTACATTATCACATCAGCATTTTCAATCAATGTAACATCCAAATTATTCAAATATTCAATAAATTTGCCCCAAATCTTTTTTTAAGTTATACCTTATTTTTTCCACAGGCACATAGGACAAAAGTTCTCTAAGCCATACAGCATGACTGGGTGGTGATTCTGATTTCCAGTGTATAGCTATACATATCTTTGCTGCTATCAGAGCCATGTTAACAAAACGTAAATTCTTCCTTTGATCAAATTGGAGGACTGATTCAATGCCCGAAAGTGAACCTTAATGTAAAGTGAACACATGTGAACCATTTATTCATGAGTTCTAAACATTAATAACCTGTGAAAGTGAACCTTAATGTAAAGTGGAAACCTGTGAACCATTTATTCATGAGTTATAAACATTAATAACCTGTGAAAGTGAACCTTAATGTAAAGTGGAAACCTGTGAACCATTTATTCATGAGTTATAAACATTAATAACCTGTGAAAGGAGTAGCGAGCTGGCAGTGGAGACGGCAAGAGCGTGTGTTTTGCTTAATATCTGTTTTGGGTCAGTTGCATCGATTATTATTTGCTGCTAGGAAGGATTATTTTCGACTCGGTGCTTTTGTTCTATTTTCCTTGACTATAATTTGTATTTTAATTGTACTTGTTTAGAATAAGAGCCGCATTTGCAGAGTTTGTTGGTGTTCTTGCTCATTTTTTTGCACTTAAGCGCTGTGTTGTTCTCGCAGTAATTTCGATTTCAGCCATTCACGGGCTATAGGCTTTCGCTGTGCTAATTCTAGAGGCAGGCATAGCTGGTTTCAATCACGCGTTAATAAGCAGTATGTTGTGTTGAGAAGTATATAATACTTGATGTTCTATTCATAGTAATTGCTTACTGTAATGCATGTAATTTGGAACTGCACCACTAGGGGGCTCTAGTGAGAAATTGTGTTGAGTAATGCAGATAACAAGAATAAAAGTTGAAGTGTTAGTTGTACACCGCATGGAGTGTGTTCTGTTAAATGGGTGAAAACACCACACGGTATATTTATTGTGAGTGTGCGTGCTGTCGCGGAAGCTTCAGCGTTCAGCCTCCATGAAGACCGACTCGGGTAACCCCACTGCTTAAAAAACCCACATTAAACACATCACTTGTAGACGGTTACAGACCTGTCTCTCTCCTACCATTCGAAGCAAAAACTCTTGAAGGAGTTGTTTTCAATCAGGTGTCATCTTTCCTCTCACAGAGCAACCAACTGGACATCAACCAATCTGGTTTCATGAGCGGCCATTCAACCGAGATATTATTAAGAGACTTTCCCTTTGTCAGTCAGTGCAGTGCAAGATCAATGATTTAGGCACACTTGTGAAAACACACATTTTATTCAATGAATCTAACTAAAGTGCACAATACAAATTGTTGACGCTATTTTTCACACTAAAGTGTGAAAACTGATGGCCGATTTGATTTTAGTCGAGGAGGAACACTGAGGTACGTCTTTATTTATTTATTTTGTATGTCATCTTACATTTGAATAATTAATGCTATGCCTGACTATTTAAGTGACTATATTATGATTATAAACTAAGTATTACACTATTGATGCTCAACACACCAGCAAGTGACATTTCACTGGAAGTTTTCCAGCTGGATTATATTATTGCGGAAGTTCTAAAGAACGCTCCGTGCATATAGTCCATTACACAAGACTAAACTTTTTGTGTTCATTAAGGCAGTCTACAATATAATACAGAAATTAGCCTGCTAATGGTCAGTGAGGTGATGGGTCTTTTCTTTTTTTTTTTTTTTTTTTTTTTTTTGTCCAGAGGTCTTAATAATAATAAAAAACAAAGATATGACATCCAAAGTATGTAAGTCAGTACAACTAAACTAAGATTTTGAAGTGTCTAAAGGTCATTCGGTTTAATCGTTCAAGCGAATACAGCCATTTCATTTGGGATTAAAATATCTTAAATGTAATAAATGTATATATTTTTTATTATGGCATGATTTTATAACATATATCAACAGTACAAAATGGTATTAAAAATGTGTAGAAGTCGTTGCTTTGTTGTGAGAAAGTATGTCTGGAAAAATGAATTTCATTGATGTCATTCGGAGTAGCCAATATAAAGGGACCATTTTGGATCAAGTCATGCGGTCAATATCATGTGGCAGGATGTGACATCATTCAGACACCTGCAAATGACCACATGGTCGTGAAGCAAAGTAACTCTGTTTTAACTATTTGAAAAATTAATGTTTTCACTTGCTCATACGCATGTCCCGAAACATCAGGTCATTCGGTACAACCGCTATAAAACATGGAAAATGTTGTAATATTTTAAAAACTTGTACTAAATATAAAATGTTTGATTGTCCTTTTGCTAGCTTGCTAGATAGCCTGTTAGCATTGTTTGAAAATATTGTCATTCGATATAACCAAAAGTTTCATTTGGTAAAACCGAAATCTTGGTTAAACCGAATGACTTTTTTAGTGACACATTTTGTCCATCTTGTAAAAAATGACAAAAGCAGTGTTAATTGACATAATCTCATTGTTAACACTTGATAAAACTTCAAAGTTAATTATGTCACCATTATGTTTTTTTTTTACACTTTTAAAAACCTTATTCGTCAATGACCCTAGTATAGTAAAATAATGATATTAAACCTAGCATTACACAAATCTGTTTTAATAAAAAAACATTTTATTTTACTTATTGTAGATATTTCACAATTCTCTGTAAGTGTATTTATATGTAATGTTACTACTTTGCCAATGTGTACAACTATTTTTCCATGCTTTTGCATGATATTTGAATCTGAGAGGATTATCAGCGCACAGCGCCCCCTGTTGTACAGGTATTTAGAGATTCTTTCAGACCTTTTTTTTTCTTCCAATCAAACTTTGACTTGTCATTTCCTCATGAACAGATGGGCTGCACTAAAATTAGGAAGGGTTTTGCTTGCTCTTCAGTCTCTCAGTCAGACCTGTTCACAGTGAAATCTCCATTTAGTTTTGTTGTTTTTTCTCTAAATGGCACTTGAGGCTGACCTGTCGTGTCCCGTGTGTACTGAGCTCTTCAGTGATCCTGTGTTGTTGAGCTGTGGTCACAGTTTCTGCTGTCAGTGCATCAATGATCACTGGACCTCCAGTAGATCCAGAAACTGTCCCATCTGTCGACAGGTGTCACCGCAGCCACCGGTGTCCAATCTGGGCTTGAGGAACACCTGTGAGTCTTACCTGAGAGAGCAAAACACGAAGAAGAAGAAGAAGGAGGATGGAGGACTGGAGTGTCAGATTCATGAAGAGAAAATTGAGCTGTTCTGTCAAACAGATGGACAGGTTTTATGTGCAACATGTAAGAAACATGAGCATGGATGGCACGAAACACAGCCACTACAACAGGCTGTACGACAACGAAAGGTGAGAAAGTGTGTGACATTTTAGATACATTTCATTATGTATCAGCATAGCAATTATTTACTATTATTTATTTATAGTAATAATCATTAAAATACCTTAGTGAATTTCTCAGTTTGAGAAGCTGAAAACTACTCAATAAAACCCCTTTAAATCACAGACCAATAAAACATTGCTGACTGATTTAAAGGGATAGTTTATCCAAAATTACATTTCTGTCATTATTCACTCTCATGTCGTTCCAAATCTGTAAGACTGTAGTTCATCTTCAGAACACAAATTAAGATCTTTTTTGATGAAATCTGAGAGCTTTCTGTCCCTCAGTTGACACAACTACTACCTTTCTGGGGCTTGAAAGTGGTAAAGACATCATTAAAGTAATTCATGTGACTCCAGTGGTTTAACCTCAGTTTTATGAAGATACATGAGTGCTTTGTTCCGAACAAAAGTCTTACAGGTTTGGAACGACATGAGGGTGAGGATTACAATTTTCATTTTTGGGTGACCTAACCCTTTAAGCTGTTCATTTCAAGCAGGTATTAAGCCTTTGAATCTAAATTTAAATGTAGAATACTGTTGATTACCCCAGAAAGACCCAGTGGTAAATTAGGTTAAAGTTCGATCACTTGTGTTGTTATAGGGGAAGCTGAAAGCAGCTCTTCGTTCTGCTGAGAATATGTTGTCGTCATTACGGAATGGTGCAGCGCCACATGCCAAGATCTCTAGATACAATCAGGTGACACTCTATACACATTCCATTGACATTTTCTTTAAAATGTTGAAAACGTGTCAGATTCCAATAGAGGACTAAATAAACCAGTTACAGCAGGCAGGAATACTGAGGAGTGTTGCAATACTTTTTGTTTTATGTCATTTCATATTTCATTTGGAAGCATTTTATTTAAAATAGCAAACAAATATACACCGATAAGGCATAACATTATGACCACCTTCCTAATATTGTGTTGGTCCCCCTTTTGCTGTCAAAACAACCCTGACCTGTCGAGCATGGACTCCACTAGACCCCTGAAGGTGTTCTGTGGTATCTGACACCAAGATGTTAGCAGCAGATCCTTTAAGTCCTGTAAGTTGCGAGGTGGAGACTCCATGGATCGGACTTGTCTGTTCAGCACATCCCACAGATGATCGATTGGATTGAGATCTGGAGAATTTGGAGGCCAAGTCAACACCTCAAACTCATTGTTGTGCTTTTAAAATCATTCCTGAACCACTTTTGCTTTGTGGCAGGGCGCATTATCCTGCTGAAAGAGACCACAGCCACCAGGGAATACCGTTTCCATGAAAGGGTGTACATGGTCTTCAACAATGCTTAGGTAGGTGGTACGTGTCAAAGTAACATCCACATGGATGGCAGGACCCAAGGTTTCCCAGCAGAACATTGCCCAAAGCATCATACTGCCACCGCCGGCTTGCCTTCTTCCCATAGTGCATCCTGGTGCCATGTGTTCCCCAGGTAAGCGATGCACCCGCACCCGGCCATCCACGTGATGTAAAAGAAAACATGATTCATCAGACCAGGCCACCTTCTTCCATTGCTCCGTGGTCCAGTTCTGATGCTCATGTGTCCACTGTTGGTGCTTTCGGTGGTGGACAGGGGTCAGCATGGTCACCCTGACTGGCCTGCAGCTATGCAGCCCCATACGCAACAAACTGATGCACTGTGTATTCTGACACCTTTCTATCAGAACCAGCATTAACTTCTTGAGCAATTTGAGCTACAGTAGCTCGTCTGTTGGATCGGACCACACGGGCCAGCCTTCACTGCCCACATGCATCAATGAGCCTTGGCCGCCCATGACCCTGTCGCTGGTTCACCACTGTTCCTTCCTTGGAGCACTTTTGATACTGACCACTGCAGACCAGGAACACCCCACAAGAGCTGCAGTTTTGGAGATGTTCTGATCCATTCATCTAGCCATCACAATTTGGCCCTTGCACTGTAAAACCCAACAAGTTAAGATAACTCATTTCATTTGATGAAACTGATTACCTCAATTCAGTTAAGTTAAAAAAAAACAAAAAAAAAAACAATAGTTATGAGTACTCTGAACTTATTTTAATTGATTCCACTAAAACAAGGATATTTCTTAATATACAATTAAACTTTACTCTGCATTTAAATACTTTATATAGCTGAAACTTCACTATATTGAGTAAAACCAGTGAAATTACAAACTTTAAATAAACTCAGAGTGCTTGCAGTTAGTGCCAGCTCACAATAGCACACACAAAGTAAAATCCAATAAGTTAAGGTAACTCATTACATTTGATGAAACCGATTACGTTAATTAATTTAAGTTAAGAAACAAATAGTTATGAGTACTCTGAACTTAATTCAGTTGAGTTCACTAAAAGTCTATACATTGCTGTTAAGTAATTAAGTGATTGATTAAGTGATTAATTAAGTGATGATTGAGCATTAGTCATGAACACCTGCTGTTAACAAGCAGATTCACTGAAGAAAAGAGAAACAAGAAGACAACTGACTTGAGCACAGCCTTAGATTAAATCAACTGAAGATAAAAGAAGACATTAAATCCCCCAAGATCTCAGCAGAGGATTAAACAACTCCACAAACATCATTACCAGCTTCACTTATTACTTATGTTATTGAGAATTAAAAGAGGTTTAGAAGTTGATGATTGAGTTTTGTTTAAGGTCACCATGACGGAGATCAGCAGTTGCTTTATTGGGCTCTTGACCCTTGACTTAATAACATATGTTTTTTTTTTTTTTTTTGATTACTGTAACCATGTGTTTATAAAACATGTTTGTTATGGCACAAAAGCCAAAAGAAAATAAGATCAGGTGTACATGGTTATGTATTGATGATGAAAATCATTGTATAGTGGTTTGATTTGTTGATCTTTTCCACTGCATAATCTCTGATTAAACAGGCAATATAAAAAATTTGAATGATTCATTATAGTAGACCTGTGATTTTTCAGTGTAAGTTCCTTTGTTGCGACATTTTGAGTTTAAAAACCTCTATGGTACCATACTGACTCACACAGATATCAAGAATCAGCATATGAACCTCAACAATGGTGACAATTAACAAATTATTCAGATAAACCTCTGAACATCACAAAACAAGCAATTAAAGTCATAACAAAAACAGCAAAAGTAAAAGCAAATAGTAAGAATAAAGTAGACAATTCACCTGTATTATTTATTCATGATGCAATGCATGCTGGGAGCCAATAGATGAGTTTTGTACTATGCTAGTACCCAGCATGCATTGCAGCATGAATCATTTTTTTAATGGTCACCATTGTTGAGATTCCTATGCTGATTCTTGATGTTTGTATGAGTCTGAGTGATGCCATAGATGAAAGCTGTTTGTAAAGTCTGATTGCTACACCACTGCTGTCCCGTAAGCTGTAGAATCACAGTTTCACTATAAATCAAGAAAACTAATTATACATCATCCATTTATTCAGAGATTAGACTCTGAATGAGAACAGTGAATCAGAACACTAAATGATGAACATCATTAATACTTATCCATCAACACCTGATCAAATATTTTCTAGGCTTTTGTGCCATAACAAATGAGTTTTATAAACACTCAGTTACAACAGCCAGAAAAAAACTAATGTGGAAAACTCAAGGGTCAAGAGCCCAAATAAAGCAACCGCTAATCTCAATCATGGTGACTTTAAACAAAACAGTAAATCATCAACTTCTAAACCTCTGTTAATTCTCATAAGAACTTCTTTAGATGTATGACAGAAATAAAATTAATCTGGTTAGTAATAACATAATGCTGTTTGTGGAGTTGTTTAATACTCCTCTGCTGAGGAGAGAAATCGAACAGATCTTCTTTTATCTTCAGCTGATTTCATCCAAAGCTGTGGCTGGAAGTCAGTTTTAGTTTGTGTTTCTCTGTTCTTCAGTGATTCTGCTTGTTAACAGCAGGTGTTCATTACTAATGCTCAATCATCACTTAATTAATCACTTAATTGTACAATTATTATCTAATTATCATGCTGGGAATTATAATTTTCTATAACTCATTCAGTTTGAGTTCTGTTTCAGTTATTGTATTTGAGTGCAATGAACTCAATTTTATTTAGTACATATCACTGTTAGGTTTTACAGTGTGTCAAACTTGCTCAAATCCTTACGCTTGCCCATTTTTCCTGCTTTTAACACATCAACTTTGAGGACAAAATGTTCACTTGCTGCCTAATATATCTCACTCACTAACAGGTGCCGTGATGAAGAGATAATCAGTCTTATTCACTTTACCTGTCAGTGCTCGTAATGTTATGCCTGATTGGTGTAGAACAAACACATAAAATATGTCTACAACAGTGTATTTGTTTGAGTGTTTTAAAACCTGTCTGAGTATTAAATATAGGTATCTCTCTACACTGTTGACTCAGTCTTTGTGGATCAGGTACATGGGTGGAGAAAGTGGTGTTGCAGCCCTCCCCTTCTGCACAACCATGATATTTCTATTTTTTAATCAACATTTTTAATAAAAGTTATATATCAAATTAAATAAGAGAATCTGCGGATTCAGACAACACCAGTTTAGTCATTTTACCAACCAGTGCATCAATTATTTTCATAATTTACTGTCATATCAGGAGTAAGGTATCTCATTTCTAATTACTTAAAATGAAGTTACAAAACTCACCTGGTAGCAGCAACACTTTCTGCTCTCCCCTACATGACATATCAAATAAAACATGAACCTTCTATCCTTGAAATATAACTTCTTTTTCTATGTGTCGTTTGATTTCACATTTAAAACATAACAGTTTCAAGCTCAGCAGACAGAGAGAAGAATCAGGGAGGAGTTTAAGACACTCCATCAGTTTCTCAAAAAGGAGGAGGAGAGCAGGATAGCAGCTCTAAATGAAGAGGAGAAAGAAAAGAGCGAACCGATGAAGAGCAAAATACATTCACTCTCAGATCAACTCCGAGATGTGGAGGAGGCAATGAAGGATGATGACATCACCTTTCTTCAGGTTGGGAGGGCAATAAACTTCACATACTCACACGTTTTGTTATTTTATGATGGTCACTAATAGCGGTCTCATTTCCACAGAATTATAACAGCATTATTAACAGGTAGGCTGTTGTTTGTTTTCTAAAAGAGAATATAAAAATATATAAACAAATATAATAATTTTAAAATAAAAAAATATATTAGAATATATGGTCACACTTTAGATTAGGGTCCAACTCTCACTATTAACTACAACTTTTGCCTCAATAAACTCGTAATTACTGCTTATTAATTGTTAGTAAGGTAGTAGGATTGTGGGATGTAGAATGTGGTCATGCGGAATACGGCATTAATATGTGCTTTGTAAGTACTAATATACAGCAAATATCCTAGTAATATGGATGCTAATAAGCAACTAATTAATAGTAAGAACTGGACCCTAGACTAAAGTGTTACCAAAATACAAATTTTTTACTCTGAGGCGTGTGTGTGTGTGTGTGTGTGTGTGTGTTTAGAGCTAAAATCACAATTCCACATACAGACGTGAGTCCAGAAGCTCTAATTAATGTTCCCAAACATCTGGGCAACTTGAAGTACCAAGTGTGGGAGAAGATGAAGGACATCTGCCCTTACTGTGAGTACTAGATGTCTTTGTCCTTTACGCTAACAAGACCTACAGGTGAATAGGGGAAAAACTGTAACTACACTGTTAAACCTTGCTGTAAAAAATGGCCAAATTTTGACAGTAACATGCTGTTTTCCATTAAAACTGTAATAAACCGTAGAAAACAATGCGTTCTGGGTAATCTTTGATGTTTTCGAGAAAGTAGCCTACAGGAAAACTGTGAATTAACTTTGTCGACACTCAGAGGCTGTGTTCCAAATCACGCACTATACCCTCATTCAGCATTCCCTACATTAGTTCACTAATATAGTCTAATATACTAAAATAACACTAAAATATTGAATGAAAACAAGTGAGTGAATTCAGACACTGATGAACACCTGACAAGCAGAATCACTGAAGGACAGAGAAACAAGACCAGATTAAAGCTGCAAGCAGCGATGAAAGGGCCCTCGCACCAGGGCTTACCGCCACCCGTTGGCCGTAGGAAAACAGTGAACAGTGGGCGAGATGCATGTAAGCTAGTAAATACAGGCGAATTATGGCAAAGTCATTTCAAAGTGCCCCACTTCCTGCTGCCAACAGGTGGCGCTTTGACTGTAACTGAATATTGTGACATAGATGTCTTCAGGCCAGGACTATTATCGAACATGTGAAGTTTGGAGCAGATCGGACATTGTATGCCTGAGTTACAACAACTTCCTGTTTCGTGGCGATATTCGCATACATTAGCACTTAGCCAAGTGTTGCTTGATTTAACATGTTTCTAGTATGTTTGGTACTTCGTGGCATATGGAAATGTTTCTGGGAGTGAATTACAGTGTAAAGCATGCCATTTCCTGTTGCCAGCAGGTGGCGCAATGACTAACTGAATATTGTCAAGTAGATGTCTTTAGGCCAGGCCAATTTAACATCACAAAGGCCGTAATATTACACTGACCAAATATGATGGCGATCTGATTAAAGCTCTAGGAGGAGTCCGTTAAAGTACAACGTCTGGAAATGGCAAAAACTGCAAAAATTTTGCAGAGGAAACTCAAAATATCTCACTTCCTGTTGGGTTTACAGATTTTGCACCCAGGGGCTTTTTTGTAGGTATTGGGCTGTTACATCTGTCTACCGAATTTCATACCTGTATGTGAAATGTAGCACGAAGGGCGCTTAATTGAAATTTTGTAGGTGGCGCTACAAAAGCCATTTTGGCACACCTAATTCTGAAACCCATATCAGACGTAAATTTTCACCACTTCTGACGCGTGTGCAAAGTTTCATGAGTATTCAAGCATGTTTAGGCCCTCAAAAATGCGATTTATTTTGGAGAAGAATAATAATTGGCTGAGCAATTACAATAGGGTCCTCACACCATCGGTGCTCGGGCCCTAAAACGAGAAGAGACAAGCAGAAACACAAGAACTACAACTGATTTCAGCCACACTGAGTGTGAAACCAGTTTACAAACCATTTTGACATTATTTCTCTGTACAGAAGTACTTGTTGAGAATTAAAAGAGGTTTAGATGTTGATGTATTATTGAAAAAAATAATGTTTGAGAAACACCTGTTTGAGAAATGTTTACTTTAGTTGGTCTCTGTCTTGACCCTTGACTCTTTAACATTAGTTTTTCTCAGGCTGCTGTAACTGTGAGTTTATAAAGCACATTTGTTTTGGCAGGAAATAGCCAAGAGAAAGTTGATTGGATGTTTTTGGCTGTGATGTGATGATGCAATAATCATCATGGACTTATCTGATTCACTGATATCTTTCTGTGATTTTATGGGTATTTTAATTTTATATTTATTGATTATAGTAGCTTTGTGACTCTACAGCATGAAATCCAGCAATGTTGCAGCAATCAATTCTTTTGAAGGATATTGAGATCATATAGTGCATGAAACATTTTGTATCCCTGCATAACTTAGTCATACATACATCAACAATCAGCATATGAAGCTCAACAATGGTGACAATCAAAAGTTTCATGTTGTAATGCATGCTGGGTGCCAACAAAGTACAAATCTCCCAGCAGGAGCTGAATGGTCTTTTTTTTTATTGCAATCATTGTTGAGATCCATGTGCTGATTTTTGATATCTGTGTGTGTCTAAATTACTTTGTAGCTCTTTTTTTTTTTTTTTTTTTTTTTTTTTTTTGTGTGCGAGATGTGTTTAAAAATTCTTCATAATAACTGATTGCTGTTGGAACTCTTGCTGTAGTTTTACAGTGGTGGTAATGTAAAATTTAAGTCTGTTATTAATGTAACACTTTTAATAAGGGATTAAACACAATGGATGAGATCAGTGGATCAAAATACTACATGATGGTTATATATCATTAATACATTACTATCAGCATTCACTGATCTTTATTTTGTCATAACAAATGTGGCTTGGCAAATACAGAGCGAAAGCAGCCAGAGAAAAACAAGGGTAAAGAGCCCAACTAAAGCAAACACAGATCCCCATAATGATTACATTTAAACCAAACATTTTCAATTAAACATCAACATCAAAACTTTTGTTAATTCTCAATAAGAACTTATGTAGAAGTAAAGTCAATCTGGTTAGTAATAAGTGTAATAATGTGTAATGGCTGGAAGTCAGCTGTAGTTATTGTGTTTTTCGTTTTTCTATTCTTGTTGTTTCTCTTTCCTTTAGTGATTCTGCTTGTTTACAGCAGGTGTTCATCACTAATGCTCAGCAATCACTAAGGCTGGCCACACACTTGAAGATTTTAAGCCCAATTTGCACCCCACAAATCATGGTGCATTGCCAGAAATAAGGCTTTTTGTGAGCGATTTTTTGCCCAAAAATCCTTTTTCGTGTGGTGTCATTACGATTATTTACCGGTCCTGATCGAGACGGAGGATCCCCGATTTCAGATTGTAAATATTAAACATGTTTGCTATTCACAACTCTTGATCAAGCTGCCTCTGATACCCGCGATAGCCAATGAGAGCGATCAACTGTCACTGTGAAATCGTTCCTGAAATCAACAGGTGTGTGGTCTTGCAGTCCAGTCGAATCATCTGTGTGCATTTAGAGGATTATAATACCAAAATTGGCTGAAACTCTCATTATGTCTGTGGTCTCCCACAGTTTTAAAATCGGTTAAGATTTGAAAATCGTCCAGGCCTTACATATTTACTTAATTATCTCATTGCAACACTGTGTCAATGTTACTTTTACTCTTTGTAGTATGGACGTGTGGTTGAACTGGTTAAAGGCGGTGACTGTGTAGTTGCTGATGCAGTGACAATCTCTTATTTATTTGTTTGTTTTTAGTGGACTCAAATGAAATAGGTTCACCGTATTCTTGTTTGATTTTGTTGACATATAAGAGTGACAGGTTTTTACAAAGGGGATTATGGATTTCTCTTTTTAACACTCATGTTTTTTTAACAACATGTTTTTAGGAATAAATTGTTAAATAAATCAATGTGAATAATATATGAACAAATTCTTTTGTAAAAACCTTCAGAATATAGACAGGAATAAAACTGTAAAATTTGGTGTTTGTAAGTGCTGCTGAAGTGGAGAAAAAAAAATAACTCACAACCTCTATGTATTGAAATCTACAAATGCAAATAGATGAAGGCCTGGTTTCACAGGCAGGGCTTAGACTGAGCCAGGATTAGAACTTAGTTCAGTTAGGACATTTAAGTAGCTTTTAAACATGCCTTAGAAAATAGCATTACTGATGTGCATCTTGAGACAAAACAATGGCACTTTAAGATAAGTCAGTGTAAGTTGCTTTCAGTTACAACAGCTCAAACATGCCTTGACTAGACTTAAGCCTTGTCTGTGTAACCGGGCTAAAGTGTAATGAAAATAAACACTTAAATGTGTATTTTAGATGTTTTCTTTCTACTAGTCTGAAAGAAGACGTTATGGAAGCAAAATCTCAAAATTGACCAGCACATGAAAACACAATGGTTTTGCCTGTAGAGTCCTGCCTTAAATTGACTAACAGGTGATATTTTCCTCTAATCCCTCCAGACCCCGTGATCCTGAACCCAAACACAGCTCCACCAGACATATCCATGTCAAATAATCTGACCTGTGTGAGCTCATGTCTCCGTCGGCAGGACGAGGCCAACCCTCTTCCTCTGCACTGGAACCATATGGTGATGGGAAGTGTAGGATACGGTAGTGGTGTTCACACATGGGAAATTGAGGTGGGAAACAGTTGCCACTGGACACTCGGAGTGTGTTTTGGATCATTAGAAGGATCTTTTCTGCAAATTGTGAACCCTGCAAACCCCTGCTTGTGGGGTATCAAACGAAAGGGAGAAGTGTATAGTTTCCTAAACACTCAGATAAACTTTGTGATGACGAAACATCCCCAAGTAATACGAGTGAAGCTAGAGGACTGTTATGACAAGAAGGGAGGATGGTGGAGGAATGTGAGCTATTTTGATGCTGCTTGCAATTGCCTTTTGGGAATGACTTCTCATCTGCCGGCAGGGATAGAGCTCTATCCATTCGTGATCCCAGAAAAGCGCTCCGGTCCGCTGCGTGTCGTCCCAGCTAAAATTACTCTGACAACTGAACAGGTTGAACAGGAAAGATCTTTCCTGGAGAGACATAGATTCTTCTTGTTTCTGTTAGTAGTGTTCTTATTTCTGGTGCTGTGTTTTTTCATAATATATCGTCTGATATACTGAGTACTAACTGTTTGTGACTCGTCATTGCTTTTAGCACTGTCAGTAGTAGCCTGCTAATCATAACAGAAGCGATTAAAAGGCTTTTATATTGTCGAGAAGAGTCCGACATATGAGATGAACTTTACTGATAAATTTCTGCCAAAAGAACCACATAAAGCAAAAGAACTTAGGGTTGATATGGTTGATTTGATTGCTCAAGGTTTGCAAAAAAAGCAAGACAAAATCTCGAAGAAGCAAGCCAAAAAGGAGAAGAAGAACCACTAGGATGGAAAGAATGAAGATGGATTCCAAGGGCAAAGAGATGATTAAATTACTGAGGCAGCAACAGAAAATTAATCTGAAATTGATTATGCTTATAAAACAATCATATGCTTTGAGTACTTTTATGGGTGAAATGGAACAGATTACAAACGAGGTTGAAGCTTTGACAATGGAAGCTTCGGCGCCGGTTGTATCTGAAAATTGTGTTTAAGGGATAAAAGGTTAAAATGATGTCTAAACAGAAGTGTTAATCGAAACTAACCGAGATGTATGTTTTTATTTTAACTAGAAGTGTTAAAGGGAACTAATGTGAAGGTCTTAAGTTCAAGTGATTAAAATGTGTCAAAATTCGTAGAATGTGACGCAGACTACAAAAGGTGTTGTTTGGCAGGTTGCAGCTGAACTTTGTATCTTATACTTTGCATGAAACAGGAAACAGTGAAGTATTAGGGGCTGTACTCATGTTTACAAATAAGGAAATGTTTATGTTGGGTAAAGGATGTGATCTTTGGAGACTATATATTGAGAACATTGTAACAGAAGGTTGCCACACCTCGGGTGAAGACTTTCTCGTCTTTATGTTCTGTTTTTTATTCTGTATCTTGTTATTAAACCGAAACCATTGTATTTGGTGATTCGTAATCCTCTCTATAACAAGTCTCAGAGTGAATTACTTTTACATGAACTATTATCAATACTTGCAATTAAATTACTTCCATCGAGCTTCAAGAGCATCGGATCCTGAGTGAGCTGGTGCGGACTCCACCTTGAAATCTCTAATTGTCGTGCAACGCTCTCAATCCAACTAATCGGAAGGTAAGGCCAAATCTTTTGATGCAGAAAAGGATTGTAGAGATGTGTGTTTGAAAAGTTAGTGATTGAGGGGGATAATAAACACAACAATATCTTCACACAGTAATTATATGTGTAAGAACACATTTGAAAACTTACTAGGTATCAGAATAAGTTTAATTTAGTCATAAATATGCAAGTGAAGAAACTTGTAAAGAAAAGTTATCAATTTTATCTATATTTAATCTATATTACCCGAATGATCAAAAACCACTCACTGATTCTTGAGTACTGAGACGAAACTAGCTACAGAACTGATTTTGTTTTCTCGTTTTGCCTAGGAATTAATTTAATTTGTTAAACATATTCAGAGATATTCACCTACATTTGGTTGTGATCAATACGGATCAACATAGATACAAAATTAATGTGTCAAATTGAGTCTGCTTCATCTATTAAACCATCAAGAAAAAGTAACTGAATAATAGATAACCCAATGTGGAACTTGTATTTCTTAAAAATATATATATATAAATAAATAAATAAATAAATCATATGCCAGTGCCACCACCCAGGTCTGTGGTGAGCAAATATCAGTCAATGATACAGCCGAGCCTAATAGATATGAATACAAATAGAGATATGACCTTATTTCACAGTATGATTAATTTTATTTCATGAAAATGATATATATCACAAAATTGTTATTTTTGTTTATATAGTTATTTTTTGTCTTCAGTGTATGAATTAAATATACATTCTTATTATTGCTACTAAAGTTATTCAGTCAAGAGCAGTAAGTGATTTTCTTTTGTCTTTTGTTGTTTCATTCAGACAGCAGCAGGTATATTAGGCTTATGTCACTTTAAAGCCCTGGATACACTGCACGATTTTAGCAATCCTATAAGATCATTGCTTTATCACACTGTGCGACATGGATCTACTAAACTTGGGTACGACATGCATGTAGACTGTACGATGATGACACCTGTTGACTCGTAGGCTACGATGCAAGTTTCTATGGAAGAATAAAACATCAGCATGTGCTACTGGTAAACAAAACACTATGTTGAATCACACTTTGGCAGTTGTAGTTTTTATGTGTGCTGAAAATAAAAAGGAAGTGGCAAAAGAAGAAGGGAAAAGAGCTTGAGGTAAGCGGTTTTAAGTTTTAGCTCTATGTCGCATTGATTTCATGTCGCATTTTTATTGGCTGGTCAGTAGACGTAGGTCGTAGCAGCAAACACACTGTGCGATGATCATGCTGAATTTCTGACCCTGTCACAAAACTGTCGTAGGCTATCTTTGGTCGCAAGACCGGGAAAACGGCTGTCTTTGAACCTCTCTCACTGTACAACATAAGACCACCGATTAAGAGCCACGATCCCAGAAATCGCCACGATTGTTTCACGATGGCAATCTTTCGTCTGGGACAGCCAAAAATTGTGCAGTGTATCCCGGGCTTAAGAGCTAATTATTAAATCATTATAACTCCAGTTTTGATCTCTAATAGTCTATTCATCCATATTTGCATTTAGCCAAAATGTAGGCTACTGTGATACATATAGCTGCTGGACCTACTTAAAATGAAGGAAACAATCTCAAATAATTTTGTTGCAATCTGTAAAAAAAAATAGACAAAAATGTATTACAATTATTTTTTAAACATTACATAAACTATCCTATTTTCATAAACCTATTTCCATTACATGATAGTAAAGTTTCAATTATTTATCAAATATTTATATTTTCTTTTAATTTTATGTACATTTTATTCTCTAGTGTAATGTTTTAAGGGTTGTGAGTGATTAATGTAAATGTCATCATTCTGATAAATAAAACAGATGCGTGTTACAGTTTTTCTCGATTGCTTAAACACATTTCTTGAAACTATGCCTCGTATTCTCAAAAAAGTAAACACAAATCCATAACGTCTCACCCAATTCCCCAAACATCCTATTTTCAGGTCAAAATGAAGCTCTACACTCAAAACCATTCACTCTTGCTGAAAAACCAAACTTTGCCCTCAGACATCACACACAAGCCCTCAAAAACACACACACTACAACATAGTCTTACACACTGGTGAGATAAATTCAAAACAATATTACAAAAAAAAAAAAAAAAAACAGTAATAAGTTGTGTCACTTGTGGTTCTCCCCCTCAAGGAACTGAACACATCTGTATACATTTGCACATTTTTTTTATTCCTTAATGTACTGTACAGTACAATACACCAAACAACAACAACAACAACAAAATATTCTGCCCCAGCATCACATCTTTGGTCTGGGACAGGCCAGAGAATCTTATCAACATCACAGGCTATACATGGCCCTATCCGGGCAGCGGGGGTAAAATCCTCTTGCATGCCTGATCCACCCCTAGCACACATCAACTGAAATGTCTAGTCGGGCTTCTTCCATTTCATCGTCTCTGTGTCCTACAAAAATAGAAGTACTGATTACTGTAACACATCCTTTTTACAAAATGGAAGCAGACAGAAACTCTATCTGTATGTAAGGCACTTTGATGCATGTGTTGTAACAGAGTACAACACTCAAAATTTACAGTAGAGTTGATGTACACCTACCTGTTTTCCTCCCTGAAGGTTCTTATGATCGAGGCGACAATGAAGCAACTTACAGTTTTTTACGATTGCTTACACACTAAAATTAAAAATAACACAAACTTACACTCAAGTCTCACACTTTTTGCAAAACACTATACACGTTGTTTTGCACAACACTAAACACACTTCTCTACATCAGACACAAAAATGTAACATAATGTCACTTCTTTGCCATTTCAAGACACTGCTTTCCAAAATACCACCCCTATAAACCAATTGCTCAAACATGGCCGTCAGGTCTGCAGACACTTCAACAATCAGGTGCAAGTACTAAAAAAAGGCAAAAGATGGGTTTATGTGTTTTCAATAAAATGGAAGGTAATGTTGCAGTAAGAGGGAGAGGGAGAAACATCATTGGCCACAGAGCTATTTTGAATGTCCCGGGCCAACGTGGTGGTAACATCAC
The DNA here is from genome assembly GCF_019924925.1 of Ctenopharyngodon idella. Classification (NCBI taxonomy): domain Eukaryota; kingdom Metazoa; phylum Chordata; class Actinopteri; order Cypriniformes; family Xenocyprididae; genus Ctenopharyngodon; species Ctenopharyngodon idella. The sequence goes on from NC_067220.1 coordinate 1,638,551, forward strand.
AATGTTGCAATCACGCAGAATGGGTGATTGCCAACTTAAGCCCTTCACATGCGGCCCACATATTCACATTTTAGAAAGACTACACAAAATCGTCACAGCAGAAGACCAAATGGATGGAAATTTCCATCTATCTGCTCTGGTCCAAAACTGGTTTCAGTAGCGTCCACAATTTGGAAGGTTTACAATCTCCAGCCCTATGTCAGGATATGCCTCATTCAAGTCATGGATAAGGCCTGACCTAATTGATGCAGGGTCTGTGCACGGATGGATTCAAGAAGATTTTTTCCTCGCTGTCTTGCGTGAGAGGACATCGCCTGTGATGTGGATGAAATGCTATGGCCAGATCCAGCTAGGCCAAGAGATGATGATTAGGTGTTTTTTCTATTTTTTTTTTTTTTTTTTCCATTTAAAATCATGCTTTGTTTTATCTCCACAAATATTTTTGTTTGTGTAATATATTGTATTTAGAATATGTTCTGATTTTCAGTGCAAAATGTAACCTTTGGAAAGGCATGGATGTATTGAATGGTTTTACAATGTGGTGAGAAATAAATATTTTCATCAATGTGCAGTACTGGTCTTGTGTGTTTTGTTTGTGTGTTGTTTTTTTGTCAATATATTTATGCACTTTACTCTAACAATATCTCTGAAAAAATCAAACCCAGACTATATCATTAGAAAAGTATAAAAGTTACAAGTGTTTAAGATTGAGCACAGCAGTGTGTAAATGAATCAAACAGAATCTGAATGTATGAACCATGTGTGTTCCAAACAGTGTCAAAGTTGGGTTTTGTTAAATTAATGTAAAGTTTTGAATGAGGTGTTTCATTTTGCAAAAGAATTTAAGTGTTCTGCTACTTGTGTGTGTGGATCTGTGAATTGTGTGTAGTGTTTTGACAAAATGAGCCTTGTTTTTAAAATTGTGCTTAAGCAATTGTAAAAAACTGTAAGTTTTGCTGAACTCATTGCCCATCCTCCCTCATAGTCATACCATGGACAAGGACATGGTCAACTAGTGGCACAAATTTGATCTAACACTCCTTTTCTCTTTGCCCCTCATCCTCATCCTTGTCCTCCTCCTCTTCCTCTACCTTCACCTCTCCCTCCACTCCTTACTGCTCTTGCTCATCTTCTTCCTCCTCCTCCTCTCTGGTGTCCTCGACCTTTTCAATCACGTTTCTCTGGATCCATTGTTCCAAAACTGAATGAACTAACTCTGGCTCTTTTATCTCTCTATTGAAGGTTCTGATTGGTGTGTGATAAATTTTGAGTTTCCACGTGGGTAACTGTGTGCTAAGTGAGCTCAAGCTGTGCTGACCTGAGTGAACAATATTGAATGCTAGTGCTTTCTACATGACAACATGGTGTAGGCAATGAGAAATGAAAGAATTTGTGTGTAGAGTTTTGCAGTGATAGTTTAACAAATCTGACTCATGTGTCAAAACAGGGGAATAGTGTTTATAGTTTAGGGAAATGGGTGTGCTTTTTGATAAATGGCATTATGGTTTGAAATTTTAGTTCAAAAGCCTGGTTATAGTGTTTAAGCAATCGAGAAAAACTGTAAATGCAGTAATCTTTTATCCTTTTTTTGGTGTCGCTAAAACGATATGTGTGTTAAGAGCATTCGAGTGATTGTCTCTGATTCATTTCAAAACTATTTCAAAACCCCTAATCTAAGTTGTTCATTTCCAGCAGGTGTTAAATCTGAGTCTTAAACATATAAATGTAGTATGCTGTTGATGACCACAGAAAGACCCAGTAGTAAATTATGCAGAATCAAATAGATTTGCTCTTTAAGTGTCCTTTATGACAGCACAGTTTCTAGTTTAATATGTAGAACACTTGTGTTGTTATAGGGGAAGCAGAAAGCAGCTCTTCGTCCTGCTGAGAAGATTTTGTTGTCATTACGGAATGGTGCAGGACAAGATGCCAAGATCTCTAAATACAATCAGGTGACATTCTATAGACGTTCCATAGATATTTTCTTTCAAATTTTGAAAACATGTCAGATTCCAATAGAGGACTAATAAACTGGTTACAGTAGTGAAGAATGGGGAGTGTTGAAAGACATTTTTTTTTTTTTTTTAACGTCATTTCATTTCAGCCATTTTGCAACCCACCCCGTCATTTCTGCCATGATATTCTTAACATTTAAGGTGAAAACTTTGAATAAATGTCATATAATGGGGCGAAAGCCACACCTTAAGAAAAAAATGTGCTTGTGTACGATTGCAGAAAAAAATATATAGCCTATGTTTGCATTGAACATTTATGGAGCAACAGATTTGTGTGAAAATAAATCATAAGTGGTTTGTTTAAAAACCTTGTAAATGTATGAGCTGGTGAGGGGGGCTTTTAAACCACAGACATACAGGGCATAAGACACAGTACTGATACAAATAATTTAGCTAAAATAATATTTTTTAAGTAATATTTTTAATAACATATTTTTTTAATAATTCTAAGTTAATACTTGTTCAAAATAATCAAAGTTTGCACTATTTTCTGTATATTTTGATAAAAAATGAATTAATTTGTTGCTTAATAATATTAGTTAATATATATTAATAAACTAACACACTGCTTTCAAAACTGATAAAAGCACATTCAAATCAGAATGATGGCAAACTGGCATTTCTGCAGGAATTATATTGAAATATAAAATCTTAGCAGAATATTTACAATGAAATTATATAATAATTATTCCAAACACAGATGAAAGCTGACCAAGGTGTCCTATTTTAAGTGTAAGGGAGCAGAGTCAAACACAAACACTGATCACAATAACGGTGACCAATTCTTTCAATAAAACATTAACATCTAAACCTCAGTTAATTCTCAATCCCCCAGTTTCACAGAGAAGGCATGAGCCTATAGTCCCAGAATAAAATGCATGTTTGAGCATGTTTAATTCTTAATGCTTCGTTGGGTTAAGACATCAACCTAATTTTCATTTCAAAATTTGACACCTGACTGACATTGGATTAGTTGGAGTCCAACGTCTTCCTGACATCACATTGGTGTACTGTGCTTGCTGGGATTCCTAAAATCATGTGTCTTGTTAAAGAGAGGTGTGCTGGTACTTTATTAAGTGATTAGATATAGAAGAATAACCAGTTAAACTTTCTAACAGTTTGTTCATAATATATTATAAATTTATTATATATTATATTATATTATAAATAACTTCTCTTGGTGTTATATTACATACTATAATAATAATGTAGATTTTTTTTTTTTCCCATCGGATTAGACGACATGAGTTGACATGAATATTCATTAATCATAAAATGTGATTAATGAATATCCTTTTCACACATTTTTCCATCTTGGTTAATTGATAAATACAATCTTGTCCATTGTTTGGTCATGTTAGATCTTAATGATGCCACATCACTTTGTTGTAATATTAAAAAATGAATTGGACCAATGATGAATCTGAAAGAGAACACGGTGAGAGTCTGCTGTTGCTTTAGTAATGAATACAACTTTCACACGCATCTGATCAACGGAAAAACTGGTCAATTTGGTCAGTTTGTGGGTTCGCGAGACCCTGTGAGACACTTTTGTCTTGCTAGAGCTTCTTTACAGCAGAATTTGGATTTGTCTCATATTTTATTAAGTTTGCATCATTGAATTCTGTTACTTTTAATACTGTGAAACTACCTTGAAACTTGACTTGACTTAGCATAGCCCTTGCTATGGCTCTGAATGTCAGACACTAACTTCTCAAGCAGGAAATGCAGTAAGGGCTGGTGCAAAATGCGGCAGCAGCATCTTGCAGTGGCACTTCCGGTGGCATCTCCAGCAGACAGGGACTGTCTCGGGCACCTGCCACTGACCAGTTACACGATTCAATGTAATATTTTTACTGTAAAAACTACATTTGAAAAAAAAAAAAAAATAGCACCATATAGGCCTATAGCGTATGTAGTCTATATACACACAATTAATCATTCAAAGATCTTGATTCAAACACACAGGTGCTCTTATTCCTAAATGCACTCTAAAAAACACTGGCTTAAAAACAACCCAATTTGGGTGCATGATTCCTTTATTTTCTATCATATTTTACAGTATAGCATATTTTATTTCATTTTTAATACATATTGCCTACATTTAAGCATGTTTAACATATATTAGAAGTAAAAATTAAACATTTAGAAGTAACTCGAGTGTAATGGACCAGTCTCTGTTGTCCTGTTTCCACCGTAACAGCGCTGGATCTCATGCCGGAGATGGCTCGTGTTCGGTGGGGGAACTGATAACTTCAGACCGCCGCCTGCGTTTCACTCGTAGCCGAAAAATTCTGTGACTGTTTCAATAACCTGTCCATAAATAATCAGTGTACAATTCTGAGAACATATTTTAACATCCTAAGTAGTATTTATATTCTGTATCTTTTTGAATAAAATCATAAAATTTTATGCAAGGCATAAAGGCGATACTCGTTTAGGTGACTCACATCGCCCCTGTATGTTGATTTGCATAAAATTAAACGATATACAGAACAATAACGAATTTATAGATAAAATAAAATGTACACAAACCTGTATTTACTGAAGACATGCACCAATATTACGGAGCTGCACTGCTCTCTCATGAAGAGGGCGCAAAAAGCCCACGATAAATAACTCAATCCCTGGGTTGTTATGTCTGACCCAGGAGCTGGGTAATGCAAAAACTATCCAAACACTGGAAAAATAACCCAAAAGAATGACCCAAAAGGCTCAACACAGGATTTGGGTAGAAAAATAACCCAGGATTTTTTAGAGTGTGACAGTGATTCCGCTGTCTATTAAATCTATTAAATTACGATCACACCGTAATATTTATAGATACAGATATAAACACTATACTTATAACATTTTGTCAGAACCTCAAGTAAAAAAAAAAAAAAAAATCCAGAATCATAAATTAAACTTAAAAGAATATAGGCCTATAAGACAGATAAAGTCTTTATACATTAACAATGATGTGGAACAATTATAATGCAGGATTGTGAGATGTTTTCTTACTTTAAAGACATGGCACTTCTAATAAAGATACTAATACTTTGTCAATATGAGAAGATTATCAGCGCCCCCTGTTGTACAGGTATTTACAAACCTCTTTGTGAGTCTTCAACTAGTCTTGCGTAGCCAGAGCTTCAAACTGACTAGACTGTAAAAAAACAACAACTTCATAGCAGCTTTCATTGGCGAAGGTTCACTCAGAGGCCATCTGACTGACATGTAAAGCAACCAATCACAGTTCCTTTTGTTCGTAGTCATGTTTACGAGTGTGAAAAAGAAAAGTTTATGTTCCCACAATAACAAACCGGCATGCAATTCATTCAAGAACGTCATGCAAGTTAACTGCAGCAATGGTGCTGAAAATCCAGCATTTCGTTGATCCTGATAAGCGATGTACTCAGTTGATCAGATGACGACTTCGAAACTCCCATATTGTTTCCCAGTTGGTGTGTCATGTGCATCAGACGTTCAGCCAGTGGTCCATGGGCGTGACGTCTGAGACTGAGACTAGTCTTCAACTCCATTTTTTTCAAATCAGATTTTGACTTGACAAGACAAGAGAGGCTGTACTGAATTTAGGAAGTGTTTTGCTTGCTTCATGTTCATTGTGTAAGCAACATGAGCACAGGTGGCACAAAATACAGCCCTTACAACAAGTTGTATGACAACAAAAGGTGAGAAAGTGTGTGATACACACTTCATAGCAGTTATTTAGTTTTTAATATAAATTAAATGCTTAGCTGTGGCAGGTCAAATCATTGCTGAGGAATAACTGACCTCAGAATGTTGTGACTGACCAATCAAGCATTTCATAGTGTAATAATATCAATTTAGATGATATTCTGTAACACAGCAGGTATGTGTTTTGATGTAAAGTCAATTTTTGCTCACTATTTGTTTAACACTATTATCTTATAAAGAAGCTATTCTAGCTAAACTTTAATTCTCAGTTGGTACATTTTGTGTTACTGGTTGTATTTTTTTGTTCAGGAGTAGCGAGAAAGTAATTACTAAGGCTTTTGAGAAACAGGAGAGTTTTTTTAGATATTTTTCCTCTTTCTCCTTATGCAGCGATATCAGATTCAGTCTGATATATTTAAAATGAGCCAGAGTCTTCCCACATTAAATCTTCTATAAACACAGATGCAGGAGGCAAGAGACAAAGGTATGGTAACAAATTAGAAAAGCTTTATTGATTAATTTAATTTGATCAAAGTTATATAAAAAATATTAGCAAACATTCTTATAACAAGTTATCTGATGGAAGAAGTGCACATTGACACTATTTTGGATGGAGAAGACTCCTTAGCAGTTAAATGGTTAATATAGTAATATGACAATAGAAAATAGCAAGTACTTGAGAAAATGTGATTAAATGAGAGTAAAATGAATGTATATAAATGATAACTGCATGCAATATACTGCCGGTATATATTTGAAATGCATTTTTGCATAAAAGGACCATCTTTAATTTGATTCAAGGCAAGAAACTACCAGTCACCAGTTTTGTTGTTCACTGGTCAAACTTGAGATTTTGCTTTTTATTACGCTTTATCTATTCCTTTTGTAGATTTCAGTTACAATAAAAAACTCAAAATCATTTCTCAAAATAAGTTTTGAACCAGACTATGTTCAGATTTCTGGTGTGGAAATGTATTCAAATTTGTGCATATTTATTTAGATAATGCTTCATTTGCATTCTTATTATCAACCTGTGGTGTCTTGCCTTAAGCTGATTTTAAACCTCACATGCTCAGAGTCCAGGGAACAGGTAGAAGTGCTTCGGAAGGGACATCCTGTCAATACACGGCATTAGTTTGGCTATTTTATCCTTTTCAACCTCTAATTGTTTGAATAGTGGGTCTTTCTCCATGCATGAGGTGACCTATAAAAAAGATCATATTTGAAAGTGACAAGAATGAAACTCCTGTATTCATTTTAGCTTGGCAAAGCACTGGAAGAGATTGTTTAGACTTTGGGCTGAAATAAAGCAAACCAATTTAAATGGGATTTTTAACATATTACCTTCCTGAACAACTCCATAATGTCATCAATATGAGCCCGTTTACAGAACACCTCCAGTATGTAACAGATAAAATAACTTCCCTCTACAACATCCCTGTACGCATGAATACCTGTGGAGATAAACCATTGGTAGGTTGAAGTACTTCACAAAGCAACCTAAACTTTGCTCATTATTGAAGAAACTCTGGAAAACATGAACAGATTGTTTCATTTGCTTTCATGGCATTTTCTTCTTCAAAGTGTTAATCAACATTAAAGAAACATTATTTTGGACAACAGTTGCTTTATTTTTTTACCAGTTCGTTGAATATGAAGAATGAGTGTGAGCTACAAATCCATCTTATATAAACAATCAGTGTTTTCTGAGCACTTACCAGGGAGGCAGGACTTAAAACTGACAAAGTCTTTCTCAATGTGCACAGCTCTATGTGCGGCATCTGATTGTACTTTCAAACCTCCTGTGTGTTCTGGACAGAAAAACGGTTAACGGTATGGATGACAATATTACAGTAAATCCAGAAAAAAATATATAAATATGGAGTACAAAGAGAAACAGCAATATGATTAAAGGAGTTGAGTTTTATCAGTCATGTCGCACCTCCTCTGCAGGCTTGGATCAGAATAACCTTTGGTTTATCAATCAGAGCAGGACAATTTACTGAGTTCAGATGGGTGAAGATTTCGTCAACAAAGAAGACATCATCGGGATTGTGCTGGCGATGATAGTTGACACCTAAAATGGCATCTTTATTTTGGATTATGTCCCCATGAGACATCAGAACCACAAAGGTGCTGTCCGAGTCTCTATGGCCGGGAGATGCAGCAAAGTTCCTGACTGCAGCATCTATTTGCTGTGAATAAAATAAAATGAAAATAACAGACATGCATAGTATAAAGTGCATTTTTTTAATTAAACTAGATGTAGTCAGTCAAGACAAACTTTGATGTTGGCTTGAGAAAGACTGACCAGAAAGTTTGAAGAAGTTTTAAAAGCTTGAAATTTGAAGGTTTTCAGTTTGAAGTTTAAAGTAATTTCATCTTAAAATTTAAAGACAAACAGATCAATTGACCCTTCGCAAAGACCCGCCTCCCTTAGTTACTGTTGCTTTGTCCGACAAGCCATGGCGCTGTCACGCCACACAAGGTGAAAAATACATCGGGGAGCAAAGAGGACACTGACAACACGTCGACAGACAAGACAGAGCAGGTTACTTATGATATTAAACAAAGTCCCAGCTTTCAAATTGTGTAATTTAAGAAATTCGAACAATAAAAACCGTTTTGTGGATCTTTAATGTGTCATGACAGATTGCTGTAGCGTCTCAGCTCAAGCGGCTCGTGAACCGATCATCTCTTCCTACTAGTTAATTTATAACATCAAATAAACATGAATGAACATCAGAAGGAATGTTGTTTCAAATGCGGAAAGATGTCAGTACACACCATTTTTCAAGTTCAAGTCCACCGAGGTTAATCTTCTAATTTCTGACTGCTTTTTCAGACAAAATGGCGGATTCGGCGTTATGATTGGTTAGATCGCCTGTCAATCAAACTCCCGGCAAAGGGTCAATTGATCAAAAAGTCCTAGTGTGTGTCTGTTTAGATTTGAATTTTTGTGAGTTGAAGTTTGAACAGTCTTGGCTTACTTGAACATTTTGGCAATTAAAGTCTATGGGATTTTATTCTGAGTTTTAATCATCATCTTTAGTAAAAATGTAAGTTCGATCAGTTAGAAAGTCTAGTCCTAGAGACTAAAATGCATGTTTGAGCTGTTTTAACTGAAAGCAACTTGCACTGACATATCTTAAAATATGTCGGTGTCATTGTTTTGTCTCAGGATGCACACCATGCCTTTTCTGAGACACATTTATAAGAAACGGAATGAAAATGAAAATATATTTCCATATATTTACGATCAATATATTAAATGGTGTAAATATAAAGAAAAATATATGAAAAAAAAATATTGCCTTAATATATTACAGTATATTGAATAATACACAGGAATTTGCCCCTTTTCATAAATTGCAAAATATGACAAAATATTTACACTGTAAAGTGTAATTAGTTGAGTGCACTTATAACATCATATCATCAGTGTTTCTTGTTCTTATGCTGGACTGAAGCACAGACTCTACTCCAGCATAATGGTGACCCTTTAAATCCTGTATTTTTTTTAAACACATTGTGCACAAAACATTTGGACATCAAGAATCAGTGTATGAATCCCAAGAATGGTGACATGCTTCATGTTGCAATGCATTCTGTGAGCTACCAAACTATTTCATGTATTTTACAAACGCAGTTACAGCAGCCAGAAATTAAACTAAAGCTAAAAAGTCAAGGGTCAAGAGCCCAACTAAAACAAACACTGACCCCCATGATGGTGACCTCAAACGAAACATTTTCAATTAAACAACATCTAAACCTCTGTTAATTCTCAATAAGAAATTCTGTAGACGTGTGACAGAAATAAAGTCAGTCTGGTTAGTAATAAGTGAAGCTGGTAATGCTGTTTGTGGAGTTGTTCAACCCTCCTCTGCTGAGATCTTGAGAGATCTGTTAGTGTTAATTGTTCATTGTGCTGTATGACGGGTAGTGTGCAAAGCTTATCTATCTATCTATCTATCTATCTATCTATCTATCTAATATCTATCTATCTATCTATCTATCTATCTATCTATCTATCAATTTTCAGGGTTTGTTTTGTTTCTTCCATGGATAGCTCAGCAGGCCAATAAGAGGCTATTAACTACTATGATTCTTTTTAATTATAGGCCTACTAATGTCTAATTAAAACGTCTACAAATGTATAAAACTGATCAGAGATCAGGTAAAACCTATAGACATTTGATTCATGGCTTCACAGACATCATCACTCCAGTGGTGAACCAATGAAATTTCGAAACATTTTGAAACACTATATGACGTAACGAAGCCTCGTTTACTGACTTTGGCAGTTGGATACACGCTCCGGACCAATGAGTCTAAACAAAAGATTCATAAAGCTTCGAAGCTTCATGAAGCAGTGTTTCGAAATTGCCCATCAATATATGAATCAATTCCTTATGTATTATACAATATATACTGTGTTATATTAATGCAATATTTTATTTCATATATTTTTCAGTACATTTAATCCATTTAATATAATGATCATACATATATTGGAATTATATTTTCCGAACAGCCTCTGACATGATAGGTTGTACCTTTAAAGTTACAGTCAGGAATAGAATAGTCTCAGAAGTACTAGTTTAAGTAGCACATGTAACCCTTACGGTCCACTCGACCTGCTCCGAGCGGGATTCGAACCGGGCATGCTAACAAGGACGCTAAAGACCGCAGTCGGTCAGTCGCTAGAGCACCTCTTGAGATCAGGGGAGTGAGGTTTACACACACAGCTCTTACTAGCTTGCCTCCCTTACACATACAACAGAATGTTGTCTTCCTCAAGCCAACATAACTAGAATATTTGTTCACATTCCTGTACTACACTAGAAGCTTTATACGCACCTCTCCAGAGAAATTTGTATGTTTCTCAACTCTGTAACCCAAAGCTTCCAGCAGCCACTTCATGTTCTTCTCATCTTCCTCTGCTCCACGCCTGTCACTTAAGTGCTTAAATTGTATGTTGGTGATTAGCAGTGCTAAACGATTCCTCTGAGACTTGTCCTTTGGTATATAAATCTATGAAAAAAAAAAAAAAAAAAATATATATATATATATATATATATATATGAAGAGAATTATGCAGAATTAATGCACAAGAGACAGACTGATTGTTTCCCAACCCCAGCAGTGGATATTTTGGATCAGTTGTTTTACTGTCTTTTTTGTTGGTATACTGATACTAAAATAACATAGCATAAAGTAAAAGGTATATAAATAAACAAAAAGAGAGTATGTTTGATACCAGTTCATGATCCTTAAGAAATCATTCTAATATGCTGAATTGCTGCTCAAGTAACATTTTTGATTACTATCAATGTTGAAAACTGTTGTGCTGTTTCATATTTTTGTGGAAACTGTGAAGCAAACGGTGGCGTGATTGATTATGAGTGCCACCTGTGCGCCGCACTGGTTTCGTATCTCTCATAGAGGAGATCCGGAAGTTTAAAATGAGATGTGACAACAGTGAAGGTGGAGAGAGGACCAGGCCTGGACTTTGTTATGATTATGTGTGTGTGGAAGTCATCCGTGAGGGACTGCTTCTTTTACTTTTTAATTTTGAGTTCGCTTATTTTATGATTAAAAGTGTTCGCCAGTTCCTGCCTCCTTCTTCCCTTATCAACGAACAGTGTTACAAAAAGCATTTATTTAAAATAGAAATATATTTTAACATTATAAATGTCTTTATTGTCACTTTTTATCCATTTCATGCATCCTTGATGTATAAAAGTATATATATATATATATATATATATATATATATATATATATATATATATATTATTTTATTTTTATGTTTTATTTTTTTTCCTGTTAATAGTCTTTTGAACAGCAGTGTATGTTTACCATTTTCTTCTGTTTAGAATTCTTTATTTATTTAATCAGAACTATGCATCTTAGACAGATTGGGAAACACCAATCCACATAAAATATTATTCACAACATTTTCTGTAATACCAGAAATGTTTACATTAGAAAACATATTGATATAAATGTGTCTCAGGGGTGTCAAACCCGCTTCTGGAGGGCCGCCGTCCGGCAGCGTTCAGCTCCAACACTTGCTGCTTCAGCTGTTGGATGGGGTTAAACTCTGCAGGATGGCGGCCAAACAAAAGCAGGACTGACTCCTGAATGTATTGTTGAAGCAGAGATACTTGCGTCATTTCTCTTTTCTGTAAGAATTCTGTTCTTAAACTCTTGGCTGGATGGAGTAATACGGTCTGGTCTCTTCCAATCGGACTGGATGGGCTGCTCCTCCACAGACACTGGAGCATTTCTGGTCTCCTGCTGCACAGGCGGATGAGCTGAAGACAGGAAAACACTCATCATTCAGTGTATTTCAAAATATATCCAAAGCCCATAGAACAAAGAACATTCTGGTGTGTGAAACACAGTCTGCAACTACATTCATTTACAAATTAAAATCTACAATCTTTAGACGCTGAAAAGCTTTTTTCAAGGATCTGCTCCCAGTGAAAGCATCTCCAGTATCCTTGTTTTCAGATCATAACCAGTTCTACTTCACCTCACATACCTTTTTACATATTACAGTTTTTCTCAATAGATTTGACAAATTTCTCCAAAGTAATGTAATTGCTCTCAAAACAGTTAACACAGTGATCTAAACACACTCTTACTCTTATCCAAACAGTTCAACTTTACTGCAAAATAAAGCACTGCATTTTTTTCTAGTAATGCTTTTATTAAAAGTAAATACTAACATAAAAACTTCAAGTGTTTCTCTAATGATTTTAAAACACTTTCAGCTTTAGATGTAAAAATACACTAACGAAAATACATGTTTATTGTAATGATTTTCCAACAGGTTTTGTTATAAATAAAGCTTCAAAAAAGGTGTTTTTAAATCTTTTAAAAACTGATGCAATGCATATTTTTGAGTCATGAACAATGTATTTAAACAAGTTACATAACATTTCAACGTGTTTAAATTCATTGTTTTAAACTTTTTATCAGGTGGTACAAGCAAATATTAGTATATCTACCCATACATAAAATGAGCTGTTTTTATCAGTATTTGAGAGATATCTACAACCCTTTTCACTCTGCCACAATAAACTATTGGGTCCTCTGGATGTTGCATTACAGTATCAGGCTTAACGTTATTACCTTGTCAGTTGATAATAAAATATTTGCAGTTGTGCCACCCTGACATTTGAGAATATAGAAATTGCTGAGCAAAAGTTTTTCAATTATCTCAACAGCTTTAAAACTACATATATTTATAAAATTTGTTTATATGTATATTCAAACATAACATCATGCCAAGGTGTTTTATCTTGAATTTCTTATAAAGAAAACCATTTCTTATTTTAAAAAAAATGGTCCAGGAGTAAGAAGCACTGAATTAGGGTAATTCTGATTTCATGTGAAATCCACCTGAAATCCACTGTCCATGTCTTCTTACAGTTTCTTCTCTTGCTCCTTCCACTACCCCAGTGTCCTCAGCTCTTCTCCTATCCTCCTTTTTTACTTCCCCCCTCTCTCCTCATATATGTTCTCCTATCTCTTCCACTCTTCCTTCTCATTACACCACTTCCTCTACCCACACCACCACCTTTACGGTTACACCTCTTTATTTTCCCCTTCTCTTGCATATTTTCTTGCTCTATTTATACTTTCCCTTAATATTTTTCGTAATATGTGCCTGATATAAAATATATGAACTATATTTCTTTTTTACTTTTCAAAATGATGAATACGATATACTTCAGAGTGCTGCACTAATACAAAATCTTAAACTAGTTAAATTGTCATTCTTTACCTTCCTGAAGTTTCGACTCAAGGGTCTTTGCAAGATGATTTTGGTTGATGTTGCGCAGCGCTTTTACTGCAATATTGCCAGCCTCATCACTGTACTTATCTACCATGTGATCCACAACATCTGACCGATCAGCTTTCTGAAGCTTTGCTCGAGGAATAGGGCCCATGTCTGTTACCAGACCGTTCCACAGTTGCCAGTTGAATTTTTTGAAGTCTTCATCCACAAGTTCCTCAAGTGCATCAATCATCAGTTTTTTAATAACGTCCATTTTGTGTCACTAGGAGAAAAAGACAAAGAGAAAAAAGTCGTGTTTGAATAAAAAAAAAAACTAAAAAGAACATTCCCAGTCTGTTCTAATTTATTTCCCAAAAAACACCCAAATGGGAACTTTAGGGGAAAGTTCTGTTTTATTTTTTATTTATTTATTTATTTTTTTATGTTTTCCAGTGCAGTGAAAGTGGGAGAGCATCATATTTCATGCTTAAAATCAGTGTGATTACATAATCACGTTGGAAAGGTCACGCATGACGTAGGCGGAAGTACTGCGGTAGGGCGAAAAACTCCATCTCATTTTCTCCAACTTCAAAATCATCCGACATCGTTGTTTTACCTTTTTTTTTTTTTTGTAAAGGGCGTTTGACTTAGTCTTTGCATGTTCGCTTTGTAAACACTGGATCGGTACTTCTGCCTACATCACGCGTGACCTTTCCAACGTGATTACGCAATGCGTGGCACATCTCAGAGCAGTGCAAGAAGAGCATTTGTGTTTAAAAAGTATATAATTTATATTTTGTTTAGAAAATGACCGATGGTTTCTCCAGATAAGACTCTGAAGCTGCACTGAAACTGACATTTGGACCTTCAACCCGTTGAACCCCAGTGAAGTCCACTATATGGAGAAAAATCCTGGAATGTTTTCCTCAAAAACCTTCATTTCATTTCAACTGAAGAAAGAAAGACATGAACATCTTGGATGACATGGGGTGAGTAATGTGATGGAATTTTTTAATTAATCATAACTAACATTTCTTTTTCCTTGTAGGAATAACATTTATATGCTTTTGAAACCTAAATGTCCTCAAACCTTGCATGGGCCTAAGTCAGTGTGTGTCTGAATGTCCAAAAATAAGAAAAGTGGAAATGAAACTTAGGGACAGCTAGACAACTATCTAAATATAATAGCCCCATGATATTGAGTAACCAACGAACTAATAAACACATGATTTGGGCAGATATTGCTTTACCTAGTAACATGAGGGTTTGACATATGAAGAGCCAATCATATTGTAGGATGCTTTGCCATGCTCCTATCCTATGTAAACTGTTGTATTCTTTTTGCTGGTGGGATTCTCTGTGATTGATACGAGGTCCTCCGGCCGTGATTAAAGCATATTCTAAGGCATAGTCTGGAGTCTGTTTGGTTTTTAGGCTGCACAGCAGACTAGGCACTAGAGATCTTACTTCTATACTCAAGTGATAGTATTTCTTGGAGCACTAAAGATCTTATTACCAGGTGATAGTGCCCCAAAACAGGCTGAGACGTCGGCTGACTCGAACAGGTATTGAAGTATGCTTAGTAGAGTAAGTCAGGTGCTTAAGGAAAATCTACCACAATTTGGCGGGCCAGCTTCAGAAGTCCTCGGAATCTCCCTCTGTCGGTGGACGGGGATGAGGAACTTGTTGATTTCATTCTGCCAGACTGCAGATCCCTGTTCGACAGAGGGACCATTCCTGGATGGGCTAAAAGGACTTAAGGTTAAGGTAGGACGGACTCCATACTTTTCCTTACAAATGCTTCTAAATTAAATAAAAGGTTAAAGTGAATTAAATTTTGGAATTAGAAGAAAATTATTGAAGAAAACTGGTGATCACATTCAAATGATGTTTACTTTTTGCTGTTAAGGGTAGTGAGTGATTATGGTTGATTCAACCAAAGTGGTATTTGTTGAGTATTTTAGTTGTTGTGATTGAGTGCTCCCAGTAAGCTGTCAATAAAACTTCGTTCCTGCAAAGAGCAACTTGTCATGTATGCTGGAGTTAGAAGTGCTAAAGATTCTACACTCATATGATCACAGTCAAGGCAGTGATAGTGTTGGACGACTAAAGACCTGTGCTCAGGGTGAGACAGTAATTCTGAGTTAGTGTTAATGATCCTGTGTATAGATGCTAGAGACCTGACACTCGTCTGTGAATTTGGGTAGGTAGTGATAGCAGCTTCTTGATGGAAAGCCGTCACCAGATTCGGGAAGGGGAAATGCCCTGAGATGCTGTAGCACTACAACTTGCTCTTTGTTTGAATAAGACTTTAATTCTGATTAAGAAAGAAATGTTGAAAGAGTTGAATATGATTAATAGATCAATATAGTTACATTTTGAAATAAATAAATGAATGCTTAAATTTTTAAAAAAGTATAAATAATAGGAATATGCACCTGTGGAGCACTCTGTGAGAATTATGAAATTTTGAGTTGTGGAGAAACTTTTATCGGTTAGACTTTGATTTGCTAGGCTTATGTATTGGCTCAGATGGGAAGTGCTCAGAAATAGGTGCTCTAAATTGATGAATAAATCTGTATCTGAAGACGTCTAGAATGTGTATCCCGGTATCCCTGGGAGACAGTATGAAAAGTTGATCCATTGCAGATATTTTGGTTTATGTTAACTAGGATAACTTTTGTGCATTGTGTTGAATGAGAATGAGATTGGGTGACCAAGTTAAATAGAAATTATGATTTGAACAGGCACATAACAGACATCTTACAGTAATTTTAGTTCCTAGTAAAAAGTAAAGACAAAGAATTCTTTGCTCTTACATTACCCCATACTCCGTATTAATTAGAGTAGTTTACTGCTTTTTCCTGCATTTTGCAAAGAAGGATCTGCTTGCTTTTTCCTGCAAAGAAGAACTAAGCTTATTAATAGAATGAGGAACTGCTGTTGTGTTAACCAGATGAGACTTCTGGAATTAAGGGACATTGATTACGGTTAAGAAAAATGGAATTTAAATAAAGAGCTGTAGGTTTAATTTGAATTATGCGGTTTTCTTGAGCGTTCACATTTCAGACCAGGCAGCTTCTGGAACAGCCACCTTGACAAATAGGAGCAAATAGACTGAAGTCTGTTCGACAAGACGACTGCAGAGAGAAGAAGAGGAAGTGGCTGATGGGCCTTCAGCTCCCCTCCTGAAAGAGGAAGTTGACACTTCGGAGCGAGGGGTCAGCATGGAGAGGACCGATACAGTGCAGGAAAAGTTGAAACTTTCACTTGAGACTTTTCCTAAGGACAATTTTGCCTTGCGTTATGAAATTTTGTGGCAGGATTGATCACAAGCCAGACTGTCTGAGAGACAGAGAAACAACGGAGCCCATACATCACAACACCAGGCCTTTGAGTGCATCACTGGCTAACGATCCAATGCAACAGCCCAACAAGTTCAACTGACTGATGATCCACACAGAACACAGAAGGACTTCCATTCCCTCCATTGTGGGCAGGTGCTACATCTCAATGATCACTACAGAGACCGCTTCAAATTCTGTTAATTAACATATTAATTTGATTCCATTTGAGTATGCACTGGTCTCACAGCAGTTCTTTGTATTCTCTGTTAAACTAACATTCTGAATCTGCTTTCAATAGGTACCAGTCCAGCCTACTGTACATCTTAATGAAAGAAAAGGAAGTTCATTCACAGAAGTGGGAGTTTGACTCACTAATCAGTTAAAACTTGCTGGGTTTGGCATAGTGAGGGCTATTACATTAACCAACTGGGATAAAGCATAAATAGATTTTTGACTATGCAGAGTTTTCTGGCAAAAAGGGAAATAGGGCACAAGGTGTCCAAAGAAAAAATTATTGCCAGAAAAGCAACAATATTGGTCACTCCATTTCGTTAAAAGGTAATTTTCTAGATTTAATAAGAATAATCACTCTAAGATTCCAAATTTTTGAAATCACAAATGCTGTCATCACCAGGGATATGAGATGGGAATGTTATTTGTCCATGGATCCAAGATTGTGTGGAGATCTCCAATCTTCTTCTAAGTAGCTCATGAGTAACAACAAAAGGTTTGAAAACTGTAATTGCACAATAAATGACAAATTGCATTTGAGAAATTGAAATTGGCTCCCTCAACTGCAGGCCTAGGTCTATATGATTATTGTAAACTATTTAATCTATTTTACCCAAGGTGACTGACATCGGACAATTGATAATTAATGTCCTAACGTTTAGACACTGTTGGAAGGGGAATGCCACAGTGTGTCTACGTTTAGTAGCTTCTACCGTCGTCAAAATTGTGTTACCCGTTCAGATTTGGTGGTATTCCACTCCTAACAATACATTCCCCATTTAGTTCACAATCTGCTGAGGCAGACAAAAAAACAAAAAAAAAAAGGTATGTTGCTCTGGCCAGAGACGACTTCACCAATAAGGACCAGTTGAGGTGTGGTTGTGATCTTAAGGAAAAATCTTGCAATGATCAGCAAAATGGCTGGAGAGTGTGACACCTGGCATCTGATCCAAGCATCTGATCTTAAACTACACCAACCAGCCTCAGAAACCCCACACAGCATAAAGTGAGGTATCAAAGGTGCGTGCTGGTAACGCCCTCCCTCGCCAACGAGGGAAAGCCCATTGCAACGGCTCGCAAAGAGTCACCCTGGTGAAGATGGAATGTCCATGAGACGAACAAGATGATCAACACACCTGGAAGAAGATGTGGACCAACTAATGATTAGCAGAAGAAAGTTTAGCAGAAGAATCCATTTGTGTGATGATGTTTTTTGATGATTTTATTTGATTCATTTAAACTATAGGGCTGAGTATTGATATAGATGATTTGATAAGTTACTGATCCATTTGAAAATATTTCAGGTAAATATAAATCAAAAAGAGGAAAATCTCTTAATGCAGTAGACTATAGGGACTAGGTACATTATTATAAAAATATTAAATAATAGGGACTATTATTGAAGAAACCTGAGGGTTTTAAAATCCTAATGCAGACATTACAACCATAGATGCTACAAATTTTTAATAGTTGCAATAGTTTTTCTCTAAATAAGTGAGAATGTATGATAAGTCGCTTCGCCAGACTAGGTCCAAATATAGACCCTTTTCACATTTAAACTTCTATAGCGGTGAATGAGAGACTACATTAAATACATATATTTTTTGTTCCCATTTGCTCCAATAGCAAAGGAAAAACTCTGCAATAGTGTTTTCAGAACTAAATTTAAAAACTTTAAAGAAAATGAGAGACTGATAACAGCAGTCAAAAGAGAGAAAGATGTCAATTTTTCCCAACATTTGACCATAGCCACTGTATTAGAAACACCCTCACAGCAGTGTTAACCAGTTCTCTTTTTTTGTAATCTGATGCAAAGATAAAATAATACTGAGTATTCTTATAATTGTAAAAACATTGCAGGATTTACGATGCTGATGACCGTTAAACCACATCATCACAGTCTGTGAAAAAGCTATGAATATTCTCGTTCAATCTGATTAAAGCTCGCAATACAGGGCAAAAAGAAAATCTGACTAATCCTGTAAATCTGTGAAATAATGATTATAGAAAAGACACCCAGTGTTTATAGGAAATTTTTTAAAGTAGTGAAATCATAATATGACTTGCAAAGTGACACAGGAGATTGATTTGTAAGGGAAACACATTTTATTTCTAGATTATTATTATTTAAATGGCATAACCAAATTCCTGACATATTGATAAAGATTTTAATGTTTTATTAAAATTCAGAGAATGAATTAAAACAAGTTATGTAGGGTTCACAAAACTAAAACCTAGACCAAGCAAAATGTGACCCAAACATGTTAAACCAAATGAATCTGAACAGTTTGGACATCCCAGCAAAATAGAGTAATTCAAACAGGAAAAGTTTGAAAAGCTTTCTTGAACTCGCAATGTGTTTACCGAGTCGATGATCTGGATCAGTGGATCCACTATGAACTATTCTGCTTTGCAGAAATTACATAAACTGACTGTGAGTTAGTTTAAAATAGAGGTAGTATATGTCATGCCCATCAGTTGACTCTGGAAAATAGGATTGTAGGGAGGTCGATAAAGATTTAATTCCATGTCAACAGCTAAGGCTATTCTTATGACAAGAGCTGGGTTATACAGAGTTCATTTTGAAGCAATGCAAAATTAGACAAGATATTTGTGTTAATGATAAAAATGATATTATTTAAAGACCCTCTGTGGTGAAAATTAAGTTCTTAATGTTGTTTATATGTCTATATGGTGTTTTTTTTTTTTTAATATGCTCTCAGACAATGTGCAGATTCATAAGTCAACACCATTGGTAGTATTTTCACCTTAAAAGTCCAGTGAACCAAAGACAGTTGCAAAAAAAAAAAAAGCGGTTTGAAATCCTGGTGTTTCTGACATCACAAACTACCTTGTAACTGGTGTGTGGGCAGGTTTTAGCATATCATTACTATGCTGCAAACAGGGGTGTCTCAAGAGAAACCATGCCTGTACATATTAAACAGAAAATACAAACTTTGCTAAAATGATTGTTTTGAAAATATTAACACAGACATTATTAAAAACATATTATTTTAGCTAATGTATTTGTATTAACACTTTGTGTCTTTTGCCCAGTGGTGGTTTTGCCCCGTGTGTCTGAAAGGTCCACATTGCCATCTAAGATTTTCAAACAAAATAAACCACTTTTATCATTTTTTTAATACAAAATCTGAATAAACAGAATTGCATGCGTCTTGCGGAAGAACATTGTAGCCAGAGTTACTTCTCTCTGTTTATGTCTAAGTCTAATCCATAAAATGACAGTTGTCAAGCTCCTGAAAGGACAAATACTAGAAAGGCACCATAAAACAGTCCACATTCTGCACTACATTCTTAGACAATACCAGAGCATTGTTATATATGGACTTTAATGGTAGGTATTGAACTTTAG
The DNA here is from genome assembly GCF_019924925.1 of Ctenopharyngodon idella. Taxonomy (NCBI): domain Eukaryota; kingdom Metazoa; phylum Chordata; class Actinopteri; order Cypriniformes; family Xenocyprididae; genus Ctenopharyngodon; species Ctenopharyngodon idella. The sequence goes on from NC_067220.1 coordinate 1,658,990, forward strand.
TGATATTAAACTTCCCTGTATAGAAAAGAGATTTGATTTTTTTTTTTTTTTTTTTTTCAAAATTATTTACTATTTGCCATGCGCACCAGGAAAGAAAAATAACATAAAAAAAGTCATTAATTAATGTTAATGATAAGCATTTCAATAACAATAATATTTCTGTATAAACAGCATTTATATTTTTATGTTATAAAAAAGTGGTGTAAAAATTGCTCTGTGCATAATGAGCTGGTGGGTTTTGGTGAGGTGTGTTGCGGACCGGGTGTGATGGGCCGCTTTGTGCCAGAAAGTCCAGGGCACTTTTTTGCACCAGAAACTCTAAGGGCACATGGTGGTGGGAAAAAAAATGAGATGTGAGGAAAAATTATTTGTCGATGCTTTTGAGCTCTCGCAAATATTTTGCGTTCCCGTGAGAAACTCTCACAAACCCTCACAAATCGTGTCGTGTTCTTTGCAAGCGAACGAAGTTTCTCGGGGAACATTTGCGAGAGAACTCATAAGCACTGACAAATAATTTTTCCTCCCATCTCATTTTTTTATGTTTTATTCAATATGTCCTTTTAGGTGCTTCGTAATAGCAAAAATATTGTATCAGATATTGAAAGAATTTGAATTATAGATGCTACTTACGTCTCTTTTTGAACTGAATTTCGTGTAGAGTCTGTCTGCACTTCCTTTGTCCTTCGCTTCGTTTGAGAGTTTCGCTTTCTCTTTGGTGGTCCTGTCCGTCCCACATTTGAGCACGAAAACCTTTCAAAGTATCCACCGTTTTTCCTATACGTCCCATAGCTGCTTTGCACGGTAGTAACTTATGTAACACACAATCAACGATTGCGAATGATCTTGCTGTATAAGCAATAAAAGCAATAAGCATTCCAGAAAATTGCTGAACCAATACTGTAAAACGATTTGAGATTAGCTCCTTGCATTTTATCGAACATCAGAAGGAAATGTGGACACAATTTTTTTCAAAATCTCCTTATTTGTGTGTGTGTGTGTGTGTGTGTGTGTGTGTGTAAATTATTGACAATATAAAGATAATATATATATATTTTCATTCTTTTTTTAAATAATTTATTTATAATCAAAGCATTAACAGATCTTCATGCAATTAAAGTTATAACTTTTTTTTCCCATAATAACCCCTTTCGCCGAAATAATTAATACATAGAATATTAAGACAACAATGACAATAGTAATAATAATAACAATAAATAAAATAATTTAAAAAAAAAATACAAAATGGTAAATAAACTTTAAATAATATATTCATTTACAAATGAACTATATAATTGTAGGAAAAAAATAAATTAAAATAATAACAATTAAATAATAAATAAAATAAAAAAACCCCATAATAATACAATTCAAATCTCTGACATATTTGTGTTCTGTACATATTTATAAAACCAAACAACAATCATGTTTAATAAACTTAGTTACTATGATCAATTAAGTGGGAGAGTCTTCATATTTTCAAAGTGTGATCATGGGTTGCCACGTTTTATAAAAGTTTTGGACAGATCCTTTCATTAAATACTTAATTTTCTCTAATTTTAAATACGATACCAGGACGCATATCCAGTGAAGCTTTGGGTGGGTTTGTTGATTTCCATTCTAATAATATTCTTCTTCTTGCTAATAAGGTGGCAAAAGCAATAACTTTTTTTACTTTATTTGTCAATGATAGTCCATGTTCTGGTACTCCAAAAATAGTGACTTCAACATTGGGTTTTATATCTAAGCTAAAGGCCTCATTTAATGTTTTAAACATAGTCAGCCAGCTTTTGACAAGATTCGAGATTCTTTATTGTCACTGTACTAAAAGTACAGCGAAATTACATAACATAACATAACAAATGTGCTTTCCAAACACAAAGTTGGAGCAGCCAAAGAAAAATTAATATTAAAAAATAAAGGGTCAAGAGGCCAACTGACACAAACAACTAAAACTAAACTTTCATTACAACATTAATAACTGAACTTCTGTTAATTCTCAATAGGAGGTTTTGTATATGTAGACAGAAATAAAGTCAAACTGGTTAATAATAAGCGCAATAAGTGGAAGTCAGTTGTAGTTGTTGTGTCTCTCTTTTTTCTGTTCTTGATGTTTCTCGCTCCTTCAGTGATTCTGCATATTAACATCAGGTGTCTTCAATAATGGTCAATCATCACTTAATTATCTCATTAACTTAAACACTGCTTCAGTGTTATTTTAACACCCTGTAGTGTGGACACATATGTATACTGTGGGGTGTTAATTTAACACTTGGGATTTTGCTGTGTAGATTTTCATTAGAGTTTCATTAATTTCTTTAGGATCCACTGTCAGTTATTGCGATGCATTGCGAATCTGTGGAATTAATCTGGAAGCTGATTGACACTTTATCTGATGTGATAATAAACGGCCTGTCTTTTCCCCGTGTTTTTCCCTTTAGATCAAAGCTAATTTTGTTGAGTTTTTTTCAATTGATACCTGATCATATTGTGCTTTAAGTTCCATTTTCTGTTTAAGCAGTTCTTTGGAAGGGGATAATGAGAGTTGTTGATCTAATTTTTCTATCAAATCAATTAGTTGTTGTAGTTTTGGCCTATAGTAATTATTCTAGGAACGTTGATTTGTAACTTTCCAAGAACATAAAAATGTCCAGCTCATGTATGTTAAAATATTCTAACTGATTGCTGCAGGAACTCATGCTGTAGTAACACAGGGTTTATTATGTAAATGTATTAATAGCACAACACAATTGTTAGATTCAAATGACATCAGGCCATTTCATGATGACCACAAAACAATCAACAGACATCCATCATCACCTGATGTCATTTTGCTTTAGCTTTTTTTGCTACTACAAATGTGTTTAACAAACACACTGTCACAGCAGTCAGAAAAGACAAATGTATAATAAGAGTTAAGAGCACAACTAATGGAAACACTAATCACTGTTATGGTGACTTCAAAAGAAACACAGAGTTAAATCTCTGTTAATTCTCAATAACAACTTTTGTAGATTTCTAACATAAATAAAGTCAATCTGGTTAGTAATAAGTGAAGCTGGTAATGCTTGTGGAGTTGTTTAATCATCCTCTGTTGAGATTGTTATGTACCCCTATATGCTGGCTTCTAGAGGATATGGAGACGTAACACACACACACACACACACACACACAAAAATGATTATTAAAATGTTGTTAGAAGTAAGGTACTTTTCTCTATTAAGGAGATGTGATATGTGAAATTAGGAAACAGGCAGAGACGAAAACTGAATTTGTACTTGCTTTTAGTAAGAAAAATAATTCAATATATCAAAACACCCAATAATACAATAAACAGTGAACCAAACATACATCCAAAACAAATAAATACCTATTTACAAATTATATACAAATGTAAAGGATTAACGATAACAAAGCGAGAGACAGGAGCAGTGCTAAAGAAAAGAAATCAATAAAACATAAACACGTTAAATAACCCCAACACAAACACTAAGCTAAACAAAAGAAAACAGGAAAATAACATCTTCAGTGTAGAACGCCACTAACTACACTATCTAATAACATAAATACATAAATTGGCACCCGCTCATAACCTAGTGTGTTTAAATAACTTTACGTGCTGTGAGATGTAAGTCACGTGACATACTAACCTAGTCCCATCACTATGTATTGGAGAAGGATTTGAATAAACTCTGGTAAACAGAGAATCAAGTCACAACATAAACTCAATAATACAGCGTCATGAGGAGTAAAGTTCCAACAGAAGAAAATAACACACAATAACTAAATCAAAATGAAACTAAGCAAGGGCAAACAAAAACAAACAAGAGCAAGCAAGATCAAATGCAGGCGAGCAAACAAAGGAAAAGCAAATGCTCCTCCCGCACTTGTGTCACATCCGGGTCTTTATACGCGCCCACTAGCATCTGATTGGTTCTCGGGATGGCGCGTGGACCCAATGACTGACAGAAACATCGTCCAATCACAGGACCTGTGAGGTGAGATAGCGAAAGAGAGGGAGAAAACAATAAGGGATGTAACAGAGATCTGGAGAGATTTAATGTCTTTCATCTTCAGTTGATTTCATCTAAGGCTGTGGCTGAAGTCAGTTGTAGTTCTTGTGTTTCTGCTCGTCTCTTTTTCTGTTCTCTTCTTTCCTTCAGTGATTCTGCTTGTTAACAGGCTTATTAAGGCTGAGATGACTCTATATTTAATACACACAGATTTTGTGGCTCAGATAAGGTCCAGTTCTGGTTTATTTCTTTGCTCTTGGCTGATATGTGGCATTGCTATGGCCTGCTTGTGGCCCAGATCTGGCAAACAGAAATGGCCCACACAAGGACCGTAATTCATTGCAGCATGTGGGCCAGATCATCATGCCACATGTGCCAGATGTGGGCCGGATCTGGGCCGACACAATGTTGCTATCTGGGGTGCATAAATTATTTAAAAAAAAAAGAAAAACCTGACCCGAGACAGACCCGACAAAATTAGACCTGAGTCTGACCCAACAGCATTTAGCCTATTTTCGAACCCGACTGGACCCGAACGTAAACGGCATTGACGTGTCTACAGCCTGCAGCCCCGCAGTCATTTAGGAAAAATCCCGGTGTCCTGCTGACTGATTTTGTTGCTGCTCCATACTTTCATTTATTTATTTACTTATTTAATAGCTATTATTTTATATTATTGCCTGCCCGATTGATACACGTTATTTCTGAGTTCGGCTTTCAGTTGTGACCAGTGTATTTGGATTTGTGCTGTCTGCAACGCTATTTACCTCATCTCTGCTGAAGTGCTTCTGCAAAGAAGAAAAGCCTGCATGAACACGCAGCGTAATGAAGCGAGTGGCTTTTCCTGATGGATCTCATAGCTATAAGATGGATTTCTGTGTGCAACATTACAGACGTTTGTTCCTTTCCTACGTGCGTTTCTCAAAAATGCACTTTACATGAATGCAGAAACGCGGATTCAAAGAGAACTTAGAAAAAGTGAGATAACATTGTCATAGAATTGTTTTAAATAATACAATTTTGTTAAATGCCCGACATAGTTTAAAAGAATTCGGATGTTCTCTAGTCCATTCGGAAAAAGCACATTTATTTTAAACTACCCGAGGCCATGATACCAAACCCGACCCGTGTCAGAGGCACTCATCGGAGTTTTGGACCCGAACCTGGTCGGGTCTCGGGTTTTCGGATCCAAGTGGACCCGTGAAGACCTGACCTTGATCAGATCTGTGTCTACAATATTTAACAGCAACACTTTTAAGAAAAAAGTCACATTCCTGTTCATATGCATAAGATATCATGATGTACGATTTTTAATTACCATGTTAATGGATGATACAGACTATTTGGTAAAACTTTAGAATAGGGAACATGTATTCACTATTAACTACGACTTATCCCTCAATAGACTCCTAATTTACTGCTTATTAATAGTTAGTAAGTGTAACGCAGTTCGTATGCACGGGAAGAAGGAGGCGGGAACCGGCGAACGTTCAACACAACTTTAATATATAAAATAAACAAATACAAAACGAAAGTAATGCCGGCAAACACTCACAGACGTCTGCCAGCCACACAAACATAATAAAACCATAAAATAAAGTCCAGGCCTGGTCCTCCCTCGTCCTTCACTGCCGTTGCTCCCCTTTTATGCTTCCGGAGCTCCTCCATGAGAAACTCGAGACCGGTGCAAAGCGCAGCTGACGCTCAATAACACTCGTGTCACCAGCCTTGCGCCGTTCCCTCACGGATCTCGCCCGCCCTGCTCGTCACAGTAAGTTAGTTGTTAAGTTTAGGTATTGGGTAGGATTAGGAATGTAGAATAAGGTCATGTAGAATAAGGCATTAATATGTGTTTAATAATTATTAATAAACAGCCAGTATACTAGAAATATGCATGCTAATAAGCAACTAGTAAAAAGACCCTAAAATAAAATGTTACCGACTATTTTTGTTAGTTCATACAGCATTAACTAATTTGTATAAACTGAGAACAAATACTTTTAACCATATAATTTTGAAAATATGTTAATAAATGTGTAACCATAGTAAAATGTCTCCCTTGGCTGTATGTGATAATATTATTTCCTAATGTATGTTCATGTTGTGAACTTGTGACAAATAGCACTTAAAGACACGCATTTAATGGGCATTTAATGTCAAAATATAGGCCTATCATTGCAAATCCTTCAACAAGTGAAACATGCATTTAAGCCAATGAGACATTTGACAAAAGAAGCATGACGGAGAATACGGTGAGTGTGTGATATTTCTGTCATGATGTGGTGAACGAATTTATATATTAAGTGTTTATGTGCTAAAATATTGAATCTGTTCACATCTTTTACTATTTATCATTAAATTTATCACTATTTTTTTTTTTTTTTTTTTTTTTTTTTTTTTGCATTTGTCAATATATATTATACATGTTACTATTAAATAATTATTAATTAATAAAACATATTAATTTCATTTTCAGGGATGAAAAGACTGAGGTTTTTCCACAGAAATGCCATGAAAATGGACTTAAGAGTCAACAGTTTTGTGTTTTAAGATGATTATTTGTTGTATGTATGTTTTTGTTTTTATTATGAACTATTTTAATACGTTTTAAACCTATTATTTTAGAAATATTTTTTTAAGTATCCTATTTGTTTTCATACAGATAAACACACTTTTCACTTGTTCAAAGCTTTGCATTAAATGATTATTTTTATTTGACATGAAATATGTCACATACTCTATGTGTCACGGAAAAGAACTCCGCTATTCCCTCCTCTGACCATCAGAGGGAGCCCTCTCCCGAATACTAACACACACACACCCCACCACACACTACATTTCCCAGAAGCCCGTACCTTGGACCAATCACCTCTCAGCTGTTGCCAATCAACCGGACTATAAAGGACTCTCTCGCGCTTCTCATTGTCGCGAAGTCTTGTATTGCCACGGTGTACATCTCTGAGCGTTTTCTTGTATTGTCTGCCTGCCTGTTATTGATCTTGTTTTGCCTCTTATCTACGATTCTCTGCTGCCTGCCCATGGAACCCTTTGACTGTTATCTGGACTGTGAGTGTTATCTGCCTGCCCCGACCTTTTGCCTGTACCCTGACTACGATTCTGTCTGTCCCTTGCCATTCCTGTTTGCCCCTGTCCGACCTTGCCTGTTGTACCACGCTTTCCTTTAATAAAAGCCTGTAAATGGATCCCAGCCTGAGTGACGAATCATTGCACTATGTCTATTATTGTAACAACATGAACATGAAGGAAATAATACGATCAAATATACAGTCAAATGGGAAACACTTTACAACATGTTACACATTTATTTATATATTTTTAAAATAATAAAAAAGTGTATTTGTAGTAGTATCGTTGAAGTAACAATAAACTACAGTGTTTGTATCAACATTAAATTTCATACTCTGTCGTTAAGTATTATTTGTAACGACATGAACATGAAGGAAATAGCCTATCACATACAGTCAAATGGGAAACACTTTACAACATGTTGCACATTTATACATTTAAAAAATAAATAAATAAATAAATAAAGTGAAATAAAGTGAAATAAAGTGAAATAAAATCCATGTGAAAACAGCTTGCATTTAACAAAAGAAAATTATGGGTATGGGTCGCGCAACTATGACTGTTTAAGCCCAGCCCCTCACTTCCGGTACTGTGGCTGCGGTTCTGAAACTACTGGTGCTGCGGTTCTGCAGCTGGATATACTTGGATACCTTCATCATATACCTGGATAGGCAGTTTTGTTTGTTAACCGCTAGAGCTCCAAAAGTTACTGCAGCTTTAAATGAGATCTGCAACACTGATGCATTCAAGCTTGTGTATTGTTGTAAAGAAATGTTAGTTTACTTCATGTTTTGTTTAACACTATTTTCCGCAAAATCCTGTTTTGCTAAAACTTATTCTGAATCATATTCTTTAATTCTGTTTTGTTCCTTAAAATTGTCTATACTGTTTGTAATGTATTCATTTGTGTTTTTAACCTGTGATGACGCTCTACGCCACTAGAGAGACAAGAAAACAAGACACTTAACCAGGCAGAAACGAAAGTAAAAGAGGAGGAAAAGGAGACGCCATTCCGAGACTTTCGGTTAACTCTGGGTGTTTTAACGGCTGTGTATTTTGCGGTACGTCCAGAACTTATTCTTCAAGTGTATATTGTGTGTATTGTGTGTATATTTATAAGAATATTTCTAGATCATGAGACGTAAACAAAATAAGGAAAGTTCGAAAATATTTGACACACAGGAGTGTTATTGTATGATGACCACATTAAAAGTAATATTTTGGTATGCATGTATGAATACATTTGAAATGATATTAATGAACCAGTGTTTGTTGATTCGGTTGCACAAACATTAGCAGATTTGAAACAAACGCTTGTCATGATGCGCCTTTACAAAAATAATTGTCGTTTTAAACTGTAGCTCAAGTGTGGTAAATTCGACACAGTGATAAATACTGCATCCAAATTACACTGTATTAATCAATCAAAAGTACTGATGTAATTTATATTTTTAAAATACATGTACATTTATTACAAACTGTACGTTTATTCAAACTTTCCAGTTCCTGCATTTACACGTGGCTGACTGTAGCAAACATTAAAAGTTGAAAACTTTTACCACTTCCTTAATGAGTAAAAAACAAAAACTGATACTAAAAACTAAATACTAAAAAAAAAAAAAAAATAAAACCCAGCATAAAATAGATGTAATGACGCAAGTTCCAATCCTTTATGATGTCTTTCACGTGTCTTTTGGTGTGTTTGAGTGACTGTTCCTCTCTGCAGGTGATGATGTTCTCATGCGACAGTGTCTGATTGGGCAGAAATACACAATTGAGTTTTTTGAAGCACTTTTTTTTTTTTTAAGTGAAAACAATTACGATTGCCAGAATAATCTGTTATGAATGGAAGGTGCCCTTCACAATGTATTAAAGAATTCCATAATGAGAGAGATGAGGACACTGCCTCTGAAATGAGTTCTCCATCTCCTAGATCAAGCTGTGTGTCTCTGAAGAATCATCAATCCATAAGGAATCTACCCTCAGCATCCATACAATGATCTCTGATCCCAGGTAAGACACTGGCCATTTTAGCTTTGACAATGCTTTTTGATCCAAAGTGACATACAGTGCATTCCTACGGTGGCCGAGAGAGCTCAACGCGCTGCAACTGAAGAAAACAATTCAATTCAGTTCATATTTATTTGTATAGCGCTTTTCACAATACATATCGTTTCAAAGCAGCTTTACAGAGAGTGCATGTCAACATTACAATTTAGAGAATGCAGTTAGCTAATAATGTAATAATTTAGGCAATTAATTTAATTTAATTTAGCAATTTAATTGAAGGTAGAAGCAATGAGCTCCTGGAAAAAAGAATTACATATTAACAATAATTAGGATATATAGAAATTTGGGAATTTGCAAATTCATGCAAATAGAAAAAAAACGAGCAAATAAAGAAAACATCTTTATCAGTTTGACAACCCTTACGAAAAAGAAGTTTATTCAAGTGTGCTATTAGTATACTTCTTTTAAACTAAAAATAAGAAAGTATACTTTCAGTCTACTTTTTATATTCTTCTCAGAAATATACTTTATGTACTTGTGAGAAATATACTTAAAATTGCACTTAAGTATACTTGACTTATACTGACAGAAATATATAGTATTAGTATATTTGGCCTTACTTGGACTCAGTCTTTTGATCGAGATATACGTAATAATATACTTAAAAGTATATTTATAAAAGTATAGTATAAAGGTACATTGTTTGAAAATATTGATTTATAAAGAAAACAGATATATTCCTAATTCTGAGTATCTGAATTTTTGTGTAGGCTAGTCCACTGGTAGGATAGGAATTTACTTCAAATCTACTTCACTCTTTCCTTGCCATTGACTGTATTTTCAGGCTACATGGTAGAGGGCGCTGTTACACATCTTCTGAAAGAGGACAGAATCTCCAGATCAAAATGCAGGAGAAGAAGCTGAAACAAGCAATAGAAAACTCACGCAAATGTAAAATAAAGCGATCATCAAACATTAAACAGCATATAAATCAAAACTGCCTAACGTTACTGAACTATGAAGCTTTGGGGGTGTTTATGGACTTAATCTACTCCACCTGTGTTTGATCATCGTTCTGAATTCCGTCCGGACATAGTCTTTCACAAAAATGCAATTTTCTCAGCTTTTTGTTTAAAATGAAACTTACCCACATTTAAGTGTTGATAAAAAAAAGGATTCATGAAGCTAGAATAAAATGTTTTTAAAATGGAAAGAGTTAAAGTACAGTTAAAGGTATTTCAAGTATATAAAATAATACCTAAATAGGAACATAGTAGTATATTTAAAGTGCAAAAATAATATATAAAAAGTAAACTATAAGTGTAATGTCATGTTCACTTAAAGAAAACTTACAAGTATACTTGCACTAAACCTGTAGTTTACTGAGTATATTTCAAAGTGTACTTGCATATACTAAAAATGTACTACTAGTATTTACTTATAAGTAACTAGTATACTTATATATTATAATATATATTATAGTATACTTGTAGTATATATGCAGTACAAATGAGAAACGTAGCTGTGAACTAGTTGTGTACTTAAGGTTTATTGCTGTTACACATATAGTACACTTAAATGTATGGGCCAATTTAGTCCTAAGCGGTATTAAAATAGTACACTTACAAGTTTACTACTAGTACATTGATAATAGTATACTTTCTACATAAAGTATACTTAAAAAATATACTTGAACTGTACTTAAGTATACTTGATAAAATGAACTTGAAGTATACTTCTTTTTCATAAGGGAAGACATATGCTGCAAAAGTTCCCAACACAACCAAATACAGAAACGCGCTGCAAATAGCACATACCAGGCCCAGTGATCTTAAGCCCCCCTCTGCGATGATCTGAATGATGATGATGATTATTGGGCTACTTTTAGAATTAAATTAATATTTTCATTTGCCCCGCAATAATTTATTAGCGCATCACTGCATAACCGACGTGCTGCAAAGATGTTAGATTAGCTAACTCCTCATTTAAAAAAACAACTGGTTTAACACGAAATAGCCTATCTCTTCTCATTTTTTTTTCACTACGTATGGGCCACAAGAGAAATATTAAGAAAATAAATTAAAGTTAAATACTGTTAAGAACATGTTGAAGTAGAGCTCTCATCGCTGAGTTTTTAGTTTCACTTTCTGCAGTGAATAACTGACTGGGATTTGAGACATAAAATAAAGTAGGCTAAATTATTAAAAAAATATTATTTATTATAAAAAAAATGTATTAATAATAATAATTTGTTATGCAAGCCCCCCCAAATCGTTTGTCCTGGCGCCGGGACTGGCACAGACCACAACAAAAATATTTTAAGGGGACACCAACAAGTGACGAACCTGGCTGTGACCGCTTATGTTCAATGTTTACTCTTCAGTGGTGTGCACCTGAAAAGTGAGTTTTTTGTTTACCTTAACATCCTGATCGTATGTGCATTGTAAGCAGGCCTATTTGCAGTGCATTTTTGTATTTGGTTGTGTTGTGAACTTAAACAGCTTGTTTCTGTGTTTGGTTGTGTTGTCAACTTTTGCAGCACATGTGTTGTCAAACTGATGAAGATGTTTTCTTTATTTGCTGGCGTTTTTTTCTATTTGCATGTGTTTTCTTCAGTTGCAGCGCGTTGAGCTCTCTCGGCCACTGTACATTCCAGAAGCCGTGCAGCGAGTGAGCTGTGTCTCATGCAACCATCACAGAGAAGCAGATAATTACTTTTCTGAACTTTTACTCACTGGTGAAATGATTGTCCCAACCTTCCTACACAGCCTTTGCACTTTTCAAGAAGTGTCTAAATACTTCTCTATGAGAACTTAAAATTATGTTAAACCATTATCTCTCTCTCTCTCTCTCTGTAATGTATGTATATTTATAATAAATTGTTTTCTACTTTCACCATTTTTTTCTAGCATGTACTTTGTACAATTTTGTAACTGTGTATTGCAGGAATTTTCATGTTACTGTCTCCATTGGATTAACTGTATTTTCTGTTCCTTGTTTGCATATTGCTTTGGATCTATGAATCTATGGTGCACTGAAGCTATACAACATAGCTAGTGCTCTAATTCTTTTTTTTTTTTTTTTTGTCAGTATCAGTTGGAGGAGAAAACATAGATCAGACTCTCCAGAACCCAGTGGTGTGTCTCTGAAGAGTAACACATCCATGAAGCCACCCCCTGTATTCAGTGATAAACCAGTGACCTCTGACCCTCTGTTAGTAAAGTTATTTGCAATTTTACTGTAATGCATCTAAAATGAATAATGAATTAAGACTAAATTAAATAACACTAAAAATAGTACAAAATATGCAACAAATGCTCTGCATTTGTAAAACCCTATCTGGTAACTAATATATATTTCTGAAGGTCTCTAACACTCATTGTTTTTTTTTTTTTGTTTTTTTTTTTGCTGTTCTTTTTAGTTTCAGCAAGGGAGGGGTACTTGAGCTGATTGGATCTGTGCCATCCTCTACACCCCACTATCAGACTAACATCAGACAGGACAACATTGAAGCAGTCCTGCAGACACACACACTGGAGACTGGAGACCTACAGAAAGTCAAAGATCAGTACAAAACCAGCATGAAGAACAAGTATGGGAGATTATTTGAGGGAACCAAACTCAAAGAGAATCAAACCCTCCTGAACAGGGTCTACACACAGCTCTACATCATAGAGGGAGAAAGAGAAGGAGTGAATGAAGAACATGAGGTTTTACAGATGGAGAAAACAGCCAGAACACAACATTCAAAAGACACTCCAATCTACTGCAATGACGTCTTTAAAGCCTCACCTGAACCAGAATGTGAAGAGAAAGACCAAATCAAGACTGTTCTTACTAAAGGCATCGCTGGAATTGGAAAAACTGTCTCTGTGCAGAAGTTCATTATGGACTGGGCTGAGGGAAAAGCCAATCAAGATGTAGATTTCATGTTTGTGCTTCCATTTCGAGAGCTAAACTTGATCCGAGATTATCAGTATAGTCTTCACAGACTTCTGCTGGACTTTCATCCTGAACTTCAAGATCTGGACTCAAAGATTTATGAGGAGTGTAAAGTTGTGTTCATATTTGATGGTTTGGATGAAAGCAAAATCAGACTGATATTTTCAGATGCTCAGAAAGTTTCTGATATGACTGAGGCTTCATCAGTGGGTGTGTTGATGTCAAACCTCATGAAAGGAGAGCTGCTTCCCAATGCTCTCATCTGGATCACCTCCAGACCAGCAGCAGCCAATCAGATCCCCTCCAAATACATCAACCGTCTGACAGAAATTCAGGGATTCAATGAGCCTCAGAAGGAGGAATATTTCAGGAAGAAAATCAGTGATGAGCATCAAGCAAGCAGAATCATCTCACACATCAGAAGAGCAAGAAGCCTCCACATCATGTGCCACATACCCGTCTTCTGCTGGATCTCATCCACTGTGCTTCAAAAGCTCCTGAAAGAAGATCTAAGTGCAGAAATCCCTCAAACTCTGACTGAAATGTACATCCACTTCCTGCTGATTCAGATCAACATGAAATATCAGAAGTATGAAGAGAGCGATCCAGAGAAACTCCTGCAGTCCAACAGAGAAGTGATTGTAAAACTTGCTGAAGTGGCTTTTAAACAGCTGATGAAGGGCAATGTGATGTTCTATGAGGAGGACCTGAGAGAGAGCAGCATAGATGTCACTGACGCCTCAGTGTATTCTGGGATTTGCACTGAGATCTTTAAGGAGGAATCTGTGATTCATCAGAGGAAAGTCTACAGCTTCATTCATCTGAGCATCCAGGAGTTTCTTGCTGCTCTCTATGTGTTTTACTATTATGTAGGGAAACATGTTGACACATTGCATTTCTTTGATGTAGTGCATAATCTGCATAGGGAAATAGTCAATAAAGCCCTTGAGAGTGAGAATGGACACCTGGATCTGTTCCTGCGGTTCCTGTTGGGCATCTCGCTGGAGTCCAATCAGAGACTCTTACAGGATCTACTGACACACACAGAGAACAGCTCAGAGAGCATCAGGAGAACCACACAGTACATTAAAGAGAAGATCAAAGATGGGCATGGACTCTCCACTGAAAGATCCACCAATCTGTTCCTATGTCTGCTGGAAGTCAAAGATCAGAGTCTGTCCAGAGAGATTCAGGAGTTTGTGAAATCAGACAAACACTCAGAGAAGAAACTCTCTCCTGCTCACTGCTCAACAATCGCCTACATGCTTCAGATGTCAGAGGAGGTGCTGGATGATCTGGACCTCAAGAAATACAACACATCCGATGAGGGTAGAAAAAGACTGATACCAGTTGTGATCAACTGCACAAAAGCCCTGTGAGTGTTTAATCATATTACATTGAGATTTTTTTTTTTTTTTTTTTTTTTTTTTTTTCTAAATGAAATTACAGTTTTTGTTGTGCTAAGTAATACATTTTCCTGTATTCTGCTCTCTATCAGACTTGCTGGCTGTAATCTCACTGCTCACGATTGTGAAATTGTGTCATCAGCTCTACAATCCTTGAACTCTGTCCTGAGAGAGCTGGACCTGAGTAACAATGACCTACAGGATTCAGGAGTGAAGCTGTTGTCAGATGGACTGAAGAGTCCAAACTGTCGACTTGAGATACTGGGGTGTGTATGGTTTTAATTTGATTTGATATCTTGGTTGATCAGTACTTTGTAATTTAAGTTTAGAATATTTAGTTCCAATAATGATTTTAGGGATCCAGCCGGAACACAGAAGGTGGGCAAAACAGAGCTAGGTCAACAATTCAGGCAGCAGAAATTCGTACACGAATAAACAGTGAAATGAAAACACAAAACTGGAATAATTAGCAGGGATAATAAATGGTTAGAAATGTCCTCCAAGGCAAAACAAGATTTTGCACAGTGTAGGAAACCCTGTGATTACATAGGCCAGGGAATAGGGAACAGGGAATAGGGAACATAGATGGCTCTGTTTTGGAGTCACAAACTAAATAAAAAATGTAGGAGTTATATTTGATTCAAGTTTGTCTTTTGACTCTTATGTGCAGTACACTGTTAAGAACTCCTTTTTTCATCTCAGAAATATTGCTAGACTCCACTCTATGTGATCCCTCTCTGTGACTGAAAGGCTTACTATTACCTTTGTTTTTTCCCGCATTGACTACTGCAATGCACTTCTTGCTGGAATTCCTAAAACTACACTTAACAAATTGCAATGTCTGCAAAACTCAACTGCTAGGATCCTGACTCGAGTCAAAAGAAATAAGCATATTACACCAATTTTAAAGTCTTTTATACACCCAAGTGTCATTTACACTCCTCATAAGCTGGTCTATTGGCAGTTCCACAGACACGATTGTGTTCCATAGGGAACAGGGCTTCCTAATCCTACACTCTTAGGCTTTGGAATGCACTCCCTCCTCATATCAGAGATGCACAGAAGTATTTTTTAATCTTATTTAAAAACTAATTTTTTAGGATAGCTTTATCTTGACTGTCCTGATTTGTCCTGATGTTCTAGTTTTTTTTTTTCTGTGTGTTGTATGTTCATTTGTTTGTTTTATTATGTGAAGTGCCTTGAGAAGCTGCTTTAAAGGCACTATATAAAAATAAAGTTATTATTATATTAGTATTATGGGGTTATGGAGCCTCTACCAGAGAGAGAGAGGAGTCTCAGGAGCAACGTTCGTGACAAGTAATTCATATAGTAACTACATGTAAAGTATTGAAAAATGAAGTATTACCGATACTTTCTCTTTAACATGAATAGTTAAAATAACATTTTTAATATTGGGTAAACCCAATATAGTTACCCTAACCTTCGCTATAATTACACTGTTGTCACAGCTGTTAACAACCTAAGTGAACAACTCTCTAAAGCATGGATAATCATTAAACGTTGTAATAGCTGAGAGAAATCAGATGTTCCTTGTATATTTGAAGGCACATTATTGATTTATCAGACATTTATTTATGTGTGTAGGTTGTCAGGCTGTATGGTGACAGAGGAAGGCTGTGGATATGTGTCTTCAGCTCTGAGTTCAAACCCCTCATACCTGAGAGAGCTGGATCTGAGCTACAATCACCCAGGACAATCAGGAGTCCAGCTGCTCAACGACAAACTGAAGGATCCAAACTATAAACTGCAGAAACTCAAGTATGTGGGACAGTAAGGGGGTTTACCCAAGATCACTAATAATCTCAAAATATACACAGCGCTCTGCAAGAAAGCTGATCCAGCATCTCACCTGCGGCTATCCGGCAACTATTAATAAAGAGCAAATTTCTGTGCAAATTTCTGTGACATTGTTGCAAATGTCGAGCAATGAGTGTGACTTGTGCAGGGCACCCCTGCACGCTTCTGACGAGCACAGTAAGTGCGTTGCCTGTCTGGGCAAAGCCCACACAGAAGCCGTGCTGACCGAGACGAGCTGTTCTTACTGAGAGAACATGAGTCTCGCCTCTCTCCGCTCATGGATGGCTTTCTTTTCAGAAATTGGAAATTGTGAATCCCCGAAGTGTCAAGTTAGGTTCTGAACACAATCAAACTAGATTACTTGCTTCAATTCGCTTGCAGACCCCCACGTTTCAAGGACGTACACTTTAGTACGGAGCAAAGTGGCGCATGTCCTCCATTCCGTAGTGATGAATTTGCTAGTGAAAGGAGCTGTAGAGACAGTTCCTTCAGCTCACAGCGAGTCAAGCTTTTACAGTCATTACTTTCTCATTCCCAGTCTATGGGCAGAAACAAATTGCGCGTCTTGCCTTGAGTTTGGGCCAAACAACTGTAAAGTCATCCTCAAACCAAGGCATGGTTACGTACCTAAGGTGCTCTCCACTCCGTTCAGAGCACAGGTCATTACCCTCCCTGCTCTTCTCTTTTTGGAGGACGAGCGAAAGTTGCACTTACTCTGCCCGGTTTGGACCTTAAGAGTGTATATCAAGCGCTCTGCCCAGTTCAGGCAGTCAGAGCAGCTTTTCATGTGCAGTGTGATGCTACTAGCTTAACTACATTTTTCAGTAGCTTAGCTACTTTTAAAACAGTGTAGCGCAACCAAAAACTACATTCCACTCTGCGTTCTGATGAGTGACGAGCCTGTAATGCAGTGAAGCAGTGCAGCGTCTTCTTACTAGATCACAAACTAAATTTGTTCATTAGCGCCATCTATTGTTATATCACGCATCTTGCGGCTTTACAGTCCGTCCACCGACAAGAGATCGTCTGATGAGTTTATGTAAAGGATGTACATGAGTGGATATTTCACGAGTTGAATGAAAGTTATGCAAACTAAAGATTAAAATGCTGTCTACGTTGAAGACTTAAACCACATACAGGAGGTGAATAATAGCCTTTTTAAATTGATTAATTATGCTGCTTTATTGCACTCTGTATCAAATGTCTATTTCTGACCCGCCATGGTTTAATCTGTCCTGCCACAGTTTTGTAATGAACCTAAAAGATCATTAATTGAACAGAAAATAAAATCGCAGTATAGTAGTGCACTTATCACATGACAAAGACTGGTTGCGGCAGAACTCCAAGCAAAGCACACTGTGTTCACTCGAGCAGCTCATGATTGGCCTCTCATAGTGGTTCATCTTCAAAGTAAATGCGGTGCGCTCCATCACTGCATGTGCTGTGAGTTTAACCTGCATTTTTGACTAATTTAAGTTGCATACATTTTGTTCTTGTACTGAAGTTACATTTGTAGCAAATTTGCACTTTGACAGCCAGTTTAAGATATAGGCTACACTCTTAGAAAGGATGTGTTAAAAATGACTCAAACTGTGTTAAATTCTTACACATCAGTGTGTGAGTTTAGGGACAACACTTGTTGTGTTTAGGGCTGTGACAGTGGCAAATTTTTTCTACCGCGGTGGTAAATCACCAACAACTGCCGGTGTTGCGGTGGTGGGGTCCGAAGAGGGGGGGGCGGGGTTGTTTGGTTTTATATATATATATATATTTATATATGTACGTATATATATATATATATATATATATATATATATATATATATATATATATATATATATCTCAGAGGTTTGCATTAGACTTGCGTTTCGCCTTCATTTTGATGGACAGGATCGTAAAAAAAAAATCCATCATAATCAATAATTGCCCGTCAGCATGATAAGACATTTAATAGCTTCTGATTTCGTCCACATTTTAATTTTTATTCACGAACTTACAGAATAAGCAAATAGGCATAGGCTATGCATTTATTTATATTATGAAAAGAAAGTTAAAGACTGCGTCACTTTCCAGTTTTCATCTTGAACACTTGTCACGGATTGTGAGTGAATGCGATCATCCTTTCCTCTTTACTACTGTACAGAACGAAATAAACATTGATGAAAATCAAAAAATATGTTGAAAGATACAGTAGCTTACCGAAATCTGTATCATGTCAGTTCAATCAGTGTTGCAAACAATGTCACGTAACATTATACCTCAGAAAAGCCATTCGTTGACCATAAACTTATAGTCAGCGAGAAAAATAACAAAACTTAATTATGTAAGTAAGCATAAGTAACTTTATTATTATAAAATTGACTTAAATTGGGTGCTCGTCTGTGTGTAATCAAGCGCATCGTTTTCATTTTATTCTGGAGACTGAACTTGCGCTCTGCTGCCACACTGGAGCGCGCTCACCACCTACTGGACAGGGGTGGGAATTACAGTTACAAGCTACAAAATCTGTCAAAATGACGGACGGGCTGCAGATTTTTTCCATTACTGCTAAAAAAATTCCATCAATGACGGAAATTTTTTGGTTAACGCGACCTCTGAGATTATTTATATATATATATATATATATATATATATATATATATATATATATATATATATAAATAATGTCACATGACACTCCACGACTTCACCACCATGGTGGCGCGGTTGTCATGCCTACCATCACAGCCCTAGTTGTATTAATTCTGACACATTCACTGAGTCAATGATTTTAACACAGTGAATGTGTCAGGAAGGTTAACCAGAGGTGTAGTCAAGACCAGACCCTCCAAGACCGAGACCAAGACCATTCAAGAGGGAAGTTAATGAGATAACTAAGTCATTAATCAAGCACTAGCGATGAACACCTGCTGTTAACTGGCAGAATCATTGAAGGAAAGAGAAAAACAACAACAACAACAACAAAAAATAAAACACCTGTGCTAATTCTGAACATGAAGACCAAATTTGCAATGGTCTCTTTGTCAAGTCCAGTCAAAAAACATTACTTACAACACACAGTGCTTGTTAATTTTGACACATTCACTGTATCAAACGCAGACATTAAGAATGTGTCAAAAAGCATTTGTTAAAAAAAAAATGACTCAAATTGGCTAAATTCTTACATATCAGTGTGTGAGTTTAGGGACAACACTTGTGTTAATTTTGACACATTCATTGTGTTAATGATTTTAACACAGTAAATGTGTCAGGAAGGTGATCTGCTGTTAACAAGCAGAATCAAAGGAGAAAATCACAATTTTAGTCACCATCATGGAGATCAGGTTTTGCTTTAGTTGAGCTCTTGACCCTTGACTTTTTAATATTAGATTTTGTTTGGCTGCTGTAACTGAGTTATAACAGCCAGATAAGCAAAGACAAAAGATGATTAGGTGGTGTTGGTTATGTTTTCACATAATCATTATTTGACCTGAATCACTGAACTCATTTAGAGTCCAATCTCTGAGTTAGATTTACATTATTGATTACAGCAGCACTGTGATTCTACAGCAGAAGATCAGCTTTTTCAATATAATCCAAAGGATTTCTCAAAAGTTGTTCTGATTAGAGACACAGACATCAAGAATCAGCCTGTGAATCTCTAGCTACTTTTTGATAGTAACTTGTAGTGTAGCT
This sequence comes from Ctenopharyngodon idella, assembly GCF_019924925.1. NCBI lineage: Eukaryota > Metazoa > Chordata > Actinopteri > Cypriniformes > Xenocyprididae > Ctenopharyngodon > Ctenopharyngodon idella. The sequence goes on from NC_067220.1 coordinate 1,678,938, forward strand.
AACTACTTTTTCAGAAGGATAGCTTGAATGTACTTAACTACTTTAACTTACAAGTAGCTTGTAGCTTGTCAAGCTACAGTTTCAAAGTACCTTCCCCAACACTGTTCTTGTGCTTCGGAGGCCGCACCAAAGGGCATCAGGTCACGAAGCAGAGATTATCTCACTGCATAGTGGATGCAATCGCACTAGCTTACACTTCTGCAGGCCTCCTGTGCCCTATTGGAGTGAGAGCCCACTCCACGAGAGGCATGGCCTCCTCCTGGGCATGGTCCAGTGGAGTATCCATTGGCAACATCTGTGAGGTGGCTGGCTAGTCCTTGCCGTCCACCTTCATCAGGTTTTACAACTTGGACGTCCCTTCTCTGCAAGCATGGGTCCTGTCTGTTTAGTTGGGCCTTGACCCACTCTAAACATTATCTCTCAAGGCTCCGACCTTGTGGTCTGAGCCCCTTGGTCTCGGGCGAATGCCCTCACCCAATCTTAGCCTTGTGGCGTTCAGGGCCCTTATCCTCATGTGCCTTAACCCAGGGCCATAGAACGGTTGTCTTTATGTGATTATAGCAGGGCACTATTGAATTGCATTCCCATAGCGTCTTAGGATGCAATACGAGTGAACAATATCGATAGGAAACGTACTCTGTTACTAACGTAACCTTGGTTCCCTAAGATAAAATGAAAACAAGTATTGTGTAGCTGGCCATGCTACCACGCTGCACGACTTGGCGCTCGCTGATTTCATTCGAAAGATTCTAAAGATTATGGCATATGGATCAAAACCTTTCATCAAAGTTGTCCAAAAACCTTCTTATTAGGACACCTTTGATTAACTTTTTTGATCCACTTCAAATGTTGAATACTATATATCAACCCAACTAAAAGTTTCACAAGATGTTTTTGGCATAAGTGTTAGCAATAAAACTGTAAAAGATCATTCTTTGACATGAATGATTTAACTAGGTCTCTTTTTAAATGTAACTTATTTATTGCTTCCCTTCCTTTGAAACCAAATAACTGATTTCTTGTTGCATCGCTGCATCAATAGGAACAGAATTACAAACAAATACATTTTAGGAAAATCAACATCAAATTATGAAGTCAGCTTATGTGATTTTCTCTCAAATTTTGCAGTTGTACTGACATTTTAACATTCAAGATGACTTTGGGAAATGAGTGAATGCAACTAGAGAAAGGTAACTGCAGCAGTGGAGGAAATTAGTGAAAAGTCTATTAATCTTAACTTGGGTTTTCTGAGTAAACAATGCATAGAATGTGAATAGTACAGATTTCTAGATTTTTACAATTATGTTAAGACATTATCCCCCAGTTTCACAGACAAGGCTTAAGATAGTCCTGGACTAAAATGCATCTATGAGCTTTTTTAACTGAAAGCAACTTGTACTTGTACATATCTTAAAATATGTCAGCGCCATTGTTTTGTCTCAAGATGCACACCAGTAATGTTTTTTTTTTTTTTTTTTCTAGGGTACATTTATAAAAGCTACTTAAATGTCCTTATTGAATCAAGGCCTGCCTTAGTCCTGGCTTAGTCTAAGCCCTGTCTGTGAAACCGGGCCAAAGTAAAGTTAACTAAAACTTGTTAGTTAGAACAACTGTTGGATTTTACAGTGTACCAGTGTACCCACTTTTCACATATTTTCTTCATTTTTATTTAAAATAAGCACTACTCTGAGTTGATATGTGATTCAAACTCAGGTTGGTCATGTCAAAAGCAAATGCTACCCGCCTTTGAATTTATAATCACTGTGTTATGGAGGCTGTTGTTTTTTTGAACCGATATATAGCAATTAGAGTTTAATAGATTGTTTCTTACTGAAATCCTTTATTTGGCTACTGTGTTTTCTCTTTATGAGTGCCTTTTTGAGAAATATTTATTAATTTATTTTAAGCTGCTTCTTGCACACTTTTAATAATCAAATATTTATAATTTGTGGTTTTTATTTGTCTCTTTCTAGTTTGAAGAGTGGAGACCCTTTTAGAATCAAACCAGGACTGAGAAAATGTAGGTCTTTTCTCCCTTTCACACACTCTCTCACACACAAATACACACACACATGGCTCTACATCTGTCCTTCATGTACTTCTCATCTCTCTTCTTGTGTTCAGATGCCTGTGATCTCACACTGGATCCAAACACAGCACACACTCAACTCATTCTGTCTGATGAGAACAGAAAGATAACATATGTGAAAGAGCATCAGCCGTATCCTGATCATCCAGAGAGATTTGAAAACTATGAACAGGTGCTGTGTCGAGAGACTCTGACCGGACGCTGTTACTGGGAGGTTGAACGGACTGGCTCTTGTCATGTAGCAGTGACATATAAAGGAATCAGCAGGAAAGGAGGGGGTGACTGTTGGTTTGGATACAAATCCTGGAATCTCTTCTGCACTGTTAATGGATTCACTGTCTGGCACAATAATGTAAGCAGTAATATACCAGCCCCTACACCCCTGTCTAATAGAGTTGGAGTGTATGTGGATATGTCGGCCGGCACTCTGTCCTACTATAGCGTCTCTGACACATACACACTCACACACTTACACACATTCAACACCACATTCACTGAACCCCTCTATGCTGGATTTAGGGTTTATGATTCTGAACTGTCTCTGTGTCAGATTTAAAGTCCCCGTGAAATCAAAATGTATGTTTTTTGGCTTTTAGTAGTGTAAATAAGCTTTCCATTGGGGCGAATTAAGTCATAGTGTTACGCGAACCACCGCAGATCTGGTCCAGAGACACAACAGCACAGAGCGGATCATATGCACAAATCGGCACAGACCACAAAACGTAACGGTCCAATTTGATTTCTGCACAGAAAGCTGTATTTTAAAACTATTTGGAGGACATTAGGAGGAAACTGCTGCTTTATCGAGCTCAACGGCTCTGGCCGAGCTGTGATATAAACTAAATGCTCGATATGTCCCACTCTGTCTTCCACATTGAATAATGTTGCGCATTTCAAGGCACTTCAGTGGGCCTTTAACAACTTGCTGAGAGGAACACCTGCGACATCAGACAAATTGTCTCATTTTCAAGCAGACACAAACTGTTGTTTTTCTTCTTTCTTACACAAAACTTGAAATATTAAATGTTCAGGACCCCAAGAAATTGTGAAATGAAAGTTTTGTTGCTTTTAGTCCGTTAGCTTTAAAGTCATCTATATGCTAAGAGTACTGTGTTCTCGTGCAGTGAACAACTCTGACTAACTCTGACTAAACACCAAGTTAAACCGTAGCCAGTGAAGACAGAGTCGTAGTAAGGTTGATCCTTTACTGTCACATTTCCTCATTAACATGTTGCGATGAATACTGTAATAAAAAAATACAACAATATTCCGTGTCCATGTCTTGACTAACATCCCATTATAAATTACTGTAACATAAACATACACTGCTGTTCTCACTGTACTAGCAGCTAAAATGACTATTAACATCGCTGTTAGCTTGTACACAATAGTAAACAATCCATTTTTTAACAACTTATCAAACATCATCTTTTTAAGAAAATCATTACTAATATATACAGGTGCTGGTCATATAATTAGAATATCATCAAAAAGTTGATTTATTTCACTAATTCCATTCAAAAAGTTAAACTTGTATATTATATTCATTCATTACACACAGACATGATATATTTCAAATGTTTATTTCTTTTAATTTTGATGATTATAACTGACAACTAAGGAAAATCCCAAATTCAGTATCTCAGAAAATTAGAATATTGTAAAAAGGTTCAATATTGAAGACACCTGGTGCCACACTCTAATCAGCTAATTAACTCAAAACACCTGCAACGGCCTTTAAATGGTCTCTCAGTCTAGTTCTGTAGGCTACACAATCATGGGGAAGACTGCTGACTTGACAGTTGTCCAAAAGACACAAGGAGGGCAAGACACAAAAGGTCATTGCAAAAGAGGCTGGCTGTTCACAGAGCTCTGTGTCCAAGCACATTAATAGAGAGGCGAAGGGAAGAAAAAGATGTGGTAGAAAAAAGTGTACAATAGAGATAACCGCACCCTGGAGAGGATTGTGAAACAAAACCCATTCAAAAATGTGGGGGAGATTCACAAAGAGTGGACTGCAGCTGGAGTCAGTGCTTCAAGAACCACTACGCACAGACGTATGCAAGACATGGGTTTCAGCTGTCGTTTTCCTTGTGTCAAGCCACTCTTGAACAACAGACAGCATCAGACTAAAGACAAAAAGGACTGGACTGCTGCTGAGTGGTCCAAAGTTATGTTCTCTGATGAAAGTAAATTTTGCATTACCTTTGGAAATCAGGGTCCTAGAGTCTGGAGGAAGAGAGGAGAGGCACACAATCCATGTTGCTTGAGGTCCAGTGTAAAGTTTCCACAGTCAGTGATGGTTTGGGGTGCCATGTCATCTGCTGGTGTTGGTCCACTGTGTTTTCTGAGGTCCAAGGTCAACGCAGCCGTATACCAGGAAGTTTTAGAGCACTTCATGCTTCCTGCTGCTGACCAACTTTATGGAGATGCAGATTTCATTTTCCAACAGGACTTGGCATCTGCACACAGTGCCAAAGCTACCAGTGCCTGGTTTAAGGACCATGGTATCCCTGTTCTTAATTGGCCAGCAAACTCACCTGACCTTAACCCCATAGAAAATCTATGGGGTATTGTGAAGAGGAAGATGTGATATGCCAGACCCAAAAATGCAGAAGAGCTGAAGGCCACTATCAGAGCAACCTGGGCTCTTATAACACCTGAGCAGTGCCACAGACTGATTATGACGTTATCATCCAGTAATGACCTGATTCACTGAAGTCATTCAGAGTCTAAATCTCTGACTATATGCTTGATGTGTAACTTTAGTATTGGTGATTGTAGCCCTGTGATTTTACAGCTTGACTTGAATAATTTAAAAAAATAAATAAATAAATAAATAAAAGACACACAGAGACGTCAAGAATCAGCATATGCCAGTGAGTTGAATCAGGTGTGATAGATGAGAGAGACATATAAAATGTGCAGGGCTGGGTGTCTTCCAGGACAGGTTTGGGAACCACTGGCATATGATTCTCAAGAATGGTGACAATAAACAAAATAATGATAAACATCACAAAACAAGCTATTAAAATCACAACAAAGTCACAACAAAAGAACAGCAAAATAAAAGCAAATAGGAACAATCAATGAAAATTACAGGACAATTCAGCTGCATAATTTATTCATGCAGCAATGCATGATGGGAGTAACAGATGAGTTTTGATTGGCTCCCATCATGTACCGCAACATGAAGCATTTTGTTTGATTGTCACCATTGTTGAGGATCATATGCTGATTCTTGATGTCTGTGTGTGTGTGTTTTTTTTTTTTTTTTAATTACTTCAGATTATAAAAGCACTGCTGGATCTCAAGCTGTAACATCACAGATTTACTGTAATGAAATAGTAATAAAACATCTATATAACCAGTTAATAACTCTGGATGTGACCAGTGAATCAGACCATTACACAATGTTAACGTAATCATCAAAATGCAACCATTGTGACCTGGCCTGCATTTCCCAAAGCATTGTAAGCCTAAACTGATCATGAACTTATGCTTACAATGCTTTTGGGAAACACAGCCCAGCTCATAGTTTCTCTGGCCATAACAAAGGTGCTTTACAAACACAAAGTTGGAGCAGCCAGAGAAAAACTAATATTAAAAAGTAAAGGGTCAAGAGCCCAACTAAAGAAAATGCTTTTCACCATCATGGTGACTTCAAACAAAAGTTTCATTAAAACATTAACATCTAAACATCTTTTAATTCTCAATAAGAACTTTTGTTGATGTATGACAGAAATTAAGTCAAACTGGTTAATAATAAGTGTAATAATGTTTAATGGTCAGTTGTCTCTCTCTTTTTTTCTCTTCTTGTTGTTTCTCTTTACTTCAGTGATTCGCTTACTTCAGTCATTCTACCCCTTGCCATGTTAACATCAGTAATGCCTTCCCCTGTATTACCTGCTGTACACATTACTGCTTCAGTAGCTGAACCCCTCAGCTGCCAAGGTAACCCAGCCCAATATAGTTACAAGGTCATCGGCTTTGCTAGTTATTGCACAGCCCACCTTAAAGGGGACCTATTATGCAAAATTCACTTTTACATGGTGTTTGACCATAAATGTGTGTTGGCAGTGTGTGTACACAACCACCCTATAATGATAAAAATCCAACCACTCCTTTTTTTTAATCCCCATAAATCATAAGCAGTGTCTCAGAACAAGCCATTTGCAGGTTCCTGGCAGTGTCACATTAGCCACAGGCTTAAAAAACTGCCGTTTTAACATACAACCGCCCTGACTGTGTACAACTCGCTCACAGCGAGTTGTACACAGTCCGCTATTGCTGCACTAACGAGAATGTCTCCCAAGCGTTTTAGGTGTGCTGTAGCTGGATGGATTAATCCACATAGCTCTCTCCATTTACTCCCGAAATCTGAGCCACTAAAGACGAGGTGGATTAATTTTGTTTTCAAAGAAAGTGCTCCCTCAACTCTACCGAAATTTGTTTATGTCTGTGTAAATCATTTCACACCGGACTGCTTTGTGAACGAATGTCAATACAAAGGGACAATACAAAACAGATTTTGTGCTAAAAATGTGTTACTCAAGAATAGATCAGTAAACTGTTTGTGATCCATCTTACAGTCTCCAAAGTGATACTGGATACGGCAGTAATGAAGGTGAGAGCACTTTATTACAGTTCATCGGAGTTTATTTACAGATATAAAGTTTACCAGTTTATTAAGCACCACCCAAAAAGGCATAAGGTCTTTATATATTTGTTTACTGTTAGTTGTAACGAGTGTTTCTGTGTACTTGGCTGTGTATGTTGATGATAATGCAAGGGAGAGAGAGAGAGTTTATGGATAATATTTTAATGCACACTTGCACTGTGTTTTATTAAGCTCTTATGGAGATTTTCTAGAGTGAAAACAGACGCTTCATATTTTGTGTGAAGTACAATAAACTTTATAAAGCTCATCGGTAAACCAGCTTGTACTAATATAGTGGATAAAAACAAGAGACAATATAAGTTATAATTATAGCGTGTCCTGACCGAATCCTGACAATGGAGAATCAGCTCTTGAAGCTCCGTCCTCTTAGGCCGAGCGCAGCAGCTCATTTGCATTTAAAGGGCACACACTGAAACACTGTTTTTGCTCACCTCCAAAAAGTGAAAATTTTTAAATGCTATTAAAAAAAAAAGATCTGTGGGGTATTTTGAGCTAAAACTTCACATACACACTCTGGGGACATCAGAGACTTATTTTACATCTTGTAAAAGGGGGCATGAGCCAGAGGATTTATGCTGCATGGAGATAGAACAGGTACAGTTTAGTTTAATTATGGTTATAACTTATGATGCCATCTTGCTTTTTATTAATTGTTAGTACAAGCATGTTGTAGCAGACCCCTTCCGAATGATGGACAAAACTTTATTAGTTTATTGTGCTTCACACAAAATATGAAGTGTCTGTTTTCACTCCAGAAAATCACTGTAAGAGCTGAATAAAACAGTACAAGAAGTGTGCATTAAAGTCTTATCCATAAACTCTCTCTCCCTTGCATTATCATCAACATACACAGCGAATTACACAGAAACACTCCTTACATCTAACAGTAAACAAATGTATACAGACCTTATACCTTTTCTGGGGGTGTTTAATAAACTGGAAAACTTTATATCCGTAAATCAACTCCAATGAACTATAATTAAGTGCGTGCTCTCCCTTTCATTACTGACATAACCAGTATCGCTCTGGAGACTGTAAGCTGGATCACGAACAGTTGGTAGTGATCCATCCTTGAGTAACATCTTTTTAGCAAAACCTGTTTTGTAATGTCCCTTTGTATTGACATTCGTTCACAAAGCAGTGTGGTGTAAAATGATTTGCGCAGACATAAACGAATTTAGGTATATTTTGGGGCCCATTACCTTTAAAAATAAAACTAATCCACTGCGTCTTCAGCGGCTCTGATGTCAGGAGTATATGAAGACTGTTATGTTCTCCCTTACATCCAACAACAAAACACCTGAATCACTTACCAGACATTCTTGTCGCTACAGCTGTTCCAGCCTGGAGAAAATAGCGGACTGTGTACAGCTCGCTCAGGGCAGGGTCTATGCTACTAGGGCAGAGTCTGTCAGTAGTCGTGGGTGGGGCCTGTACAAAGCGACATCAGTTTGCCCAGAATCTGCAAACGGCTTGTTCTGAGACACTGCTTATGATTTATGGGAATTTTAAAAAAATTCAAAAAAAGGAGTGGGTGGACTTTTATCATTATAGGGTGGTTGTGTTCATACACTGCCAACACACATTTATGTCCAAACACCATGTAAAAGTGAATTTTGCGTAATAGGTGCCTTTTAAAAAATGCCATAACCTGATAAACACAAGGATATGGTCTTTTAAATAATTTGTGACCACATTTCCATTTGATCTTCGATAAAATGTGAGGAGAAAAATCTCAAATTGTTGCTTATTGCTTTTATTGCTTACGTAAAGCAAGATCATTCGCAGTTGCTGATTGTTTACAGTTTGTTACAGAACTTACTACCATAACTCATGCAAAGTGTTATGAGGCATAGGAAAAAGGTGGATCCTTGGAAAGGCTTGCTTGCTCAAATGTGGGCGAGACAGAAATGAACAAACAAATTAGATAGGCTATTTCACCTTTAGACAGAGTAAAACCCCGACACAACGTACAAGGAAGTGCAGACAGACTCTACACGAAATTCTGTTCAACCAGAGACGTGAGTAGAGTAATTCACTTTAACATTTTTTTTCAATGTCTGTAATTAGTTTATAGATTTTTTTTATTACTTACAATGGGTCATTGGGAGACTGTAATAAGATGACATGGTTTGTACTGAAAGCCTAATAATAGTCCTGTAGCCTATTTAAAGTATATTGCAAGTCTGAACAATTAGTCTTACTTCTAACTGTAAATCCTATTTATGGCACTCTTGGTATTTTAAACATTCGTCCTCTTTAATATTCAAAAGACTGAATGTTTCAATATTTTGTGCATGTAGCCTGTTTCTGCGCACGCATGGAGACTTCTGATCATGTAGCCTATGGCACACACATTAACTCACATTAACTTAATGTGGCACACACATTTTTCACTTCAGAGCAAAATGATAATCATTAAAAATCAGAGGTGTAAAATAGACTGACTAACAGACTAGACTATATACACTGAATATGCATACAAGCCAAGTCAGAAAGTCAACTTTATTTCTAAAGCGCTTTATACAATATAGATTGCTTCACAGCAGCTTCACAATATTCAAATTCTGCTGTAAAGCAGTTCTAACAAGCCAATAGTGTCATTATACAGCTAAATTCAGTTCAGTGTTGATTCAGTTCCAACTGTGTAAATTTCATCAGTTGTCTTTACATACTGTTGTGCAAATGTACATGTGAGTGCTATGACAAACTCCTGTACAGTCCACTGCACACTGAACAAGCAAAAGACACAAGGCAGTAGTGTTTTACATGTTTCACATCTAGGTGTAGTTTGGCGTGTATGTGGCTAATCATTTTATGTTTGTGTGCAGAAGTTACTACACAAAATACCTTTTTTAGAAGAGTTAAAATAGTTTTGAATGAAGTGTTTGCTTTTGCAAGATATGTATGACATTTTGCACATTGTGTGTGTGTTTTGTGGTTTTGTGTGTAGAATTTTGAGCAATGGAGCCATAGTTTCAAAACCTGTGTAAGCATTTTTAAAAAGCTGTAAAGTGGCTAACTCAGGTTTTTTATTTGTGACTCAAAAGGTCCCAAGGAAATATGCAGCTTTATATAAACAAACCTTTCCTGTGTGTGTGTGTGCGCTCGCGCACGTTTTTGTGATTTATGAGGACACAAATTTGTATAATCATATTTAAAATAGCTTTAAAAACATACTAAACATTTTTATTAAAAATGTAAAAATGCAGACAGTTTTCTGTGATGGGTAGGTTTAGGGGTCGGGGTAGTATAGGGGGAGAGAATGTACAGTTTGTACAGTATAAAAACCATTACGCCTATGGAGAGTCCTCACTAAGATAGCAAAACAAACCTGTGTGTGCGTGTGAGAAAGAGAGTGTGTGTGTGTGTGTGTGTGTGTGAGTGAGAGTGTGTGGGGGTTGTGTGTGTGTGTGTGTGTGTATGAGAGAGAGAGAGAGAGAGAGAGAGAGAGAGAGAGAGAGAGAGAGAGAGAGACAGTGTGTGTGTGTGTCCTCATTCATGACACACAAATACTTTAAAATCATAAATTAGTTACCACGGAATCTCTGGAGACATTCATACTTGTCAGGTCATGTCTTTTCTGGCAGCAATCTACCCCAAATGCACTGTTTATGAAATCTGATGTTTGAACTAAATGTTAGCTAACATACTTTCTCTGCTTTTTCTTCTTGGTAACCAGGCATTCACATTTTACTGTAATAATATGACATCGAGCCGAGCCTCTGGTTCAATGGGCAGGCGAACTTGTGAATTCAAAACATCATAGAACAGTGTATAAGTATGCAAATTGGGACACACCTGAAGTGTGGAATGTTGGACACTTAATGCACTCATACGTTCTTTGTAACCCCGTGTTCACATTTTATAATATGGCATTATTGCAATTATTACTAATGTTGGCCTATGCTCTAATATTATTATTATTATATTTGGTATATATGGGTGTGTTGTTAAATTTTGCGTAAACACACAAAAAAAGTGAATTATAAACAACTCTGATTTTTCTGCATTAATAAAAAAGAGTGCATTCTGTGCCTGAGAAAAACTGAAAAGAAAAAAAAAAACACTGGCTAAAGTCAAAAAACTGAAACAAATAGGCCTACTGACTGAATGATATGACCAAAGTTCAGTCACCACAGTCACACATTAATGAAGTCTCCTTTACTGAAGACAGTGAGGATTCATACAAGATCATGTCTCCTTGCAACCACTCATCACGAAAATGTTTGTCTTCAAATGTTTTCCATCGAATATAAGCATAACACACAACGTAACAGTTACGCAATGTATTACTTTTTGGTTATTTCATGAATTGACAATGTAAATACGACATCGCATGCCCCTAATTTCATTACCATATACCAACTTACAACACTGTCAGTTCGATCTTCTAATGTTATAAGGTAACCAAGGATGTTGTACTCTCCATTCGTAATATTCTATTGGTAGGGTCGGGTTAAGGAGTAACGGAATACATGTAACGGCCCCACGTAGGAGACGATGTTCTCGTGACCTTGCACAACATTCCCTAAAAGTTCTCTAAAAGTGACGATAATTCCAAACCTTTACAAAACATTCGGGACCTTCCTAAAACGTCCTCTTTTGGTAATGAAAGTGCTGCAGTTCAAGGTTCCTTAAATGACTTAAGGGGGACGTTCCATTTTGGTTATTTTATGGTCACATAAGGGGAAGTTAACAGAACATTCCCACATGGTCCTCTGTTGGTCATATAATAACGTTCCCGATATGACATTAGAGGGACATTCCTGTAGCAAAGTTCGTTGATCAGGGAAGAAGGAGGCAGGTACCGGCGAACGTTTCAACACTTTAATAAATCATAACACATAACACAAAACGAAAGTAAAAGCGGCAGTCTCTCACGAATGACTGCCGCACACACATAAACATAACAAAGTCCAAGCCTAGTCCTCTCTCGTCTTTCACTGTCATCACTCCTCTTTTTATGCTTCCGAGCTCCTCCGTGAGATACGAGACCGGTGTGGTGTGCAGGTGGCGCTCATTATCAATCACGACACCAGCCTCGTACCGGGATACTTGGTACCCTCGAGACTACGCTCTGACCCCTGGAGTCCCTCAGCAAATGGCGGCAACTCCTCCGCTCCCTCACAGATAGCAGATGACAACGAGTTTGTCTGTCCCCTAGGCAACTCACTCCAGCCCACCGCCTTAAGCGTCCATGGCAGCAAACTCTGCTCAGCCATGCTCGATGGCACCGCGGATTCCCCACAGCAGCGAGGGCTCTTTGACAGCGTGTTCCTTCTTCCTTTCGGGTTTTGGCACCAATGTAGCAAAGTATGTAAATCACGGAAGGATGTACATGTATGTAATGTGTGTGTGTGTATATATATATATATATATATATAAATATTAGGGATGCACCGATACCATTTTTTAAGGACCGAGTACGAGTACCAATACTTTTTTTTCTAGTACTCGCCGATACCGATGCCTATACATTTATTAATGTCTCTCTCTCTCTCTTTTTTTTTTTTTTTTTTGGTGATGTTGCAGTTTTCCAAGCACAACACAGTGAGACTAATGAATGTAGGACAGCTTCTTTATTATTACTCTAAAGAAAAAAGTAATTATTTTTATGTGCTTGTCACAAACTTAAAAAACACAAATTTCACAGTGTCTAATAACCTTCACAGGGCATAATTACCAATATATATAATTGTTGTTATATAAAAAGAAATTTACAAAAAAATTACAAACAATACAACAAATACTATAGAGATACAATTTATATTAACTTGTTTTTCAGATACAGTAGGTTTATTTACCATGTATACATTTATTTAACATATTTTGTTGTTTTTTTAACATTAATGACAAATATAGGCGACGGTCCCTTTAAGATTGGTGTTGATGCATGACAGTAACTCTGGTCAGTCAATCCCAGTGGATTCAGGCACTATATTGTGACAACTTTGACCTTTGATGTACAGAAGTGATGGTGTGGTCACACACACTGATTTTAAGCATGAAAAAAGATTTAAAATATTTACTGCATTTATGCTCTCCCACTTTCACTGCACCGGAAAACATTGCAAATAACCTGCAAACACAACTTTCCCCTAAAGTTTCTATTTGGGTGTTTTTTGGGAAATAAATCAGAACAGTCTGGGGACGTTCTTTTTAGTTTTTTTTTTTATTCAAACAAGACTTTTTTTCTTTGTCTTTTTCTCCTAGTGACACAAAATGGATGTTATTAAAAAACTGATGATTGATGCACTTGAGGAACTTGTGGATGAAGACTTCAAAAAATTCAACTGGCAACTGTGGAACGGTCTGGCAACAGACATGGGCCCTATTCCTCGAGCAAAGCTTCAGAAAGCTGATCGGTCAGATGTTGTGGATTGCATAGTAGATAAGTACAGTGGTGAGGCTGGGAATATTGCAGTAAAAGCGCTGCACAACATCAACCACAATCATCTTGCAAAGACCCTTGAGTTGAAACTTCAGGAAGGTAAAGAATGACAATTTAACTAGTTTAAGATTTTGTATTAGTGCAGCACTCTGAAGTATATCGTATTCATCATTAAAAAATAAATAAATAAATAAATAAATAAATAATAAAATATAGTTCATATTTATTTATATTAGGCCTATATTACAAAAAAATATTATCTGTACACTGTGACCAATAACCTTAGACTTAAAATGACATCTCATAAACAGTTGTACTGCAACTCACATACTTTACACTTTTAATAGCCTTAAAAAATATTTTGGTGTAAATTTAAGTTTAACATAACTGAATTACATTCAAATGAGTGAAGCTGGTAATGTTTTGTAGATTTTGTAGAGTTGTTTAATCAGATCTTGAGAGGTTTAATGTCTTCTTTTATCTTCAGTTGATTTCATCGAAGGCTGTGACTGAAGTCAGTTGTAGTTCTTGTGTTTCTCTTTCCTTCAGTGATTCTGCTTGTTAACAGCAGGTGTTCATCATTAATGTTCAATCATCACTTAATTATCTCATTAACTCCGACACTGCTTCAATGGTACTTTAACTCAGTAGTGCGCACACACATGAACACTAAGCAGTGTTCATTAACCTGGGAATTGTTCTGAGAACTATTACATAAATCTTACCAATTTCATTTACGTATGAATGGCAAATATGAATCACATTTAGTTTATTATTATTATTATATTTTCAGAGTGTAAAGATTGTAGATTTTAATTTGTAAATGAATGGAGTTGCAGACTGTGTTTCACACAGCAGAATGTTCTTTGTTCTATGGGCTTTGGATATATTTTGAAATGCACTGAATGATGAGTGTTTTCAGCTCAGCCGCCTGTACAGCAGGAGACCAGAAATGCTCCAGTGTCTGTGGAGGAGCAGCCCATCCAGTCCGATTGGAAGAGACCACACTGCATTACTCCATCTAGCCAAGAGTTTAAGAACAGACTTCTTACAGAAAAGAGAAATGACGCAAGTATCTCTTTTTCAACAATATATTCAGGAGTCAGTCCTGATTTTGTTGGGCCGCCATCCTGCAGAGTTTAACCCCATCCAACAGCTGAAGCAGCAAGTGCTGGAGCTGAACGCTGCCGGACGGTGGCCCTCCAGAAGCAGGTTTGACGCCCCTGAGACACATTTATATCAATATTTTTTTAATGTAAACATTTCTAGCATTACAGCATTTCTGGCATGAATGATATTTTATGTGGATCAGTTTTTTCCCAAGCCTTCTAAGATGCATAATTCTGATTAAAAATCAATTAATTAATTAATTTATATTCTAAACAAAAGAAAATGGGAATCAAAAGACTATTATCTGTAAATATCAGTATTTTTGATACTTTTATACATCAAGCATGCATAAAATTGATCAAAAGTGACAATAAAGACATTTATAATATTAAAATATATTTCTAGTTTAAACAAATGCTGTTCTTTTGAAATTTCTTCATTCTAAAATGTATCTCAGTTTCCACAAAAATCTGAAGCATCACTACTGTTTTCAATACTGAAAATAATCAGAAATGTTTCTTGAGCAGCAAATCAGCATAAAAGAATGATTTCTAAAGGATCATGATCCCATACTGGTATCAAACATACGTTTTTTAATATACATACATACATACATACATACGTATCAACGTTTTTGTTCATTTATATACCTATTGCTTTATGCTATTTTATTTTAGTCTCAGTATACCAACAAAAAAGACTGCTGGGTTGGGATCTGTTGCTTGTGCTTTAATTCTGCATAATTCTGTTTTTTTTTTATTTTATTTATTTTTTTAAAATAGATTTATATACCAAAGGACAAGTCTCAGAGGAAACGTTTAGCACTACTGATCACCAACATACAATTCAGCAATGAAGAGGACAACAGGTACGGAGCAGAGAAAGATGAGGCGAACATGGAGTGGCTGCTGACAGCTTTGGGTTACAGAGTTGAGAAATACAGAAATCTCTCTGGATGGGTGCGTATAAAGCTAGTGGACTTCTAGTGTGGATATAGAAATGTGAACAAATATTCTAGTTATGTTGGCTTGAGAAAGACAAAATTGAATTGAATGTGTAACGGAGGCAAGCTAGTGTGTGTGTAAACCTCACTCCCCTGATCTCAAGAGGTGCTCTAAGGACTGATGCTAGAGGCTGTGGTCTTTGGCATCCTTGTCAGCCCGCCTCCCATGCTGGATATGCTGGTTTAAATCCCCACTTTGAGCGGGTTAAGTAGAACTGTTCAAACAATCTATATAGATCTGTCTGTCTGTCTGTCTGTCTGTCAGTCTGTACGACATGTTGCCTTCAAATTTTAAGCTGAAATTACTTTAAAATTCAAACTGAAAACCTTCAAACTTCAAGCTTTTAAAACGTTTTCAAACTTTCTGGTCAGGCTTTCTCAAGCCAACATCAAGTTTGTCTTGACTGAATAGTTTAATTATACAATGCATGTCTGCATTATTATTATTATTATTATTATTATTATTATTATTTAATTTCAATTTTATTTACAGCAAATAGATGCTGCAGTCAGGAACTTTGCTGCATCTCCCGGCCATAGAGACTCGGACAGCACCTTTGTGGTTCTGATGTCTCATGGGGACATAATCCAAAATAAAGATGCCATTTTAGGTGTCAACTATCATCGCCAGCGAAACCCCAAAGATTACTTCTTTGTTGACGACATCTTCACCCATCTGAATTCAGTGAATTGTCCTGCTCTGATTGATAAACCAAAGGTTATTCTGATCCAAGCCTGCAGAGGAGGTGCGACATGACTGATAAAACCCAACTCCTCTTTCTCTTTGTACTCTGTATTTATCTTTTTTCCTGGATTTACTGTAATATTGTAATCAACATTGTTAACCGTTTCTCTGTCCAGGTAACTTAGGAGGTGTGGAAATACAGTCAGATGCCATTGTGCACATTGAGAAAGACTTTGTCTGTTTTAAGTCCTGCCTCCCTGGTAAGTGCTCAGAAAACACTGATTGTTGAAGTAAGATTGATTTGTAGCTCACACTTCTGTTCATTTTCTTCAGATTCAAACAACTGGTAAAAATAAAACAACTGTTTTCCTTTTTTATTATTATATTTTATTTTTACAATGAAACCCTTCAGATGTGTGATAAAACAGTCTGTACATGTTGGACAGTGTTTCTTCAATAATGAGCAAAGTTTTAAGGTTTGGTTTGGGTTGCTTTGCGAACTACTTCAACCTACTGATGTCCTCTCCACAGATATCGTTGCATACAGGAATATTTTGGAGGGAAGTTATTTTATCTGTTACATACTGGAGGTGTTCTGTAAACTGGCTCATATTGATGACATTATGGAGTTGTTCAGGAGGGTAAATGTTAAAAATCCAGTTTAATTTGGTTTGCTTTATTTCAGCTAAAAGTCAAAATAATTTCTTCTTCTTTTTTTGCTCAGCTAAAATGAATACAGTGGTTTTCTTCTTGTCACATTCAAATATGATCTTTTTATTATAGGTCACCTCATGCATGGCGACAGACCCACGATTCAGACAATCAGAGAGTAAACTAATGCCGTGTATTGACAGGACATCCCTTCCAAAGAAATTCTACCTGTTCCCTGGACTCTGAGGATGTGTGGTTTAAAATAAATTTAAGGCAAGACACCACAGGTTAATAGCAAGGCATTGTCTAAATTAGAATATATTTCCAGACCAGAAATCTGAACATTGGATGAAGTCTGGTTCAAAACTTATTTTGAGATATGATTTTGAGATTTTTATTGTAAATGAAATCTACAAAATAAATAGATAAACTGTAATGAAAAGCAAAACAAACCAAAATCTCAGGACCAGTGAACGACAAATCTGGTTACTGATTGTGTCTTGCCTTAAATCAAGATAAAGAGGCCTTATGTGCAAAAACACAATCTAAATATATACAGGCAGTATATTGCATGCAATTATCAGTCACAGTATATACATTTATTTTACTTTTTTAATCTCATTTAATGACATTTTCTCATATACTTTGCTAATGTCATATTACTTTATTAACCGTTTAACTGCTAAGAAGTTTTTTCCATCCAAAATAGTGTCATTGTGCACTACTTCTTTCATCAGATAGCTTGTTATAAGAATATTTGCTTTTCTTTTTCAGATAACTTTGATAAAAAGTTCAAATTAATCAATAAAGCTTTACAAATTTGTTACCATGCCTTTGTCCCTTGCTTCCTGCATCTGTGTTTGTAGAAGATTTCACATATGGGACGAGTCTCATTTTAAATATATCAGACTGAATCTGATATCACTGCAAAAAAGGGAAAGAGGTAAAATATCTAACAAAACCTGTTGCTCAAAAGATTTTGTGTAGCATACCAATTACATGTTCACTACCCTCGCTGCTGACCAAATGTTTTTATAAAACACAGGAAAAATATAAATACAAAAATATATAAACAAAAAATATAAACAGTACCGTAAAATGTCAATGTACCAACTAAGAATTATAGTTTTAATAATTTTGTTATAAGATAATAGTGTTTAACACATAGTGAGCCAAACTGACTTTACAACAAAACGCATACCTGTTGTGTTGATGAATATCATCTGAACTGATATTATTACACAGCTCTATGAAATGCTTGATTCTGATTGGTCAGTCGTGACAGTCTGAGGTCAGTTATTCATCAGCAAAGAAATGGGCTGCAACACCTAAGAATTTAAAAATTACTTAAAAAAAAAAAAATAACTGCAATGAAGCAACGCACTTTCTCACCTTTTGTTGTTGTACAGCTTGTTGTGAGGGCTATATTTTGTGCCATCTGTGCTCATGTTCCTTACACGCTGTACATAACCTTGTGTGATGAAACAGGTTGTGAGAAGGAAAAGAGCAAGGAAAAGAGAAAGGTATTCAGGACTGCGATTGTCAGAATAATAGCTTACCAGTATGTCTGAACAGAGAGTTCCTTCTCACTACGGTATGTCACAAGTTCAAGAGAAACCACTGAATAACAAAAACATTACCCTGAATGATGAAACTTTGCAGGTCATCCAACTATATTCGTATATACTACATGCTAGTGCAAGTACAGTGGGTACGGAAAGTATTCAGACCCCCTTAAATTGTTCTGTGTTTTTCTGTCAATATGGGGTGCTGTGTGTACGTTAATGAGGGAAAAAAAAAGAACTTAAACGATTTTAGCAAATGGCTGCAATATAACAAAGAGTGAAAAATGTAAGGGGGTCTGAATACTTTCCGTACCCACTGTATATAAGAATTAGTTCAAACTTTGACCTGTGGAGGGCAGTAATACACTTAGCATTACACTGCTGGAATTCTACAAGAAGAAGAAGAAAAAGAAGAGAGCTAGTGCAAAACGAGCATTTGTGGTTAAAAAGTATATAAATATTATATTTTTTTTTTTAGAAAATGACTTATCGTTTCGATAGATAAGACCCTTATTCCTCGTCTGGGATCGTGTAGAGCTCTTTGAAGCTGCACTGAAACGGCAATTTGGACCTTCAACCCATTGGTAGCCATTGAAGTCCACTATATGGAAAAAAATCCTGGAATGTTTTCCTCAAAAACTTTAATTTCTTTTTGACAGAAGAAAGAAAGACATGAACATCTTGGATGACATGGGGGTGAGTAAATTATCAGGAAATTTTAATTCTGAAGTGAACTATTCCTTTAAGTGTTTCCTATTTTCTGTGCCATTTGCATCAGACGTTCATCCAACGGTCTGTGGGCGTGACGTCTAAGGCTGAGATTAGTCCTCAACCACTTTTTCTTCCAATCAAATTTTGATATGACAAGTGTTTTGCTTGCTATGAAATGTATTACTTTTTACTTACACTGTAAAATTTTAACTGACACTTTTTAGTTAACTTTACTTAATGTCTTAACTTAATTGCAAAACTCTAGTAATCTGTACTATTCACATACTATGCCTTTTTTTTACTATGCCAAGTTATGATTAATTGAAAGGTTTGAGTACCATTTGGTCAAGCAAAAAAAGTTTTTCAGGTGGGGAATTTCTTAATAGACTTTTCCCTCATTTCCTCCATTTATGCAGTTATCTTTCTCTGTTTGCATTCACTTATTTACCAAAGTCATCTTAAATGTTTAATTGTCAATACAACTGAAAAATGTGAGAGAACATCACATAAGCTGACTTCATAAATTGATGATGATTTTCCTAAAATGTTTTATTTTTAATCACCATTATGGCGATTAGTGTTCCCTTTGGTTGGGCACTTGCGACTTCACTTATATTAATGTAATTCTATTTCTATTGATGCAGTGATGCAACAAGAAATTACAGTCATTTGATTTTTTGATTTCAAAATAAGGGAAGTAAACATATATATATATATATATATATATATATATATATATATATATATGAATAACACAACTATTTCATGTCAAATAATGATAATTTACAATGTTATTGGTAGCACTTATGTCATTGTGAAACTTTTTATTGGGTTGATATAATTCCTCTAAATTTGTGACAATACCTTGCACCTTTTTTTAAAAGTAAGTCTAACTAAGCGTCCTTGAGCTTGGGAAATTAAATTAAACATTTTGTTATTATTATTAGTTAGATTTTCCAGTGGTCATATACTGGACCACTGTTACACCATAATCAAGAATGCATATCTCTCTGTCCCGCGGGCAGCTTTGGGACTCTCTGATTTAGTTCATCTTATACCAGCCTACAGGCAGAAGCTGAATTAGCTAAACCTGCAATAGGGACTGTTAAAAGACGAACTAATAAAGCAGAGTGGGATTTACAAGCCTGCTTTTGGAGTGTTTTTGAAACTGCTGCCACCGATCAGTGCTGGGGAAAGTTACTTTTAAAAGTAATACGTTACAGTATTGCGTTACTCCCTAAAAAAGTAACCAATTGCATTAGTTACTTTTTACGGAAAGTAATGTGTTACGTTATTTTTGCATTACTGGATTGCAGAAGAATAGGATACAGAAGAAGAAAGGTCAACACTCTTACTTCAGCAATAATAATAAAAAATAGAAACATAAATGTGATGTTTAACTAAACTAAATTTAGCTTATTGGTTGAATTTGATCATCAAATGTCACCAGCAAAGACATTGGTTAATAAAGTGAGGTTAAATACATAAAGTATATTTGTGTAATTTAGCATATTTAATTATTGCAGGTTTGTGAATATTCTGAGTTATTCTGAAGAATACTGAATCTGTTTTTGTGCAAGTGAGATGAGTAAATGCATGCTCACATTTATTCCATCATGTTTAAACAGCGCCTCTGTACTTACGATTTCTCTCAACATTGGGAGGTGTCAGTCAATAAATGGCAAAACAAAGTAACTTGCGTTACTTATTTGAAAAAAGTAACTCAGATTTTGTTGTATATTTAAAAGTAATGCGTTAATTTTCTAGTTACTTGAAAAAAGTAATCTGATTGCGTAACTCGCATTACTTGTAATGCGTTACCACCAACACTGCCACGGATCTGGATAAGCTCACAGATACTGTAACATCATACGTCAGTTTCTGTGAGGATATGTGCGTTCCTACCAGGACATTCTTATCATTCTCTAATGATAAACCATGGTTTACTGGAAAACTCAAACAGCTTTGTCTTGTACAAGCAGGCCAGAAACAAACTAACAAAGGAGATCAGAGTGGCTAAAAGGAGCTATGCTGTAAAGCTGAAACATCAGTTTTCAACGACCGGCATCAATCTGGACAGATCTGAGGACCATCACCAAATACAAGACATTCTGATACACAATATACAAGAAATACAAGATATATATACAAGATACAAGATATTTTGATATTCGATTTGTCATCTTTCATCTGGGACAGCTCAAAATCGTACAATGTGTACCAGGCATAAAACAGTATTATTTTAAAATTATTAAAACTATAATTCTTAGTTACTTACTGTTTATATTTTTGTTTATATTTTTTCTATTTCTTTCTTTTCCTGTGTTTTATAAAAACATTTGGTCAGCAGTGAGGGTAGTGAACGTGCAACTTGTATTTTACACAAAATCTTTTGAGCAACAGGAGAGTTTTGTTAGACATTTTCCCTCTTTCCCTTTTATGCAGCGATATCAGATTCAGTCTGATATATTTAAAATGAGACTCGTCCCATATGTGAAATCTTCTACAAACACAGATGCAGGAAGCAAGGGACAAAGGCATGGTAACAAATTAGAAATGCTTTATTGATTATTTTTCACTTTTTATCAAAGTTATCTGAAAAAGATTAACAAATATTCAGGCTATCTGATGGACTATTTTGGAAGGAGAAAACTCCTTAGCAGTTAAATGGTTAATATAGTAATATGACATTAGCAAAGTATTTGCAAAAATGTCATTAAATGGGATTTAAAAAGTACAATGAATGTATATAAGTGATAATTGCATGCATTATACTGGCTGTGTGTATATATATATATATATATATATATATATATATATATATATATATATATATATATATATATATATACTGGCTCATCTTTAACTTCATTTAAAGCAAGACACAACCAGTAACCAGTTTTGTCGTTCACTGGTCAATCTTTAGGGATGGGCAGATCGATATGAAGTATTGATATATTAATACTGATGTTGAGTATTGAAAGTATCGATACTCAAATTAAAATATCAATACTAAGGTGTGTTTTTTTTTTTTTTTTTTTAACCAGTTATTTTGTTTATTTAACAATAAATTTAATGCATACAATATGCATTGAATTGGACAAATAACCTATGTTAGCAAATAATTTGTAGTAAAAGTATTTTCCTGCTCATCTGAACACGCAAATGCTGCAAGTCAGAACCAATCAATCACAGAGAGTGTTCGCTCACTGCCGACACTACATCTATCGTAAGAAACCATTGATGCTTTTGGGAAACGCAGCCCAGAACAATGCTTAACAGAAGACAGAAAAATATAATATTATTATTATTATTAATTATTTCGCAATAAACAAAATGAAATAGTAGCCTACATAGTTTGTGCAATTACATTTATTTAAACTGAATGTTAGTTCATATTGATGTTCTGTCAGAATATAAATGTTTCATTTTATGCGTGAAACAGCCTGTCACTGGCAGCTTATGAAAATGAACCATTACTACAGTGACCATAGTTCAGCTAGGCATATAGTAGGCTTATTTGTAGATTTTCCATGGTTTACCAAGTAAACATTTTAACCATGTGTAAACAAAAATATAATCTAATAAACTGCAATTAAGGCATATTGAATGTTAAAATGCCTTTCAAATATAATGTTAAGTGGGTATCATAACCCATTTTACTCTTAGTAATTCAATAATTGAATAAATGTTAAAATCTATAAGTTCCTATCAGAGGTATCGTATCGGTATCAATATCGATATCGATGATATTGGCCTTGAAAATATCGGTATCGTATAGAAAACAAAATAAGTGGTATTGCCCATCCCTATCAATCTTGAGATTTTTGGCTATTTTGCTTCCATAACGTGTCTTTTAGTGAAAACAAAATAATCAAAATCCATATTTAAGCTTTTATTACACTTTATTACACCATTTTTGGTGGATTTCAGTTACAATACAAATCTCAAATTTTTTTTGAACCTTTCTTCATTCAATGTTCAGATTTCTGGTCTAGAAATAGTAATGCCAATTTAGATAATGCTTCATTTACAGTCTTACTATCAACCTGTAGTGTCTTGCCTTAAATGATTTTAAACCACACATCATCAGAGTCCAGGGAACATGTACAATTTCTTTGGAAGGGACGTCCTGTCAATACATGGCATTAGTTTACTACAGACTGATAATCGTGTGTCGTTCTCCATGTATGAGGTGACCTATAAAAAGAAAGATCATATTTGAATGCAAGCAATCCCCTCTATACATTTTAGCTGAGCAGTACACCGAGGGTGAGAAACAACTGGAAGAGATTGTTTAGGCTTTGGGCTGAAATAAAGCAAACCAATTTAAATGGGGTTTTCAGCATTTACCTTCCTGAACAACTCCATAATGTCATCAATATGAGCCCATTCACAGAACACCTCCAGTATGTAACAGATAAAATAACTTCCGTTGGCAGAATTCCTGTACGCACTGATATCTGTGGAGAAAAATCATTGGTAGGCTGAAGTTCACCATGGCACTGTGAATCCACATTAAAGTAACTTTGTTAAATAGAGGAAAACAGTTGTTTTTTTTAACAGTTCTTTGAATATGAAGAAAATGAACAGAAGTGTGAGCTACAAGTCAATCTCATTTCAACACGAAATGAGGCCTTACCAGGGAGGCAGGACTTAAAACTGACAAAGTCTTTCTCAATGTGCACCGCGGCGTCTGATTGTATTTCCACAGCTCCTGAGTTTTCTGGATAGAGAAATGGTTTACAATATTACAATAAATCCAGGAAAAAGATAAATACAGAGTACAAAGAAAAACAGCAACATGATTGGAGGAGTAAAATTGTATCAGTCATGTCGCACCTCCTCTGCAGGCTTGGATCAGAATAACCTTTGGTTTATCAATCAGAGCAGGACAATTCTCTGAGTTCAGATGGGTGAAGATGTCATCAACAAAGAAGACATCAAGAGGGTTTATATCTTTATGATAACTGACACCTAAAATGGCATCTTTATTTTGAATTCTGTCCCCATGAGACATCAGAACCACAAAGGTGCTGTCCGAGTCTCGATGTTGGGAAAGTGTAGCGAAGTTCCTGACTGCAGCAGCTATTTGCTGTGAATAAAATACACTTTATTAAAGAGATGAAGACTATAAAACACCATAATTAAACCAAAATATCTATTCACATTTCCTATATCCACACTAAAGGTCTACTAGCTCTATATAGACAATATTGCTTTCATCAGGCTGGACTTTTGTCTTACGCACTTCTCCAGAGAGATTTCTGTGTTTCTCAACTCTGCAACCCAAAGCTGTCAGCAGCCACTCCATGTTCTCCTCGTCTCTCAATGCTCCGTCCCTGTAACTTAAGTACTTGAATTGTATGTTGGTGATTAGCAGTGCTGAACGTTTCCTCTGAGACTTGTCCTTTAGTATATAAACCTATGAGAAAACAACAGAATTATGCAGAATTAAAACAAGCTGTTGGTGCTGAAGCTGTTTCTAAAGGAGTCACCTGAACTCAAACTATTGTGTGATTATAGATAAATAATATGATATAGATGATTAACCAATAATAACATTCATAATAATATAAAAGAAAACATAATTGTCCATAATATATAACATAAGCTTGAAAACACAATGATCCGACTTGTTCCGGCACTAAATTAAACGATGGATATTAAAGGGATAGTTCACCCAAAAATGAAAATTTGATGTTACCCCCAGGGCATCCAAGATGTAGGTGACTAATGTAGTTTTCCTTCAAATAAAACTTAGCTATATTACATTGATTTAATATTAACATTACATTAACATACCTACCTTCACAAATATGCAGTTTGTTTACAAATATGCTTTTATTTATTCATTTCCTATATTTAATACATCTGCACAATGGCTAAAAACAATTCTATACATGACAGTGTACACATTAAATGGTGCTACACTATCACATTTGCCTACTAGTTAGCAGAACTCTGTTAGCCATGCTATTCCAAAATAAAAAAAAACAATCTACAATATACAACACAGTGTGTGTGTGTGTGTGTGTGTGTGTGTGTGTGTGTGTGTGTGTGTGTGTGTGTTTTTCAGGAAACACTAAGCCATATTTAAAGTATAATTTGCAACATTTTCTGCAAAGCCATAAAGTTTACATTAGAAATCATTTGAAGATTAATGTACAGGGGTGTCAATCAAACCCTGCTTCTGGAGGGCTTCTTCAGTTCAACACACCTGCCTGTAGTCTTCAGGTAATCCTGAACACCTTGCTGCTTTAAAACTCAGCAGGAAGACATCCCTACAAAAGCAGGATTGACTACTCTGTTTTCACAACAGTTTTTAATTGAAATACTTGCTTCATTTCTCTTTTCTGTAAGAAGTCTGAACTTAAATTGTTGGCTGCATGGAGTTGTTGTTGTTATTTTCATACTGTGTGTGTATTATTTAGTCACATAGCAACTGTTCTGAGACTCACTGAGAATGTGATGATGCTGTGCGCCACTAGAGGGAGTGCGTTTGTCTTTCACTTGAGTGGAGCTGGTAAGACGAATTTAGTAGGCATCCCTATATAGTCACACCGAAGTCCTTGAAATTGGACCTTGAAATGGAGAGAACAAACTAATCGTGTGTCATAATATGGCGTTTGGGACACAGCTGACGAAGGAAGCTATGAAAAACAACGCCATTAATCTACAACGACCCTTCGTGTGACGCCCCTCCCCTCAGTGTCCTTTAAAAACAGCGAAAGTGAAAGGAAAATAAATAAGCGACGCCATTCCGGGGCTTTAAACCCTCTTCATGGATATTTAAACGGCCTCATATTTTGTGGTGAGTTCAGAACTTATTCTTCATATTGTCATGTAGCCATATAAAAATGAGCTGCTATTTGTTATTTGTCTTTGTTACATGGGGGATTTCAGGCCATCATTATACTTCGACAGTTTTAAAATACCAGAAACGATTAAAGTCATTTTGATATTTAGTAAGACTCTGATTATATATAATATTTATTTAAATTACATTAACATCAGATAGTATTGAAAGCCGTTTTATATGATTTTATTTGTGTACGCCAACAAAATGATACACATTTGACATATTTTTATTATTTTTACGAATTTGATCATATATTTCTTTGCCAGCACACATTTAATGCACAGAAACAATGTCAATGAACCAATGATTGTTAGCTCGGTTGTACAGAAAACGTGACGCATGTCGATTGTTATGAAGCGTCTCTAGGCCTATCGGTCTTTGTCAGACACGTGATTTTGTTGTGTGTGACGTCACCGCGGCGGCATATTTGTGGTATCCCTGCTGACTGAGAACTAAAGAGATAACAAAAGTAAAGATAACAAGTAAATAACTCGTAAAAATGGAGAAGCACAAGAAAACTGTGAAAAAGTCATATCGCGATAAACTCACCAAAGATGCCAGGGACCGTTATTTGGAGAAATTGTCATTCATAACATAGATCTGTACGAGCTGACTGCAGTAAGTTGGAGTTCTGGCCCCGCATTGCTACCTAAATCATCATACTTAAATATTGTAAACTATCTTGTTTATGGTATAAGCGCATATACTAGTGAACAATTTAATAACTATAAATCCCTCGAAGCCCACAGACATTTCACTAATGGCAGGGTGCATGATTTATTTATATTCCGACCGAAGGACAGCGACAACACAGTAGTAACAGCAAAAGTAAGGTCTGCTGTAATGATGATGATGATGTCGTGTTAACCGTATATCATACGTGCCTGATCAAGGATGGTTTAGTGTTGTGATCAGGAAGAATTTTGAATTATGTAATACTACCCCTTTTTCATGCATTTTTTCTTTATTGCATTAAGTGCACAAGCCAATGTATAACACAATAAACATTGTTCCAATAAACAAGTCATCATCATAAATGTATGTAGAATTTAATAGTGTATTTTATTGTAGTATATTCTGGTATATTATACCTTTAGAGCCAAAATAATTAGTCAATTAAATGATGTGACGGGTCATTTTTTTGTCCAAAGGCCTTAATAATAATAAAAACAAAGGTATGACATCCAAAGTATGTAAGAAACTAGATCTCTTTTATTGAATCCAAAAGGTTTTAATTATATTTTGCTATAAATAAAGGTATTTTAAAGATTTTGGTGTCAAAAGTTCATTCGGTTTAACCGTCCAAATGCCAATACAGCCATTTCATTTGTGATTAAAATGTAAAAAAATGTATACATTTTTTATTCTGCCATGATTTTATAACATCACTGCATCCATCCTCATTCATGTGTAAGTTAAATATCTGGTTTACGGATCGTGGATATTATTATCTTGTTAATGCTATAAGTGCATATACCTGTGAATTCATAAAATAAATCTACAAATCACCCTTTGTGTACAACATTTGGTTTGCATACTTCATTTGGCTGTTGAAATGTTGATTACAAGACAATAAACATTTTGAAAAATTTAATTATACATGCTTTATTGTTCATGCAAGACTGGATAAAGCATCAGCACAAAATTATATTATAAAATTATATATAGTATTCTAGGTGCAATACATCAGCACATTTCTACACTACAATTCTACAAAAGATTCAAGCATGCGCTGTCAGATTGGATGGTTTCTCTGTGAAAATCTCAAAACAGTCACTAATCTCTGCTACCCTTTATTCAAACAAAGGAGAGATATTTCTGTGCAAATCATCTCTGCCCATACAGCTGAAAGCTTCAGGTTGGCATATAGATATGACACCATTTCATTGAATGTTCTGTATCCTGTCTTTGGGGAAACATGAGAGATAAGTGTTGTACAGGCAGATCAAATTTGAGGTACATTAAGGTTCACAGAAGCATTTGAAATTTGTATTTGTATTGTGAATGTTCGTTGCGTCTGGAATCAAAAAAAAAAAAAATGTAATAACGCCATAAAGGTTCCCAGGTTTGGCAGACCCGTATAGTACATTAACATTATCATCATCTCCAAAACAAACATCAGACATCCTGTACATATCAAGTCCAAGCTGCAGCTGTCGGTTTACTTCTACACATGCAGATCACCATCTCCTCCAGCATCTTTTCAGTGTAAAGCCGATCACTTTCTCCAGCCTGATGGACCATTAGTGTCAGCTGACTGCATTGTTTTTTCTTACTTAGTGTCTGTGTGTGCATCTCAATCAGCTCTGAGCTCTTGAATCAGTATATTGTGTACACAAATATTGCGACTGAGACAGTCCTGATCAGTGCCCTAACTACTGAACTAGGGAGCTGATTGTGTGTTTAATGCTAGTGTGGCCCTAATGTATGGAAGGATGGTGTCCAGTTGGGGTCAGTCTCCATAAGCAGGTTGACCTGCAATGAAATGAAAAGCTGTAAAAAGTTTTCAGAAAATTGTAATCAGTACATGGATACTGAGCAAAAATATGTTGTACCTAAGTATATAAAATAAAAATGTAAAAAGCCTTAGCAAAATTAAGAATTAAAAAAATATAGACATATTTAAGTAAAGGAATTCAATTTAAATTGATTGTGTCATAGCACATACAATCCAAAACAATGCGTTGATATAACGTTTGCTACTTTAGAAAACAGAAATCTCTAACTTACCTTTGTGAAAATGTAGAGAACAAGCATACATGAATGGAGGTATCTTGACGAAAGTGATGTTTTGTGTCTCACCGCTGCGACCCATTCTTGAAAAAGAAATTCAAAAATATACCTAGACTATTTTTTCATTCACATAATAAGAATGTACATGTACTGTATTATTGTGGTTTTGACTGTACATTGACTGTTAGAAGTATAATGAAAACAAAACAGCAGAACTGATATTTTTCTGACATAGTTTTTTCCCCTAATGCTATTTAAACTAGCATATTATATTCCTTCAACATTTCAGTTGTAAATTAATTGTAAATGGTAGCTAGATTATGTTCACTTCCTGTCTAGTACCAATGTTTGCTTGCTGAAATATAATTAAATAATGGTTTTCTTTAAACCTTTTATTTCATTATGTCTATTGAGTTGGCTCACACATTTATTTTTAAAGCTTCAGAACATCTGTTAAGGGAACATACTGACCATTGATTCTCCCTGGTTTTCATGGTGTATTTTGGGACTTTTTAGGGAACGAACATTTCAGTGCACTGGAAGGATTTTGTAAGACAGCCCTTGAAATGGCCAACTCCTTCATCAGTGCCCTGACTAGTGAACTAGGGAGCTGAGTGAGATGCATTTTATTTGTTGCATCTTTATTTGTGTAACTAGTCCCACTCAACCCACTCCAAGCGGGACTTGAACCAGCATGGGAGGCTAGGCAAGTACGCTAATGACCGCAGTTTCTAGCATCAGTCACTAGCGTGTCTCTTGAGGCCAGGGGAGTGAGGTTTACACACACAGCTCTTACTAGCTTGCTTTCGTTACATTTGCGTGAAGAACCAGGCGTTGATGAGGTCTCTCAGGAAAGTTTTACTGCACAAAATTACACAAACTTGAATTCCAACACTAAACACTGGGTTATGGGACTACTGATAAATGTCTATTTTTTTAACTATATATTTTTTTAAACTCTATGATTCTACATAAAAGGTATTAAATCAATCTCTCATCAATGTTTTTGAGGAATTAGAGTAGGAGGACGTGGCCTACAAAATGAGTTTCCGTGAGGATAGAGAGAAGGAGGACTCTACCTCACGTTCTCTATCTTCTGGATCTAGCTGCGATCAACCCATGACGAATCTTCCCTCTACCTTCAGTGATGGAACAGTGCCCTCTGATCCAAGGTAGGACACTAGCAATTTTTTTGCATCTTATGCACTTTTAGTGCATCCCAGAAGCCTGCAGCTGGTGAGCAGTGTTGGGCATAACGCATTACAAGTAACACGAGTTACGTAATCAGATTACTTTTTTCAAGTAACTAGTAAAATGCATTACTTCTAAATTTACAACAAAATATCTGGTATAATTTTTCAAATAAGTTACTTTGTTTTCCCATTTATTTCAGATAGGGCTGGACGATTAACCGAAAAGTAATCGAAACTGAAATTCAGAACCTCTAACCGACGTAATTTTTCCATGTCGGTTATTTCGTTTTTGTAATCCTGTTAATACTACCGCGTGTGTAGCCACGTGACTCCGCCCCGTCCAGTCAGTGGCATAAAAGCAACACGGAGGTGAACGCTGGTTCAACACATAGTGATAGCGCGCGAGCGGTGAGCCTTGCGTCTTCACTAAACTTTGTCAGTTGTATTTGTTTTAAGGTTTGCCAGTTTGGACATTCAAGCGATTTTAGACGATTGGATGTATACTATTTCGAGCTACCGTGCTCGCGCAACTGCATTGTGGCACGAACACTTATACAAGCAGTAGCTGCGCAAAACGTGAAGATCGCGCGCACAGAGAGGAACGCAGAAACTAGTTGTCAGCGCTGTCCTGTGATTTATCACTAAAGTAACTTAGAAACTCAAAACGTATTATAGCATATATTTTTCTACTTTTGAAGGAACTATTTACAACCCACAGCTTCACATTAATAGAGAGACGGTGTGACTAATTCACACACGCAATCGCTCTCGTACTGGTACTGTACTAATTTATCTGATTTACAACGAGCATAAATCTGTAAGAGATGTTACAAACCATAGATAAAATAACGGCTGAGCTGTTATGTTAGATCACTCTTTCAATAGGAAAAAATATCCCACCTTTAATAGTCAAGCATATTTACAGTAAACCTTCTCAGTGAACTATGAGGGCAAAAAAACAACAAAAAACAAAATAATCGTTCATTAATCGTAATCCAGGTAAAATGTTTAATTAATCGAGTTTCGGATTTTAGGCTATAATCGTCCAGCCCTAATTTCAGACTAGTTCTAGACTAAACGTGAGCATACATGTATTAATTTACTTCTCCTGGTTCCTATTCCTCTGTATTCCAGCAGCAGCACAGCTGAAAGGCTTGTTTGTTTGTACTGCGTCCTCAGTCTGAGGCTTATTCATTTCACTTTTGTAGTGAAATGACATTTACATTTACCAAAAATAGAACTTTTTTGTTGTTATAAAAAAAAACAACAGCAACAACAAACAGCCTAGCCCAGATAAGAAAAGGCAACGCTAAAGTAACATAACACATTACTTTCCATAAAAAGTAACTAAATAACACAATTAGTACTTTTTTAGGGAGTAACACAATATTGTAATGCATTACTTTTAAAAGTAACTTTCCCCAACACTGCTGGTGAGTGAGCGGCATCTTACGGTACCATCGCAGAGAAACACAAAACTGCATTCCCGAACCTTTACTGTCACTATTCCTCATTAGTGGAATGATCTTTCCAACCTTTCCCTTCCCAGAAGTCCTTGAGAACTTGACTGAGTCCTGTAAATGTTAATTTACAGTGCAAACAATAGACCTTATGTGCCGGAGAAACAATTTTGTTTGAACTTCCATTTTTGAGGTAGATCTGTTTCTATGACATCGCTGTCGATGAGTAATTAGCTTTTCAAGTGGATTTACTTATTGTAGAGTTAACTGAAGTTATCACGAGCATTGTAGGATATGTAGGATCCTATAAGTAGGATATGCAGGCCTGGCGTGGACATCAGAAGATTCGGGAGAGTTCCTGGTGGGCCACTGATACCACTTTGACATAAAGACAGTTTCACACAGGAAGCGGAAAGCATCTTTTGTATTTACTGTATGTCTGGATAGTTTTATTCGTTTTGATGATGAAGAAAAGTTCATTTAGATTTAGGATAACTAATGGGATGATATATTCAAAAATACATAAATAATTAAACTAAATTTGACTGTGGCTGCCAAGTTTGCCTATAGGCACACCCTGGCCCTGACAGTATGTCTAAAATGCCATTTTGTATGTCTTTTGTCAGCAACATCAGGAGGAAGAGACCTTCAGAGCCCAGCATTGTGTCTGTGAAGAGTAACAAATCCATAGAAAAACCCCCTCTCTTCAGTGATGGAACAGTGACCTCTGACCTCAGGTACGACACAAGCCATTTTTGCATCTTACGCACTTTTAGTGCATTCCAGAAGCCTGCAGCTGGTGAGCAGTGTTGGGCATAGCGCATTACAAGTAACACGAATTACATAATCAGATTACTTTTTTCAAGTAACTAGTAAAATGCATTACTTCTAAATTTACAACAAAATAACTGAGATAATTTTACTCATCGCTGTCGATGAGTAATTAGCTGGTCAAGTGGATTTACTTATTGTAGAGTTAACTGAAGTTATCACGAGCATTGTAATGTTTGAAGCAGATTCAGGGCCGGCACAAGCTTGACTGCTGCTCTAGGCAAAATACAGTTGTGCCGCCCCTACTTTGCACTGAAACAGGATCTTTGAAATGTATGTAAAAAACTGGAGATTATGTTTATTGATAAAATTGGACTAAAATAAAAGCATACACAAGCATGTTATATGATTTTTATTTTTTTTCATTCTGCAATGTAAAAAAAAATCCATACAACCACAGCAACAGTGACCTCTCACCCCAGGTGAGCCATTTTTGAATTAGCAGATGGTTTTATCCAAAGTGACTTACAGTGAATTCTAGAGGCTGACAATTGCTATCTATTTTCTAAATGTATGTTAGGTCTTTTTGTGAATAATCCATCCATATATATGTTGATTTTATTTTTATTTATTTATTTATTTATTTTTGACCTCGTTATTTTTAATCAAAGTGTCATAACTGGATCTTCCAGTGAAAATTACACACTTCTCTCTGGTGACATATGCAGGATTCTCCAGTCATTTAGTTTGCTAAAACCCTGATTTCTTTTTTGAATCAAGCATCAGTTGCATGTTGTTGAATATGGTAAAGAGATGTTTTCATCTCGAATTCCAATCAACAAACATTGGATAGAACCAAGTCCCCACCCTAAATTTCATTTCTTTGTTGATACTCGGTTCCCACTCAGTCGGTCACGTTCGACGTACGTCGGACAGACCGACGAATAGGAATCTCGCTAGAGAGGCCAATCTACTTCGAGTGTAACTACAACGAGCCAATGCACATTGGCATGCAATCATATGCATCAGCTGCTCGCCTCGCAGCGCGGGTATATAACGAGCAGCAGGTGCGTTGCATCTTCAGCTTTTCGCTTCGGAGCCGAACTGTGTTTGTTCCTGTTCTCTGCAAGCAAGTGTCTGCTAGAAGACGAGTCAAGCTTTTTGGTTGAACTTCTCTTTTTTTCGAGTGCGGGCGAACAGCACAGCAGCGGGGTCGAAGTCCTCTCTTTATTTTCTGTTTTTTGTTTCGTTTGCCATTATAGAGCAAATAGCTGTTTTGACAGCGTCAGAAGGCTGTTCTCACGGCCGGTACAGTGCGCTTCGAGCGCTGAAAGCCGTTTTTACGGCTGGTAAGAGTGAGCGCCTTCAAAGAGAGAAAGAGCACACGACAGGCTGCACACAATCCCTGTCTGTGTTGCGGCAGCCGTTCCCCTGCATGCTTCAGCACTCTAAAAGAGTAAAGTCCCTAAAAGAGCTTACACAAATAGAGCTTGCGTCTTTTTAAAGATGACATTCTATTTCTGTGTTTCTGGATGCGGTCGTTTCCTGTCCTCACTGACGGCCACGATCACTGTTTCACATGTCTGGGCGCGTACTGAAACGATGTTCGTGGGTGGTTCATGTTTTCGTATGAGAACATGATCACGTCGACACGCCGGTCGTGACTCTTCTTTCTCCGGGAAGCTTGAGTCCCCTCTGTTGTTGGCCAGCTGCCGCTTGTGTGTAAAAGCACAGCCGCGGGTCTGCCCGACACTCTGGGAGACCGCGGAGATCAGCGAGAGCAAACCTCTCGCTCCTCTGTGTGTCGTGTGCCGTCGAGCTGTCGGGCTGCAGCGCGGGTTGTCACGGCAACCCAGCGCTCGCTCGGCGCTCTAGATGCGCGGTCTCCTTGCCTAATCTCCATTGTAGCGCCCTCTCTGGTGCACCAGAAGAGGTCTACTTTGGTGAAATGGCTTGGGTGTCTTGAGGTTGAGGGGTTCCTTCGGGGAACCAACCTCCTAGGGCCCCTCCCTCTAGCGCATTACATGCTGTGCAGCTTCTGGATTGGATTGCTGGTCCTTTTCATAGGGGAACCTAGCATTCCATTTAGGGCTCCAGCTGAGGGTCAGATGTCGATTGCAGCATCGGAGAGAGGGCTGTTATGCTCTGGAAATGAGGGTGACGCTGCCCACTGTAATGGTGTGTGCTTATGCTGACTCAGATTCAGAGTTTACAGCCATGCTTTCCCGGGTGTTCCGGATGTGCATGAAAAACTTGGCAGTATGGAGCTATATTGGTGCCATAAATATGGAATGCCAAAAGTGCCAAAATCTGCATAAGTTTTTACTCTCTCACTACCCTTATGGGTGGGGTGGCTGTTCACAGACCACACCCACCCTGCATGTGAGGCCAAGGCACTCTTTATGCATGAGGGTAGTTCTGAGCCGGGGTTGAGCTGCGCTTGTTGACTAACCGTGATCAAAGTCACGGCGCAGGCCTTCGGCCAGACGATGTCCACCTCAGTGGTCCAGAAGCGCCCCCCTGGCTTACCTTGCTGAGGTGCAAGAGGTCGTCAAGCTAAACGCTTTCTCGACACTCCCATCTCACAAGGTGGCCTTTTCGGTGACACTGTCGGGGACTGAGCCCAGCAGTTCTCCTCAGTTAGTGGCAGACCGGGGAGCCTCCCCCGACAAACCATTGAGTTCCTCGTGGGCCCTCAGTCTGCTCGTCGCCAAGGGTGTCGTCCCCTGCAGAATAAAAAAAAAACTCCGGCCCAGTCTGCTCTACTGTGTCCGCTGCAGGAAGATGACACCTCCCGTCTCTGCTACTGTTTAAGTGGTTAGTGAAAAATCACCCCTGAGACGGGTGACCCAGAGATGGGTGGGGCTGCTCCCCCCCCCGGAGGAGGGCCGGGTGGTAAATCCTGTTGGTTGGGTTTGTTTCAGTTCTCCCGCTGGTCCAACAGCCAGCAGTACCTAAATTTTCAAAAAGAGAGCAGTTCCTCCATCTCTGGGTCTGAAGAGGGCTCGGAGAGCAGTGGGAGGAGAAAAGCCTCACCACTCTCATCCCCCTCTTCCTTCGCCAGAGGGCAGCAGCGTGCAGTCGAGAAGGCAGCAAAGCCTCTCCTGCGCCCCCTGCCCAACCGTGGAACCAGGTAGGTGTTGCACAGCACACTCTGACCCCGCTTCGGGCCGCCTCTCAGAGAGAGCCTCCCGAGCTGCGTCCCTGTGTTCCACCTCGCTGCCTCACTGCGGGTACGCCTGCGGTCCCTTTGATCCCGCCTGTACGGTCTCTGTGAGCCTGGTTAGCGCTCCCCAGTCCGTCTCGCTGGCTCATTCGGACCATCGGGCTCGGCTATGCGATTCAGTTCGCCCGGCGTCCCCCCCCAAGTTCAGGGGTGTCCACCTCACTGCAGTGAAGGCTGTCGATGCCCGTGTCTTGCGTGCGGAGATCGCGGTCCTACTGGCGAAGGACGCGATAGAGCCGGTCCCTCCAGCCGATATGAGGTCAGGGTTCTACAGTCCCTACTTCATTGTACCCAAGAAAAGCGGTGGGTTACGACCGATCCTGGATCTGCGAGTTTTGAATCGGAGCCTTCAGAAGCTACCGTTCAAAATGCTCACGCAGAAATGCATTTTCGAGTGCATCCGTCCCCAGGATTGGTTTGCAGCGATCGACCTGAAGGACGCGTACTTTCATGTTCGATTCTTCCACGACACAGGCCATTCCTGCGTTTTTGCGTTCGAAGGTCGAGCATATCAGTACAGAGTCTTACCCTTCGGGCTGGCCCTGTCTCCCCGCGTCTTCACGAAGGTCGTGGAGGGAGCCCTTGTTCCCATGAGAGAACAGGGTGTTCGCATCCTTAACTATCTCGACGACTGGCTCATTCTGGCACAGTCCCGGGATCAGTGGTGCGAACACAGGGATTTGGTGCTCAGACACCTCAGCCAGTTGGGTCTTCAGGTCAACTGGGAAAAGAGCAAACTCGCCCCGGTGCAGAGGATCTCTTTTCTCGGTATGGAGTTGGATTCGGTCGAACAGATAGCACGCCTCACAGAGGAACGTGCTCAGTCGGTGTTGAACTGCCTG
Organism: Ctenopharyngodon idella; assembly: GCF_019924925.1. Lineage (NCBI taxonomy): Eukaryota > Metazoa > Chordata > Actinopteri > Cypriniformes > Xenocyprididae > Ctenopharyngodon > Ctenopharyngodon idella. Next base: position 1,714,914 of record NC_067220.1, read on the forward strand.
AATACGTTCAACGGCAGGACAGCGGTTCCACTGAAATTTTTATAGAGGCTCCTGGGGCATATGGCAGCCGCAGCGGCAGTAACCCCGCTCATTCTGCTTCATATGAGACCGCTTCAACACTGGCTCCACGGCCGGGTCCCGAGATGGGCGTGGCAACGCGGCACGTTCCGGGTGGCAATCACTCAGGAGTGCCGCCAAACCTTCAGCCCGTGGTCGGACCCCTTGTTTCTTCGGGCTGGAGTACCCCTAGAGCAGGTGTCCTGGCATGCTGTGGTATTCACAGATGCCTCTGCCACAGGCTGGGGTGCCACGTACAACGGGCATGCAGTGTCAGGGGTTGGACGGGCCCCCATCTGCATTGGCACATCAACTGCCTCGAGTTGCTAGCGGTACGCCTTGCCCTGAGCCGCCTCAAAGGGCCGCTACGGGGCAAGCATGTACTGGTCCGTACGGACAACACTGCGACCGTTGCGTACATCAACCGTCAAGGTGGTCTACGCTCCCGTCGCATGTCGCAACTCGCCCGCCATCTCCTCCTCTGGAGTCAGAAGCATCTGAGGTCGCTTCGTGCCATTCTCATTCCCGGTGTGCTCAACCGTGTGGCCGACGAGCTATCACGAGCTGCGCGGCCAGGAGAGTGGCGACTCCACCCCCAGGTGGTCCAGCTGATTTGGAGAGAGTTCGGAGAGGCTCAGGTAGACCTGTTTGCCTCACCAGAAACCTCCCATTGCCGGTTGTTTTACTCCCTGTCCGGGGAACACTCGGAACAGACGCACTGGCGCTCAGCTGGCCCCGGGGCCTTCGCAAATATGCGTTTCCCCCAGTGAGCCTACTTGCACAGACCCTGTGCAAAGTCAGGGAGGACGAGGAGCAGGTCCTGCTAGTTGCGCCCTATTGGCCCAACCGGACCTGGTTTCCAGAACTCTCACTCCTCACGATAGCCCCTCCCTGGCCCTTTCCTCTGAGGAAGGACCTTCTTTCTCAGAGACGGGGCACTCTCTGGCACCCGCGTCCAGACCTCTGGAAACTCCATGTCTGGTCCCTGGACGGGACGCGGAGGTTCTAGGTGACTTACCCCCCGAGGTACTTAACACCATCACTTCGGCACGTGCACCGTCTACGAGACGGGCTTACGCCTTGAAGTGGAACCTGTTCGTCGAGTGGTGTTCTTCTTGTCGAGAGGACCCCCGAAGATGCTCGATCGGTGTCGTGCTTTCCTTCTTGCAGCAGGGGTTGGAGCGTAGGCTGTCCCCCTCCACCCTCAAAGTCCATACTGCTGCTATCTCCGCATATCATGACCACACAGATGGCAAATCTGTTGGTCAGCACGACCTGGTCGTCAGGTTCCTTAGGGGGGCGAGGCGGTTAAATCCTCCTCGTCCTCCCTCCATACCCTCTTGGGACTTTGCTCTGGTGCTGAGAGCACTTCAGATTGCTCCCTTTGAGCCCTTGCAATCAGCAGACTTAAAGACTCTGTCCCCGGAGGAGGCAGACCCAGCCCTGGCTTTGCTCTGTCCAGTTCGCGCTTTGCGACTGTACATAGACAGAACTCAAAGCTTCAGGACCTCAGACCAGCTCTTGTCTGTTACGGAGGCTAGCAGAAGGGAAAGGCTGTCTCCAAGCAGAGGATGGCCCACTGGATAGTGGATGCCATCGCCCTGGCTTACCAAGCTCAGGGCGTGCCCTGCCCGCTCAGGTCGCATGCGCACTCCACGAGAGGCGTCGCATCTTCCTGGGCGCTGGCTCGTGGCGCCTCGCTAACAGACATCTGTAGAGCTGCGGGCTGGGCGACACCTAACACGTTCGCTAGGTTCTATAGCCTTCGTGTCGAGCCGGTCTCCTCCCGTGTTCTCACCTCAGGTCAGAGGCACGGAGAGGCCCCGGCTTAGTGTCGGCTTGCTGTGCTTACATGCGCTTTTTTCTCCAGAGAGTCCCTACAAGGCAGACCCTGTTGAGTCCTCCGATCTCCCTTCGGCAGCCGACGTGGCGGAGCGTCTGGCGCTAGGCCTATACTCCGTTGTATCCTTGAGAACCGGGTTTAGGCTGGGTACCATATGTGTGACCCTACTGGGGTCCCATATGTCTAGTTCCACGGTTGCTCCTAAACGAAGCCCGTGTCTTTCCCTCTGGGAGAACCCACCTCTCATCGAGTTGGAGTCACCCCAGTTCTTCCATATGTAGTACAGCCTACGGGTTAGTCCATATGTACTTCTCCACTTAACTCCTTCGGGAAGGATGTGGCTTCCGCAGCGTTCCTTTCCCAGCGGAAGGGTACGCTTTCCCAGCGTTATCCAATAGTCTCACTGAATGGGTTTTGGGGAACAGCAGTGATCGACACTCTCTGTGTTAGCCCTGTCCCACCGTCCGTAGGCAAGGGGGTTCAGGTGGCTTACAACAGAGCGCTGGAAGAGGGCAGCCCCTGTGGCGCTTTGGTAGGGATTCCTATTCGTCGGTCTGTCCGACGTACGTCGAACGTGACCAACTGAGTGGGAACGTCTCGGTTACAAAGGTAACCCTCGTTCCCTGAAGGAGGGAACGGAGACGTACGTCCCGTCGCCACAGTCGCTGTACCCCGCTGATGCTGCCGCCTATCCGGTTCGGCTCCTCAGCGAAAACCTGAAGATGCAACGCACCTGCTGCTCGTTATATACCCGCGCTGCGAGGCGAGCAGCTGATGCATATGATTGCATGCCAATGTGCATTGGCTCGTTGTAGTTACACTCGAAGTAGATTGGCCTCTCTAGCGAGATTCCTATTCGTCGGTCTGTCCGACGTACATCTCCGTTCCCTCCTTCAGGGAACGAGGGTTACCTTTGTAACCGAGATGTTTCACAAAGATGTGTGTCACAATATGGAAGAAAATATCTGTCTCTACTTCCGTTTTATCATATTTATGAGTTTGGGGCACTCCATTTTCCTCTAAGTGGTCACATTTGCCATTTTCTCATTAGTTTGAGATGCATAGCAGTGAACTTCTGAACAGCAGCATATCGATTACCAAAATGTGAAAAATAATGATATTGTACTGTTTGAAATTATTGGTATTGTGGTATTTCTCAGTACCAGTATACAGCGCAACCCTAATCTGTAGTTCATTGAAGTTATACAGCAAGTATGTGTAAAATGCCATTTTGCTTGTCTGTTGATAGTATCAGAAGGGAGAAGGGACAGAGATCAGAGTCTCCAGAACCCAGTGGTGTGTCTATGAAGAGTAACTGTTTCATGATGCAACCCCCTGCATTGAGTAATGAATCAGTGACCTCTGATCCTCTGTTAGTATAGATATTTACTTGCTAATTTTCTGTAGTGCATCTTATATCTAATATTCCGCCCCTACCCCCAAACATTTTAGAAGTATGGACCTCATTCAATTAATATGATGAACATATGATGAGCTTTTTTGAACATTCTTATCTAGCATTATCTCTACTGCACTGTCATTTGCCTGACCTGTTTAGAAATATATTTGTGGTGTTCTCCAAGAGTCATTGTAGTGACTGCAATTGTGTTTTTGCTGCTATTGATTCAGCAGGGGATCCCACCATCAGACTCATATCAGGCAGGACAGAACTGAATCAGTCCTGCAGACACACGCACTGAAGACTGGAGACCTGCAGAGAGTCAACGACCAGCACAAAACCAGCATGAAGAACAAGTATGAGAGATTATTTGAGGGAATCAAACTCCAAGGTAATGAAACCCTCCTGAACCGGATCTACACACAGCTCTACATCATAGAGGGAGAGAGAGAAGGAGTGAATGAAGAACATGAGGTTTTACAGATGGAGAAAACAGCCAGAACACAACACCCACAAGACACTCCAGTTGACTGCAATGACATCTTTAAAGCCTCACCTGAACCAGGATGTGAGGAGAAAGACCAAATCAAGACTGTTCTTACTAAAGGCATCGCTGGAATCGGAAAAACCGTCTCTGTGCAGAAGTTCATTCTGGACTGGGTTGAGGGAAAAGCCAATCAGGATGTAGATTTCATGTTTGTGCTTCCATTTCGAGAGCTGAACTTGATCCGAGATCATCAGTACAGTCTTCACAGACTTCTGTTGGACTTTCATCCTGAACTTCAAGATCTGGACTCAAAGATTTATGAGAAGTGTAAAGTTGTGTTCATCTTTGATGGTCTGGATGAAAGCAGAATCACACTGTTTTCAGATGCTCAGAAAGTTTCTGATGTGACTGAGACTTCATCAGTGGGTGTGTTGATGTCAAACCTCATGAAAGGAGAGCTGCTTCCCTCTGCTCTCATCTGGATCACCTCCAGACCAGCAGCAGCCAATCAGATCCCCTCCAAATACATCAACCGTCTGACAGAAATTCAGGGATTTAATGAACCTCAGAAGGAGGAATATTTCAGGAAGAGAATCAGTGATGAGCATCAAGCCAGCAGAATCATCTCACACATCAGAAGAGCAAGAAGCCTCCACATCATGTGCCACATACCTGTCTTCTGCTGGATCTCATCCACTGTGCTTCAAAAGCTCCTGAAAGAAGATCTGAGTGCAGAAATCCCTCAAACTCTGACTGAATTGTACATCCACTTCCTGCTAATTCAGATCAACATGACGAATCAGAAGTATGAAGAGAGAGATCCAGAGAAACTCCTGCAGTCCAACAGAGAAGTGATTGTGAAACTTGCTGAAGTGGCTTTCAAACAGCTGATGAAGGGCAATGTGATGTTATATGAGGAGGACCTAAGAGAGAGCGGCATAGATGTCACTGACGCCTCAGTGTATTCTGGGATTTGCACTGAGATCTTTAAGGAGGAATCTGTAATTAATCAGAAGAAAGTCTACAGCTTCATTCATCTCAGTGTTCAGGAGTTTCTCGCTGCTTTCTATGTGTTTTACTTTCATGTAAGTACAACTATGGTGGGACTGAGAAATTTTGCTTCAGTACAAAATATGCTTAAAGGTGCAGTAGATGAAGCCCTCAAGAGTGAGAATGGACAGCTGGATCTGTTCCTGCGGTTTCTGCTGGGCGTCTCACTGGAGTCCAATCAGAGACTCTTACAGGATCTACTGACACATACAGAGAACAGCTCAGAGAGCATCAGAGAAACCACACAGTACATTAAAGAAAAGATCAAAGATGGACATGGACTCTCCACTGAAAGATCAATCAATCTGTTCCTCTGTCTGCTGGAAGTCAAAGATCAGACTCTGTCCAGAGAGATTCAGGAGTTTGTGAAATCAGACAAACACTCAGAGAAGAAACTCTCTCCTGCTCACTGCTCAACAATCGCCTACATGCTTCAGATGTCAGAGGAGGTGCTGGATGAGCTAGATATTCAAACATACAACACATCAGATGAAGGTAGAAGAAGACTGATCCCAGCTGTGATCAACTGCAGGAAAGCCCTGTGAGTAAATATATGTTTATATTTACAAAATATTTATGTGTAGTTTCTATTGGGGGACCATCAAAATAAAGTGTTAGCAGATATTAAGCAGACAGTCTACCAATACTCTAATGAGATTTAGACGACATGTAGGTGCAACATTACTTATAGTCAACAGAATGTCTAAAGGGGATCATCAAAATAAAGTGTTACCCAAAAACCTTTAGCTTGCTGTACTTACAATATTAAATTGTAAATGTGACACCAGTCTTTTTGCAATTCCGGTAATACAGATTACTGACTCTACCCACTGACTGACAGCTCATTTCAAACTCTACCTGTGTGTATTTGTGTTTGCACTAGTCATGTCTGGTTTGTGAATGAACACAAATAAAAGTTAAATAAAATAGTTAAAGGGAGTAAGTACGTTCCAAGAGTTTTACTATGGTACTATCAGCTGTTTACTATGGTACTATGGTACCAAAATTGGTACCCAGAATCATGAAATTTTCTGCTATTGGTACTGACTACTGAAACGTTATTAATATGTATGATTCTACAATCTCATTAAGATATTTATAGAGAGCTCAGTTTGATACCAATCCAGTAAAAAATCTTTTCTAATGGTGAGACCTAATACCTAAAACTATCTTTAGAAATGCTGGATGGGAATACAGTCACCATTGCTAACTATCTTTATAAACATTGCCTAAAATTGTGTTTTATTTTATTTCAGTTTTCCTGGCTGCAATCTCACTGCTCAGCATTGTGAAATTGTGTCGTCAGCTCTACAATCTTCAAGCTCTGTCCTGAGAGAGCTGGACTTGAGTAACAATGACCTACAGGATTCAGGAGTGAAGATGCTTTCTGATGGACTGAAGAGTCCAAACTGTCACCTGGAGATACTGAGGTGTTTAAGTGTATAAAATTGAAAATATTGAATGAATTTATGAAAATTGCTAGTAAATAAAATAAATATTTGTATGTACAACATCATTAATGTTTTACATTTTCAATTTTTCTTTCAACTAATTTATCATTTAGACATTTGGCCCTGCTTGTCGCCAATTTCTGATTTGCTGATTGTGGTTTTGAGTATTGATGAATGTATTGTTTCTAAAAATACTCAAGAGTTAAAGATAATGTCAGACAGCTCAATTCGACTATTCTAGTTGAATGTGCATGCATTCGAAAAAATCCAGATAGGAATTAGCATGGTTAATATATATCTAGCATACTTCATATCTCAAATTTGTTTCTTCCCACTCTTGAAAACAAGTGGGTTTTAACTGATACTAGGCAATGGAATTTTAAGCTTTTTATCAAATTAATAAATAGCTTAATGTATTTTCATTAATTCGTTTTTTTTGTTGTTGTTGTTATTTCATCAAAAGCTTTGTCCAGCCCAATTAAATCTTGATATCGAGCTGGCACAGCAAATTGTGCTCTGTGTACATCTCCAGGAAATGTTCTGTCAGATTTCCTTTACTCTGAATTTTTTGACTGTTTTTAATTAGCGAAATATTGACAACAAACATCTCTTCATATGCCATCTTCACTTGTGTGTCTGTAGGTTGTCTGGCTGTATGGTGACAGAGGAAGGCTGTGGTTATCTGTCTTCAGCTCTGAGTTCAAACCCCTCACACCTGAGAGAGCTGGATCTGAGCTACAATCACCCAGGACAATCAGGAGTCCAGCTGCTCAACGAAAAACTGAAGGATCCAAACTGCTCACTGCAGATACTCCAGTATGTTTGGCAGCCTGATACTTTGATCTTTGTGTACATAATGCATATACACTTCAATTTGTATTTGCGTGTTTACAGTGTGGATCATGGGGGAGAGTTCATGATGAAAGAAGGACTACGAAAGTGTAGGTCTACAAAAACAGACATATGCTCTCATATTACCTGTTCTGTTGTTAGAAACATTTCTTTCTGTTTTGTGTTCAGATACCTGTGATCTCACACTGGATCTAAACACCATAAACTCCTATCTCGTGCTGTCCGAAGAGAACAGGATGATTACACATGTGAAAGAGAAGCAGCCATATCCTGATCATCCAGAGAGATTTGATGCATGGTATCAGGTTCTGTGTCAGGAGAGTCTGACTCAACGCTGTTACTGGGAGATTGAATGGAGTGGATGGGCTCATATAGCCGTGTCATATAAAGGAATTGGCAGGAAAGGAGGCAGAGACTGTAGGTTTGGACGCAATGAAAAGTCCTGGATTCTGTTCTGCTCTAATTACAGATTTACTGTCTGCCACGATGATAAGTTCATAGACATAGGTGTCCCTTCACCCTTGTCTAACAGAGTCAGTGTGTATCTGGACTGGTCGGCCGGCACTCTGTCGTACTTCAGCGTCTATGACACACACACACTCACACACTTACACACGTTCAACACCACATTCACTGAACCCCTCTATGCTGGATTTAGGGTTTATGAGTCCTCATTGTCTCTGTGTTAGATTTAACAACAGACAAAGACACAAAAATTACAGAGATAGACTGAATTTATGTCTCTCTAAAACACACACATGCACACACATGCTTTCTACCAAGTTTGTATTTGCGTGCACTCTTTGAGTGAACCTCTAATATTTTAAAACTGGAGGATATTTACGGTGCAGGTCGGTAGGCTGAGAAAGACTGCAGGTCAAATAGACACCCATAGGAAAAATGTATTGTTCAGTGGTTGCTTTTCTTAAGCTCATGAGACTTAGTTGTGATTCTCACATATCTCTCATTTCAGAATCAGCAGTGGTTCAGATGTGTCTCCTAACATTCCTTAGTAGAAATAAGAGTAGACACAACTGAGACATGAGAAATATCTAAGAGAAAAGGAGTTAAAACTGAAAATGTGGTGGAAGAAACTTAGAACATCTCTTTATTGTCTTTCTGCAGTCTCCTCCCAACTTGGGTACGACATGCATGTAGACTGTAAGATGATGACACCTATTGTCTCGTAGGCTACGATGCAAGTTTCTATAGAAGAATAAAATGTCATCAGCGTGCGCTAGAGGTTAACAAAAATACCATGTTGTATCACACTTTGGCAGTTGTAGATTTTATGTGAAAATCGTGCAGTGTATCCCGGGCTTAAGCTCCTGAGATTTAGTTGTTGTGACAAAGCTGACCTGATTGTCACCGCTGGGCAACACTGGCACACACACAGAAATATTAACCTTTGTAATGGTCCACACCCATTTCCCCTCCCACTGTTTCTGCCGTCAGCGGCACGGGTGCACACGCAGTCCCGATGGCACTTGGACACGTTGAACATTATTTCTTATGTGTGGAGTTTGTGTTTAGTGTTAATTGAATGTATAGAAATGAGTGGAAATGGGTTAAGTAATGAGTTTATACCTGCTATACATACCTGTTTATGAGAAGTCCCGTGGTAGGGGGCGGAGTCTGGCCTATATAAGAGCAGGCCAGACTCAAACTAATTGCTTGTTTACCAAGTCGAAGTGAGAGTGTAGTCAAGACCAGACCCTCCAAGACCGAGACCAAGACCATTCAAGAGGGAAGTTAATGAGATAATTAAGTCATTAATCAAGCAGTAGTGATGAACACCTGCTATAAACAGACAGAATCAATGAAGGAAAGAGGAAAACAACAGCAAATAAAACACCTGTGCTACTTCTGAACATGAAGACACAATTCGCAATGATCTCTTTGTCAAGTCCAATCAAAAAAAAAAAAAATTCTTACACATCAGTGCTTGTGTTTTGGGACAACACTTGTGTTAATTTTGACATGTTCACTGTATCAAACACAAACATTCAGAACATCTCAAAAAGCATTTGTTTAAAAAAAAAAACAACAACTCATGTTGGCACACACAGACATCAAGAATCAGCCTGCGAATCTCAACAGTGGTGAGAACAATAAAGCATGTTGCAGTGCATTCTGGGTGCCACCAATCAAAATTCATCCATGGCTCCCATCATGCATTGCTTCATGAATAAATTATGAGCTGAATTGTCTTAGTAATTTCCTTTTATTCTCACTATTTTATTTTTTTGCTGTTATGTGACTTTTTAGTAGCTTGTTTTCTAATGTTCAGAGTTGATCTGTTTATCAGAATATGTTGTTTGTCGCCGCTGTTGAGATTCACAGGCTGATTCTTGATGTCTGTGTGTGCCTAAAGGAAAGATTTATTTTTATTTATTATTATTTTTTTATCAGAAAAACTTTTGAGAAATCCTTTGGATTATATTGAAAAAGCTGATCTTCTGCTGTAGAATCACAGTGCTGCTGTAATCAATAACGTAAATCTAACTCAGAGATTGGGCTCTAAATGATTTCAGTGATTCAGGACAAATAATGATTATGTGAAAACATAACTAACACCACCTGATCATCTTTTCTCTTTGTTTATCTGGTTGTTACAATTCAGTTACAGCAGTCAAACAAAATCTAATATTAAAATGTCAAGGGTCAACAGCAGGTGCTCATCATTAATGTTCAATAGTCACATGATTAATTAATTATCTTGATTGAATGGAATTGTGGTCTTGGAAGGTCTGGTCTCTAATGGTCTTGGTTTTGGAGGTCTGATCTTCACCTCTGAAATTAACACAAAGATGTGTCAATGTGTAATATTAACACATTACAGGTGTTTTTGGCTGCACAGATTGTGTTGATGCTGTGAACAAATACACAGGTTGTGTTAATTTTAAAACTACACATAATATGTGTAAAACAATTGAATTCTTCCAAAACATTTTTATGTAATATTGACACAAAATGTGTAAACTAGAGTGTTACACATAATATGTGTCATTTTTCTACACATTTCTTCTAAGAGTGTAAAGTTTAGATGAGATCTCAACAACTTTACAAATTGTGCACCAATAAAGTAAAAAAAAAAAAAAAAAAAAAAAAACAATTTAAAAAGTCCGTAATTTCAGCGTTTAAGCCTATATTAAGAGTGAAATTATGCAGAAATAAGGTTAATGTTACTCTTAATTGAAGATGCAATAAGAAAGTAGTACAGTTCATAGGGCATATAATTTGTTGTTGGAAATAGTAATGTACCAGAAATTGCTACAGGAAAGCACTTTCTTTGCTGAAAGGCACATTAAATGGCTTATGACCCAATCCTTGACTAATTTGATTATTAATACATAGTATATGATAGAAATGTTTGAGTTCACATTGAGACATTTGATTTGATATACATATTGCAAAGTTATTGACTTTTAAAATTTAGAGGAGACAAATGTGAGAATGTCAAAGTCTTTAGCTAATAAGAAAAATCTGAGCACAATGTGTGATGTTATTATCTCTTCTAAACTTTTAAGGGGACAAATGTTAGAGATCCGGAGTCTTTAGTTTAGGAGAAAAATCTGAGCACAGTGTGTGATGTTTTTGAGATCTTGTCTGAATCTTTAAAGGAGACAAATATGAGTGATCCAAAGTCTCTAGCTAAGGAGAAAAATATTAGCATAGTGTGTGATGTTGTTGAGATCTCTCCTGAATCTTTAGAGGAGACAAATGTGAGTGATTCAAAGTCTCTACCCTGCCTGCACTGGCCCTTTACGGACCCACTTAGGGTTGCCACTGCAGGGCCCCTGAGAATTTGCTCATTGGCAAAACGTGGCCCCTTAGCACTGGCCCTGCATGGGCAGCCCTCACTTAGCCTCCAGGAAGCCTTAGCGTTGTTTTATTGAAAATAATAAAGTTTGAAGCTCTTGACCCTTGACTGCCTAACTTTAATGTTTCTCTGGCTGCTATAACTGTGTGTTTCTGAAACACATTTGTTATAGAAGAAGTTGTGATTCGGGTCGCGTGTCAAACCGCCAAACTGCTGAAATCACGTGACTTTGGCGCTCAGAACTGCGGATTCGACACGCTGATTCATTACGCTCCGAATCTTCTTGAAGCAGTGTTTTGAAATCGGCCATCACTAAATAAGTCGTTATTTTGTTTTTTTTGGCACACCAAAAATATTCTCGTCACTTTATAATATTAATATTGAACCACTGTACTCACATGAACTGATTTAAATATGTTTTTAGTACATTAATGGATCTTGAGAGAGGAAACGTCATTGCTCCATATGTAGGCCTCACGGAGCCATCGGATTTCAACAAAAATATCTTAATTTGTGTTCCGAAGATTAACGAAGGTCTTACGGGTGTAAAACAGCACGAGGGTGAGTAATTAATGACAGAATTTTCATTTTTGGGTGAACTAACCCTTTAAAGTAACCTCATTTATGTCTAGGAGAAACATTTGAGATGTTAAAGAGATCTCACTTTTGATTTTTCTTTCCTATGGGCAAGGCTATTTATGCATTCACATATAAGTCTAATATATTCCACATATATTATGTAAGTGAATGTAGCTTATTTTATGATATTAAAGTTTGTTTATGCTGCAACTCAGTCAGAGAGGCAGATCATGTTGAATTTATGACACATAAGTGCATCTACTTCTCCAGAAAGACATGAAAGTGAGATGGACACAGAGAAGACTAGTGTAAACTTTTTAATTAACTACATGAAGTGTGATTGACGTGTGAAAGTATGAAATCACATTGTCAAATTGTTTTCAAGGTAATTTTCCTGATTGTTATTGGCGCTTTCATAGACATGAGTGTATTTTTACAAACTTTAAAAGTTTTGGTTTGTATGTCTGTACATGTATATATTTGAAACATAAAATAAACTTTATTTGGTTGAAAACAGTTGAGTTGGGATAGTCCATTCAAAGCGTGAAAGCATATTTGAATATTGTAGTTTTATGTCACACACTGAATGTTATAATGACAACATTGTGATGGGTTTAAGGGTTTTAAAAGAAAAAAAGTCAATTTTTTATATTATTTTATTTGCACCTTCCCAGCTAACAGAATTTTGTTATAAGAACGTTCTCTAAATATTCAGTGTTGGTTCTGGGAACGTAAAAAACGTCCAGTTTTCTTGACGTTACAGGAACGTTTTTATAAGGTATAATGTTCCTCAAACGTTTTTTCAACTTAATTTTGATCTAAAATTCAACATTCTAGGAATGTTGATTTGTAACATTCCAAGAACATGAAAATGTCCAGTTTCCTTAATGTTAGTAGAATGTTATTTAAAGGTTAGTATGATGTTCCTGAAACATTCTTTCAATCATTCAAACACCTGCTGTGAACAAGCACTGAAAGAAAGAGAAATAAGAACAGAAACTACAACTTTCTTCAGCCACAGCCTTAGATAAACTGAATATAAAAGACATTAAATATCTGAACATCTGATTAAACAACTCCACAAACAGCATTACCAGCTTCACTTATTACTAACCAGACTGACTTTATTTCTGTCGCACGTCTACAGAAGATCTTATTGAGAATTAACAGAGATTTAGATGTTGATGTCTTATTGAAAATGTTTAGTTTGAGGTCACCATCATGTAGATCAGTGTTTGCTTTAGTTGAGCTCTTGACCCTTGACTTTTGTTGAGTTGCTTCTTTATCAGAAATGCAGGTGTTTTCAGAAAACATTTCTGCACTGATAAAGCAGATCAACATGCCTGTTTCAATAACAGAATAATGACTGCATTAAAGTGGTTTAAATATCTGTTTTCTCTGTAGTTTTGCTTTCTTTTGGAATTGAAACAATACTTAAGAAGGTAATATGTGATGATAAATAATTTGTGACACAGAAATGATTTGTGTAAGATTGTCCAAAACTATTTAAAAGTTAAAAACGGCACACATAGACATCAGCACGCATCATACAAACCTCAACAATGGTGACAATCAAAAAAAATAAAAATAATTCAGCTGCATAATTTATTCATACCACAATGCATGCTGGGAACCATGCATGTTTTTTTTATGCTGGCATGAAGCATGTCACCATTGTTGTGTTTCATATGCCGAATGTTGATGTCTGTGAGTGTATAAATGACACAAAACATGATTTAAACAAAGTTAACAATGACAATGATATTTATACACTCACATCAACATTTAGCGTCTGAAATGCAACAACAGTGTTACAGGAGGCAAGAGACAAAGGTATGATAACAAATTAGAGAAGCTTTATTGCTTAATTTGCACTTCTATCAAAGTTATAAGAAAAAGATGAACAAATACTCTCATAACAAGCTATCTGTTGGAAGAAGTAGTGCACAATGACACTATTTTGGATAGAGATGATTCCTTAGCAGTTAAATGGTTAATATAGTAATATGACAATAGCAAAGTATATAAAAAAATGTCATTTAATGAGATAAAAGTAAAATGAAAGTATACATTGCATGCATTATACTGCTAGTATATATTTAGAACATGTTTTTGCATAAAAAGACCATCTTTAACTTGATTTAAGGCAAGACACAACAACTGGTCAATTTTGAGATTTTGGGCTATTTTGCTTTCAGACTAGTGGAAAGAAGGGGGTCTCGCCCAGGGTGTAATTCAATGTAGAACCACCACTGCAATTACCACACTATAGAGAGAGAGAGAGAGAGAGAGAGAGAGAGAGAGAGAGAGAGAAAATATGAATTTTGAAAACTTTATTCACAATGATTCTTCAAACAAAAAAAACAATCTTCCAACCTGGAATGGAGCGCATAAACCGCAATTAATCTTCAGTACACTCTCAACTTCGCTATAGAGTACCTTGACCATTTCTATAAACTCTTGACAAAAACCGAAAGCTTTTAAAGTTCTCCATAAATAAGAGTGCTCAACTCAGTCAAAAGCTTTTTCCTGATCCAGAGAAATCAGGCCAAAATCTAAATTTAACAATTTTGAAATTTCTAACAAATCCCGAATCAAGGAAACATTATCAAAAATGGACCTACGAGGAACACAATAGGACTGGTCCGGGTGTATGACCTGATCCAACACTCCAGATAACCTGTTAGCTAGAGCCTTGGAGAGCAGTTTATAATCGCTGCAAAGAAGTGAGACTGGGCGCCAGCTCTTTATATCAAACAGGTCTCCTTTTTTAGGTAAGAGGGTGATTATTGCTCTGCGGCAACTCACCGGCATCATACCTTTAGACAAGCTGTCATTCAGTACCTGCAACAAATCCACTATACAGTTCTGTCCAGAAAGATTTGTAAAAATCAACTGGGAGCCCATCAATCCCAGGAGCCCTCCCAGACTCCATGCCTTGCAGGGCCTTATACAGCTCTTCCAAGCTCAGAGCACCTAAGAGAGCTGCATTACCCTCTTCGGACATCTGCGGTAGGGAGGCAAAAAAAAGCACTTTCTTCTTCAAACCCAGACTTTAAACTCACTTCTGTAAAGATTTTTGTAAAAACTAACCGCTCTCCTTCGAATATCCACAGGATCTAGTAACAACTGCCCATCTTCAGAGCGTAAGGCCTGAATTAACCGCCTCTGCCCACTCTTTTTCTCAAGGCTAAAGAAAAATTTAGATGGTGCATCCATCTGGACTATACTTTGAAATCTCGACAGGACCAGTGCCCCCTGTGTTTTATAGCCTAGTAGATCACCTAGCCAAGCCTTTTTCCTTAAAGAAACTTCTAAGTAATAATTATCACCAGTAGATTCAGCTAGCTGTTGACATTTATTTATTTCATTTTCCAAATTCTCCACAGATCGTTGTAGCTCTCTAGTTACATTGTGAGTGTACTGCTGAGAGAACTGCCTAATCTGGACCTTGCCAAAGTCCCACCACCGTTGTAAAGTTTGAAACTCAGGTTTAGTTTTCCTGTAGTTCTCCCAGAAAAACTTAAAAGACTCCCTAAAAAAATTATCACTAAACAATGAAATGTTAAAATGCCAATAAGCACTTCTAGGTTTAAAAGAACCTAAAACAAAAACACATTGCACCATAGCATGGTCTGAGAAACCTATTGGAGTAATTGAACAACTATTAAAAAAGTTGAGCTGATGTTTAAACCCGTAAAACCTAGTCTAGCAAAAGATATTACATTATCCCTCGTATGAACCCATGTGTATTGTCTTTCACTCCCATTCAACTGCCTCCAGATATCACACAATTCATGCTTTTTAATTATATGAATGAGTCATTTTTGGGAAGGCAAATGAGGTTCAATGTGATTCCTATCAATCATATGTTCAGTACAATTAAAATCACCACCCAAAAATAAAAACTCTTCAGAGGAACAATTTTGTAAAGTAGAGCATAATAAATCTAAAAACAACATTCTTTTAACCTGAAGCAGTTGGAGCATACACACAAATAAATACAAACACATTACTTTCAAAAACAGCTCTCACTTTTAAAAGTCTGCCTTTAACAATTTTGTCAAAATCAAAAGAAATTGGACTAAAACTCTTTGCAAACAAAATAGCAACTCCAGCACTTGTTGAAGTATGATGACTCAAAACTGAGATCCCCTCAAACTCCCTTGCCCAGTCAGCAGCATTTTCTCCATCACTGTGTGTTTCTTGCAACATTATAACATCAAGGTTCTTTTGTTTAATTACTTCATTTAACATGGCTCTTTTCTTCATATCCCTGGCACCATTCACATTCAAAGTAGCCAAACGTACCTCACTAATGGCAAAAATAAACAACAAAACCAACAGCCCACCAACACACAACGGATCAGGAATATCCCTTAATTTTCTATGCATCATTATTCAATTCTTTGCCTAAATTCCTCACAATTTTCTTTAAACGATAAACTTCTTTATTAGTAAAACAGCCTTCTGCCATTAGACTTTTTGTTTTTTCAACAAATTGCTTGATATCAGGAAAATATTCCTGAACACAAACACCTCTCTTATTTGTAGTTGATTTGAGAAACAACTTTATGTCGTCGACATCATAACTTCGACTAGAGAAATCACCCTGAGAGAGCGCTACGCTGGAGTCTGACAATTCACTATCACTTCCTGTGTCATGATCATCACTAACTTGCAAATCAGTTTTTTTGGGAATTTTTACAATTTGAGGTTTATCACTATTTTTCATTTTCTGTGGAACTTTGAACATATTCTGCTCCATCTCTGTATCGACACAATCCACCTCACATACATCCCGCAAAATCGGTAAGACAGAATTCTCTACAGCGTCACGTACCTGCTCTTTTTCGGGGTTCCCAGAAATCTGTACCCCATCCACAGAATCATTAACAGACTTTACAGCATGAGTCGCACTTGAACACCCCCGATCTGACGAGGTTGGACCAGCCTCAGCGACGCCAATGGCCTCCCCCGTGACCGACTCCGCCTCAACCCGACTCACCCCCGGTGACTCTGAAGTCACCAAGTCGGTCTCAATTGTATCACTCGTACTGGGAACAGAAACAGCATTCCTTTCCCCGATAACTTCATTTTCTTCCAATTTATCAGGACACTTTCGAATTAAATGCCCTACTTTCCCACAACCGAAACATTTTGTTTTCGCCGTTGTAACAAAAATTACGTACTCAAACCCATCAACTCTAAAACTGAGTGACAAGTCTAGCTTGGCATCATCCTGTACTATCATATATGCAAAACGCCTAAAAGACACAATGTGTTTTAAAAGAGGAAATTCACTGCTAATCGGAATCTTCTTAATTGGAGATACCAATTTTCCGTAACGCGATAACGCCTGAGTTAATATATCAACACTGAGGAGGAACGTTAGATAAAGTAACTCTCTTTGATGGCAATGAGAGAGGGAGAACAGAAACAAACTCACCGCTAATCACAACTCCATGCTCAACTAGTTCATTAACCTTTTCAATACTGTTAAGAAAAATCACCATGGCATTATTCATTCTAGAGGCGGGTAAAATACCATCGTGCCCCACAACTTCTCCAACAGCCATACAGCATTCCTTAACGCTTGCCGTGGACACCACTTTAATCGCATGGCGTCGCATTAACGAGGCCAAACTCTGCACACTTGGGGCCATCATGCTTCCCTGATAACACAGGCAGCACACGGCCCAACTGCCAACAGAAAGGGGAAAAAACCCAAACAATACCAGAAAAGCACAGCAAGAAAAGAGAGAAAAGAATCACTCACCCACACTCACAACACTCCACTCCGTTCACTTCACTCACTCTCACACCTGAAGTGAGAGAGAAAGAGAGAGAGAGATACAGATACAGATACAGATACACACATCTCAACTGTAAGAATTTTAATTTGAAGTAAAAGTGAGGTTAAACATGCATACCATTTTCCATGTGTCCTTCTTCTTTCCGTTTGTTGACCAATTTGACCACATGTCCACAATGAGAGGGTAGCTAAATTTGGGTTGCTACAGATAAATTTAGACAACATACACTCTAAGAAGAAATGTGAAGAAAAATGACACATATTATGTGTAGCACTCTAGTTTACACTTTTTGTGTCAATATTGCATAAAAATGTGTTAGAAGAATTTAATTGTTTTACACATATTATGTGTAACTTTAAAATTAACACAACCTGTGTATTTGTTCACAGCATCAACACAATCTGTGCAGCCAAGAACACCTATAATTTGTTAATATTACATTTTACAATTTACACATCTTTGTGTTCATTTCAGAGGTGAAGACCAGACCTCCAAAACCAAGACCATTCAAGACCAGAGATGTGATCGAAACCAGACCTTCCAAGACCAAAACAAGACCATTCAATCAAGGTAATTAATTAGTGATGAACACCTGCTGTTAAAATGTTTAAGTCACCATCATAGAGATCAGGGTTTGCTTTAGTTGGGCTCTTGACCCTTGACTTTTTATTATTAGACTTTGTTTGGTTGATTTAAGTGAGTCATAACAGCCAGACAAGCAAAGAGAAATGATGATGATGATGATGATGATGATGATGAGGTGGTGGTGGTGGTGGTGGTGGTGGTGGTGTTGGTGTTGGTTATGTTTTCACATAATCAATATTTGAATCATAAATCTAACTTTGAGCCCAATCTCTGAGTTAGATTTACATTGATTACAGCAACACTGTGATTCTGCAGCAGAAGATCAACTTTTTCAATATAATTCAAAGGATTTCTCAAAAGTTGTTCTGATAAAAATAAATAAAAAAAAAATCTTTCTTTTAGGCACACACAGACATCAAGAATCAGCCTGTGAATCTCAACAAGGGTGACAAGCAACATATTCTGATAAACAGATCAACTCTGAACATTAGAAAACAAGCTACTAAAAAGTCACATAACAAAAGCAAAAAATAAAATAGTGAGAATAAAGGAAATTACTAAGACAATTCAGCTCATAATTTATTCATGCAGCAATGCATGATGGGAGCCATGGGTGAATTTTGATTGGTGACACCCAGAATGCACTGCAACATGCTTTATTATTCTCAACATTGTTGAGATTCATACGATAATTCTTGATGTCTGTGTGCCTAAAAGAAGGATTTTTTTTTTTTTTTTAAATCAGAACAACTTTTGAGAAATCCTTTGGATTGTATTGAAACAGCTGATCTTCTGCTGTAGAATCACAGTGCTGCTGTAATCAATAATGTAAATCTAACTCAGAGATTGGGCTCTGAATGAGTTCAGTGATTCAGATCAAATAACGATCATGTGAAAACATAACCAACACCACCTAATCATCTTTTCTCTTTGCTTGTCTGGCTGTTATAATTAAAATTACAACAGCCCAAACAAAATCTAATATTAAAAAGTCAAGGGCCCGGAGCACAACTAAAGCAAACTCTGATCTCCATAATGGTGAAAAAATGTGATTTTCTTTGGTGATTCTGGACTTGACAAAGAGATCATTGCAAATTTGGTCTTCATGTTCAGAAGTAGCACAGGTGTTTTATTTTGTTGTTGTTTTCCTCTTTCCTTCAATGATTCTGTCTGTTAACAGCAGGTGTTCATCACTAGTGCTTGATTAATGACTTCATTATCTCATTAACTTCCCTCTTGAATGGTCTTGGTCTCGGTCTTGGAGGGTCTGGTCTTGACTACACCTCTGGTTAATCTTCCTGACACATTCACTGTGTAAAAATCATTGACTCAATGAATGTGTCAGAATTAACACAACAAGCGTTGTCCCTAAACTCACCCATTGATGTGTAAGAATTTAACACAGTTTGAGTCAGTTTTAACACATCCTTTCTAAGAGTGTGTCTTTTAATATAAATGAAGGCCGCCACCATTTTTAATTTAAACAATGCTGTAAGAAAAACGTGACACGAATCAAGGCTTAAGTCCATCATTATAATGTTAATCAAGATATTACCCGCCAGTGGAGACGAAAACACAGCATTTCTTCCCGCGCTGGCACAAAAATTAAGGTAACGTTAGTTGCTCCGATGGGATTGCGTGACTGGATGTAAACAGAGTTATTGGCGCCACACATTGGCTAAAACAGGCCACGCACACAACGCACTGATTTGCTCACGTCACAGAAAGGTTCGGAGTGAGGTTAGGCCGTCCTTTTCGTTTTATTCTATGACATGACAAGTTTAACAGTGCGTGTTTTCCATAGTGCATGGGGTTGGGTTCGCTACTTTGCTTGAATACATTCTTTCATTAAAAAAATCTGTAAGGCTAAGTAAAAGTTTCTCTCAAGTAGGCTAGATAGTGTGTGAACGTGACTGTTTTAAGCAACATATTCTGCTGTGGATGCTCAAAATGACAGAATGACAAAAAATCAACACTGGACCTTGATGGTAAGTGTATTTTTTTTTATAGAGGGTTAAGGCAGTGCTGGAAAATAATGGTGGCCACACAAAATATTGACACTTTTGGCCCAATTTGGACATTTTCACTTAGGGGTGTACTCACTTTTGTGACCAGCGGTTAAGACATTAATGGCTGTGTGTGGAGTTTTGAGGGAAAAAAAAAAAAAAAACTAGAGCTACAGGTTTCAGAAACACAAAAAAAAGCTCAGAAAAAAGCATACACTGACTACAACATAATCAGTTTTTTAACATTTCATTGGTCCTCTTGTTTTTGCATGTGTTCATAATTTCTTTGTATGACAGCCTGGCCAAAAATAATTTGAAATAATTTAAAATAATTCTTTTTCTAAAATAATGATTTTATTTCATTATCATACATAAATCAACTGACTCCAAGCACAGCTATGCAATATGCTTACATTGTTTAACACATTTTAAAAAATATTTGAATAAGGTTGAAGATGTAAATTTTCATCAGTTCATCAACTTTCCAACTGACCATCAAACCATGTGGCAAAAGCATGCCACTTTTATGTTGAAAGTGGGCTTCGCTGGAGTTGTTGGAGCCGTTGATGAACTCATGACACATCATCCCTCCAATTGTAAATGAGGAGACATATATCACACACCATCAATACTAATTTGTGATAATTTTGCACAATGCAAAGCTATTTTTAAAAATAAATTTAAATATTAAAACGTTTCAGTGTCTTTTTAAATGATTTTTTTTTTAATAACATCAAATTATTGGTGTTGTGCTGCTGTGACTTCACCCTTGCAGGCTCGCTATTGGCTGATTCAAATGCCATTTTGAGTTGACATCATCGTAACCCTTAGTCCACAACACTTAAAAATCAGTCTTAGACTTTACTAAAAGTTTCTTACTCTAAAAAAAGTCCCACTTTTTACTAAGAATTTTTTGACACAAATCAAAACTTAAGAGCATTTCTGAGAAGTTTTACACATACAGACCCAGATAAGATTAAAAAATAAATAAATAAATAAAAAAATAAAAAAATAAATAAAAGCTTTAATTTAGAGACAGACATCAAGAATCAGCCTGTGAATCTAAACAATGGTGAGAATAATAAAGCATGTTGCAGTGCATTCATCCATGGCTCCCATCATGCATTGCTGCATGAATAAATTATGAGCTGAATTGTCTTAGTAATTTCCTTTATTCTCACTATTTTTTTATTTTTACTGTTTTTATGTGACTTTTTAGTAGCTTGTTTTCTAATGTTCAGAGTTGATCTGTTTCTCAGAATATGTTGTTTGTCACCGTTGTTGAGATTTATACGCTGATTCTTGACAGTTTTCTGCATCCCTCTTCTACCCTGTTTCTTATTTTCAGTTGGAGTCCTGGGGATACAGGGAGAACTCTGGATTTGGGTTAGCTTCTAAGCTTGGAGACCTTGATCCCTTTAGACAGCACACCAAATACACTTATTATTATTTTTTTTTAGTCATTTGTAAGTGTGAACTAGTAAAAACAACTACCACAGGTAATTGGACATTATTTATTTATTAAAGATTTATATTTGTTGTTTTATTGAAGATTCAAAACCATAAATCAAAATATGTATTGCATTTATGAAGAAAGTTCAGCACCTAAGGCTCTAACGCTACTGCTTCAATGGTGTACAGCATCTTTGGGTGGATTGCTGAGGCAGATTGGCAGCAAGCGGCCATTAGGAATGTTTGTGATTTGATCTTAGTGACTTAGGAGTGCTCTTGACTACTCCTAACATTTCACAGATTTAGAAACTAGTTTTAGCACTAAAATGCTTTGTGAAATACTCTTAGAGCAAAAATTTAGGAGTCCTAAAATTAGAACTACAATCCTTTGTATTATTTTTGAAAAAGCTGTAGAATCACAGTTGCTGCTGTGATCAATAATGTAAATCTAACTCAGAGATTGGGCTCCCCTTATAGAAAAAACACATGAACTTCACATGTGCAAAAAAAAAAATTCTAGTGTATGTTTATAAAAGCTACTTAAATGTCCTAATTAAACTAAGGCATAATCTTGGTTTAGGCTAAGCCCTGCCTGTGAAACCGGGCCTAACACTCTTGAGTATGGTCTCACATATACTCCCAGGAGAGTTCATTTAACACTTTTTTGCTGTGTACCTCCTGGTTGAAAAACTGTGCTAATTAGCAAATCTAGGTGACTGGAACAAAATACTCAGGAGGACTTTTACTTTCTGAACCTGGACTTTACACCTCTGTCTGGATCTAATCTCTGTATGAGATGCTTTCCTGTGGAGAAGGAGTGCCAGCATTTTCTCCTCACAATCAGATGGTAAATGACAGCTAAAAGCTATTATTTACCTTCTTAAAAGTTTAACTTTCATTCATAATGTGTGTTCAGTCACCAGTTTAAAATATATCTGCTCTTAGAATGTGATGATGTTCTGTGACACTAGAGGGAGTGTGATTGTCTTTCAGATGAGTAGAGTTAAAACTAGATAACAAGAAGTGAAAGTAAAAGAGCTGGAGAATAAGCAACGCAATTTCCAAGGCTTAAACCTGGTGACACTGTATATTTAAACGGCCGCATTTTTTGTGGTAAGTCCAGAACTTATTCTTTATGTAAGCATGTAATTATATAAAAATTGGATGCTATATTTTTGTTGTTGATTTTCTTCCTTACATGAAATTTCAAAAATGTTATTTTTGGTTAACCTCTTATATGTTTATATAATAGGTATTTTAGGTTATCAGCTCTGACCAAAATAACAGAAATATTCACAACTAAAGTGCTTAAGTAAATTACTTTTGCCATTTACTCAGATTTCATCAGATTTTCATTATAAATGTAACATTACTAAAACAATGATAGACTGAAAGACTAAAAAAGGCTATATGCACTGAACATATATAATTGATTTATAATGTATAATTGATTGGTTTTAACTGTAATACAAATATGATCAGTTTGACATCAGACATCGGCAGTGCTGAACACTCCACTTCTACTGTATCAGAATGACTACATTAGTTAAACTACTAGTACTAAAAAAACATTTTTATTTACTAAACATGCACTACAGTATTTTAAACTGTGTCCAGATTTCCAGTTCCTATATTCACACACTGCAGTTGAAAATAAAGTCTGAATAAACAGTCAAAAATGGGTATGAATGTGCTGAGTATAACAAAAATACCTGATCAACAACTCAGGATGCCTGAAATGAACTAATAACTGAGCTGCATATTAATATAAAGGTTTTTATTCATATCAAATATATTAATACTAATATCTATTTTTGTTAAAATATAAGGTTTTAAAAAGGTTTTAATTTCTACCTACTCTGTCTACCTCTTATTCCTTATAACCTCAAATTAAGGCTTTACATAAGCTGACAGCAAGCTGAATGCTTTAATAAATGATAATTGATTATAAACAGTGAATAAATACACACTCCTGTGAAATATCTGCACAATCCTCTATTATGTCTTAATCAGCATCATTATGTGTGTGTTTTGCTGTTATTGAGTCTCACTTCCTCAGATGATGTGGTTTTGGCATGTGACTGTCTGAGTGGGTAGAAATGTGACTTCACAGTCTCTTTCATTTAAGTAAAAGCAATTATGTTTATGATGACCAAAGCACAAAAAGGCAGGAATAAAGAACCCTAATCTCCAACAGAACCATTTCAACATAAGTGTTCTTCAGGAGGATATGGTTTCTAAATACAACTTTCTTTCTTTCTTTCTTTCTTTCTTTCTTTCTTTCTTACACTCAAAAAATATTTTGGTCTAAATTTGAGTTTTATGTAATTGAATTACATTCAAATTTTCCATCCATTTGGATTAACATATTTTAACATAAACTAATAAACTTAATGTGATTCATATTTGTCAGTCATACGTAAATGAAATAGATAAGATTTATGTAATAGTATGCAGAAAAATGCCCAGGTTAATTAACATTGCTTAGTGTCTATGTGTGTGCGCATTACTGAGTTAAAGTACCATTGAAGCAGTGTCAGAGTTAATGAGATAATTAAGTGATGATTGAACATTAATGATGAACACCTGCTGTTAACAAGCAGAATCACTGAAGAAAAGAGAAACACAAGAACTACAACTGACTTCAGTCAGTAGGCTTGTTTGAGATGCATCGGTGCTGTGCAGACTGATTGATGTATGACATCAAAGTACCACGAGAGCATTTGGAGAGCATACAACTCCTTATGCTTCTGAATCGCTCTTGTGGTACTCCGATGCATCTCAAACAAGCCTACAGCCTTTGATGAAATCAACTGAAGATAAAAGACATTTAATCTCTCAAGATCTGATTAAACAACTCTACAAACTTTACAACACATTACCAGCTTCACTCATTACTAACTAGACTGACTTTATTTCTATCATACATCTACAGTAGTTCTTATGAGAATTAAAAGAGGTTTAGATGTTGATGATTTAGATTCATTTGAAGTTACCATCTTTGAGGTCAGTGTTGGCTTTAATTGGGCTCTTGACTTTTTTGCATCAGTTGTTTTCTGACTGCTGTTTATGAAACACATTTGTTATGGTACAGAAGTCAAGAAAATGTATGATCAAGTGCTGATGGTTAAGCGATGTTAGGTATCATTTAATGATTTGATTCATTGATCCAATTCAGAGTTTAATTTCTAATGAAATGAGTGATGCATTATTAGATTTGTGTTATTCATTGTATTAGAACTGTGATTCTATGACATAAGGTTCAGCAGCGTTATGACAATCAGATTGTCACAGACTGACTGTAATCTAGGACTTTTATTTTGAAGGGACTGAGCATGGGTATTTGCACACAATAAACTCTTTCCACCATTACACATACATACAAACTAAATGCCGGCAAAATATACCATCCTTATATAGTTGTATGTTTGTAGCCCTAATTTTGGTGTTGTGACATCCCATTTATCATCCCATGTTGTTAGTTTTGTTTTTTCATCTGTTAAATGTTGTTATTTGTTTAAATGTTTAACGTTCAGTGATGCATGCTGTTCCAATATCGTTACACAGAAAAGAATACCAAAAATACTTTACACAGTAAGTGTTTATTTCATCTCATTTAGTTATAAAGTTAACTTCAATGCATTTCAAACAGCTAGACATAGCTTCTGGTGCACCTCTCACTTGCTAAACCTGTCCACATGGAAAGTAGCCACATTTAAGCTAGCATTTGCTCATGGCAGATTTCTCCATCTGGTTCTGACCTCATAGGGGAGGGAGAGAACCGTGGATTAAGTGTTTTCTTATATGTCTTGTTTTTATTGGCATAGTCAAACTTACATTTGTTTATATATTGTAAATAACTTTGATTTATTTTCTTTTTTGCGTTTGTTTGTTTGTTTGTTTTTTGACTATTGCTACTGTGCACACCTTGGAGAACTACATTTTTGCACCTTTGGGATTAAAACCACTCTGAACTGTGCATTTTTGTCCCCTGCTATCTTATTTACACCTCTGGCCACTGGTACATCCTAACACAGATAATAGAAATAGTTTTGCATCATACTGACTCATACAGACATCAAGAATCAACATATTAATCAACAATGGTGACAGTTAAAAAAAAAAAAAAAAAAAAAACGCTTCATGTTGCAATGCATGCTGGGAGCCATGGATGAAGTTTGTACTAAGTTAGTACCCAGCATGCATTGCATCATGAAGCCTTAAAAAAAAATGATACAATAGACCAGTGGTTCCCAAACTTTTTAGCGTGGAGTACATCCTGAAGGGATTACCATCCTTCTGCGTACCCCCTCTCTTCCACTTAGACTGCAGTCACACCTTTACCATTAAGGGACAATATTTTCCCCCTAAATTGATTTTCCAGTGCATATTTTTACCTTTATGAATAACTTTATAAAAATAAATTATGTTTTAAATAAAAATGTTTAATAGTGAAATATGCAATGGTGGTAAAATTAAGTAAAACTTTTAAATATTAAACTGAAACTGCCAGTAGGTGGCAGCAAGTCACTGTTTTTATGAGTGAGTCAGTGAGTCATTCATTTAGTAACGAAGCAAGTGGCTGTGAATGAATCACTGACTCTCACGATTCGTTCAAAGCCGCAGAATTGTTCGCGAAACACAGACGTGTGTTGTAGTTCTGCTGTGGTTTTCGTTAGAACTATTATTTCATTGCAAAATAGAGTAAATACTGACAGTACTGTGTTTAAAATGTATGTTTTGTTTTTTGACCTGTTGTATAATAATGTCATGTTTGCAGTCAAGTGGATATTTGGGAACAATTGCATTCTTGCTCGTCATCATTAAATACAATAACTCACACAAGGTATGTTTTTGTATCGGAGAAAGTTTAAGTCTTAAATCGAAATTAATCCACTATCTGTGTCTATTTGTTCTTCATGCGAGTAAGTGCTAAATCCCCACTTTTACAAAGGTGCATTGTCGAGAACGACAGTAATTTAGCGCGATTTAAGGCAGCAGACTGCACGCAGTCTATCATATGCATGCGTGTGTGGATACAGTAATTTTTGACTGCAAATGATGAGGTAATTTGATAAAATGTACTGGATTTACGGCATTTTGGCAGTTAGAAAAACATGCTCGGTTTTATTATTATTTTAAGGTAGAATTAAATGAACTACCCAGCATTTTGTTCGTGTACCCCAGTTTGGGAACCACTGCAATAGACCAAAACTTTTTTGTGCAAAGCTGGTTTTAAAATCCTTCATATTATCTGATTCTCACAACGCTGCTGGATCTCATGTCATAGAATCACAGTTCTATTATAATGGACAACAGAGAGCTTATAATGCATCAACCATTTCTTCAGAGAATAAACTCTAAATAAAGTCAATAAATCAGATCACTGAAGGATGACTAGGATTACTACTTAACCATCGGCATCTAATCATACATTCTCTTGACATTTCTACCATAACAAATATGTTTTATAAACACTTATTACAGCAGTCAGAAAACAATAGATACAATAAAGAGCCCAATTAAAGCCAACACTGACCTCAAAGATGGTAACTTCAATTGAATCTCAATAAATCATCATCTAAACCTCTGTTAATTCTCATGAGAACTTCTGTAGACGTATGACAGAAATAAAGTCAGTCTAGTTAGTAATGATTGAAGCTGGTAATGTTTTGTAGAGTTGTTTAATCAGATCTTGAGAGATTAAATGTCTTTTATCTTCAGTTGATTTCATTGAAAGTTGTAGCTGAAGTCAGTTGTAGTTCTTGTGTTTCTCTTTCCTTCAGTCATTCTGCTTGTTAACAGCAGGTGTTCATAATTAATGTTCAATAATCACTTAATTATCTCATTAACTCCGACACTGCTTCAATGGTACTTTATCTCAGTAGTGCGCGCACACATGAACACTAAGCAGTGTTAATTAACCTGGGCATTTTTCTGTGCACTATTACAGAAATCTTACCTATTTCATTTACGTATGACTGACAAATATGAATCACATTAAGTTTATTAGTTCATGTTAAAACTATGTAATCCAAATGGATGAAAAATTTGAATGAAATTCAATTACATAAAACTCAAATTTAGACCAAAATATTTTTTGAGTGTATATAACACTGCTAAAACCAACCAAGGTTGACCAAAGTGCTTTACATAATAAAACAAACAAACAAACAAAAAAACAATACAACATAAAACACACATATTAACAAATCAAACATCATAGACACCACATATACCACATAGAGTTTAACTGTTATAAGCTGCCAGAACTAAATTAGTTTTCAGCAAGTTCCTAAATACTGGTAAGGATTTTACAGATCTAATAGATAGAGGCAGCTCATTCCATAATCTCAGTCCCATAAATGCAAAAGCAACTTTTGAAGGTGATTTATCCTTGGTACTACAAGAAGTTTTTGGTTTTCTGAACACAATGCTCTAGGGGGATTATAAGGAATCAAAAGATTAGAAAGATATGTGAGGGCATGATTATTTAGAGATTTTGCATACAAACATTAAAATCTTATATTTGACTCTAAAATGAACAGGGAGCCAGTGCAAATTAGCTAAAATCGGTGTTCATATTTCTTGACCCTCTTTAAGAGCCTTGCTGTGGCATTTTGCACTGATTTTAATCGGGCCAGGGATGCGACGGGGATGCCACAATAGAGAGAGTTACAAAAATCAAGACGTGATAAATATCATACCGATGTTTTACAGTACGATGCCAATGAGCTTGAATCTAAAAGGACCTTAGCAGAGTAATTCGCCTGGCCAAAAACAATGAGCTCTGTTTTGTCCTTGTTTAACATTAAAACGCAGACGGAAGGCGTATTATA
Source organism: Ctenopharyngodon idella (assembly GCF_019924925.1). Taxonomy (NCBI): domain Eukaryota; kingdom Metazoa; phylum Chordata; class Actinopteri; order Cypriniformes; family Xenocyprididae; genus Ctenopharyngodon; species Ctenopharyngodon idella. The sequence continues at coordinate 1,743,153 of NC_067220.1, forward strand.
GTAAATGCAGAATTTCCATAATTGACTGAAAAATATCTATCACTTACAAAGGATTGAAACCATTTCAAAACTGTACCTTTTAAACCTACTATGTGTTATAAGTATCTCCTTTATCTAGAGCCAAAAAATATTGTTTGAAACGGTAACACTTTACAATAAGGTTCATTAGTTAAATAGTAGTTAATGTATTAACTAACATGAACTAACCATGAGCAATGCATTTGTTACTGTATTTGTTTATCTTCGTTAAAGTTAGTTAATGAAAATAGTTGTTCATTGTTTGTTCATGTTAGTATCACAGTGCATTAACTAATGTTAACAAGATTTTAATAATGTATTAGTAAATGTTGAAATTAACATTAACAAAGATTAATAAATGCTGTAGAAGTGCAGTTCATTATTAGTTCATGTTGCACTTGGTTTTAAACAGCGCAGAGAATTCAGCATTTGAAGTATCACTTAATCTCCTTGGCCAGCACAAAGAGTCATCCCAAAGTACAGATTGAGTGGCAGTAGAGGTCTTAAAAGTGGTAGACATATGATCAGAAAAATTAGTCCCACAAACCTTTACATCTTCAATTTGCAAATTATAAGTTAAAACCAAGTCTAACATATGGCTTAGTTTGTGAGTCAGGCTATTTACCAGATTTAATCAGATTTGCCACAGCAAGTATGCATATTGAAATCACCCAAGAGCAAAAGGCGATCATACTTAGTGGACATTTCATTTAAAAAAATCAGAGAGTTCCTGGGCAAACATTCTATTTGGTTTCAGTGGCTGATGGACTAAACTGACTGTTACAACCCCTGGCTCAAAGGGAAGCAACAAAAAAAGGGGCACACACGACCATAATTAAGCTTGCAAAGGAAAAAGCTTTATTAAATCAAATTAGTTCACAAAACAAAGGAATAAAATAAAATAAAAATGTTTCTGTAAACATTAGTTTGGTCAGTGCGTAAGGCAAGGTGTCTGAATGAATCTGTAATGTGCTGTTGCGGTGTAGAAAGATGTAAAAGCAAAAACAACACGGGGTATCAAAGCAAAACCAAATGACAAAGCAAAGAAAAAGCAAAGTGAAAAAGAACTCAAACAAAACTTCCAAAACCCAAGTTCCACGAACTATCACATCTAACAATCTCTTTTAAAAGAGTGCCACAGCAGCAGAAACCGGTGCAGCAAATGAACCACCTGCAATTTGGAATAGTTGAAGTTCAAAGCTTTGTAGAGGTTCAACTGGGAGTACCTGACATTGATTTTTTTTTATTTTTATGCATTGTCATTAATCCCCCCGCCCTTGAACAACAGGGCGAGGAGAATTAATACATGCAGTATGTAGCCCTCGGGCAGAAGTTCAGAAATCAGCAAACAATCTCCTCATTCAAAATGAAAGTTTTGTTTACCAGCGAGCGAGCATTTGTCAGTGCCAGCTTGATTGGTATTAATTCATTGACAAAAGGCTGCTCATGGTGCAAACAACGGAGGTTCCTATGATCCACGCCTCTCCACTGGCAGAATGATCACACTGTTTCGGAAAAGTTCGGCATAATCAAGCAGATCCATCCACACGATCCCTCCAGGACATGCTGGGAAACAGCTCGTTCGTGGGAAGTGGCCTGACACAGTGTAGCAATTGGACGTATAGACCTCCGATTTGTTGCCAGGAGTGTTCTAAATTTTACAGCGATGCCTCCACGGCATCCTCTTTTCCGGCGGCACATTTAGCATGAAGTATCGTACGGAGAATGCCACAGAGAGCTGCGGACATTAAGGGAAGAGGACAGTGACCTGCTCCCATGTAGTCAGTTAGTACAGCCTCATCCACAGTTGATTTGATGAGAAATAGCTGATCCCGATCATAACTCACGTGTGCAGCAACTTGAGTTAAAAAAAAAGTTAACCAACATAACAAAATACAAGCACAAACACACAGAACCCCAGACCGACAGCCAGCCATACACATCTGTGCCATATTGGTTCATATCTATTGATTTCAACCTTTAAACAAACATCTTTGTTTATAGAATGAACTATAATTTTACTTAATCATTTTATAAGGAAGGTAATTAGATTGGAATGCTATTTAAATTAAGAGTTTAATTTGTCTATACTGCACTTTCCAAAAATACTATGGATTAAAACAATTTAACTTAAGTACAGCACAACTGTATTACAGAAAAATCTCAGAACAGAAAACATCTCCACACTCTTTTGAGAAGTAAGAATAGAAGGACAGTGACTTTAAAATGAGTCTCCATGTCAAGAGAGAAGATGAGGACACTGCCTACATAATGAGTTCTCCATCTCCTGGATCCAGCTGTGTGTCTATGAAGAGTGATCAATCCATGATGGATTATCCTAAATTCAGGGATGGAACAGTGACCTCTGACCCCAGGTAAGACTTTAGCTATTTTAGCATTTGTCAGAGGTTTTTATCTGAAGTGAATTTCCTTTTCAAGAAGAGTATAAATACATTTCTGTGAGCATTTAACTGAATTGTGTTAAACAAACTCTGTCTCTCACTAATAGTATTAATGATAAAAATGAGAAAATAAATATCTGTACTTTTTCTCTGTAGTCTGTGTAGTAGTTATTACATTAATCTCTATTCTAATCTATAATCTTCTGAACAATCTTTTAAACTTATATTACAGCACTTCTTATGTCACTGAATATTTTTTTGTATTCTTTATTTGAAAATAATATAACGTGCCTTCAAGCTATACAAGTTTTTTTTTTTTTTTTTTTTTTTTTTGTCTGTATTTGCAGCAGACAGAGATCAAAGTCTCCAGAACCCAGTGTTTTGTCTGTGAAGACTCTCATATCCATGAATTATCCCCCTGACTTCAGTGATGGACCAGTGGCCTCTAACCTCATGATGGATGACACACAAGCAGCCCTGCTGGTTGAGAATGGAGACCAAATATTGGATAATGACCTAAAGAGAGTCAAAGGTCAACACAAAACTAGCATGAAGATCAAATATGAGAGATTATTTGATGGACTGAAACTCCAAGAGAATCAAACCTTCCTGAAAAGGATCTACACACAGCTCTACATCATAGAGGGAGAGAGAGAAGGAGTGAATGAAGAACATGAGCTTTTACAGATGGAGAAAACAGCCAGAACACAACACTCACAAGACACTCAAATCTACTGCAATGACATCTTTAAAGCCTCACCTGAACCAGGATGTGTGGAGAAAGAACAAATCAAGACTGTTCTTACTAAAGGTATTGCTGGAATCGGAAAAACTGTCTCTGTGCAGAAGTTCATTCTGGACTGGGCCGAGGGAAAAGCCAATCAGGATATAGATTTTATGTTTGTGCTTTCATTTCGAGAGCTGAACTTGATCCGAGATCATCAGTACAGTCTTCACAGACTTCTGCAAGACTTTTATCCTGAACTTCAAGATCTGGACTCAAAGATTTATGAGGAGTGTAAAGTTGTGTTCATCTTTGATGGTCTGGATGAAAGCAGAATGACACTGATGTTTTCAGATGCTCAGAAAGTTTCTGATGTGACTGAGACTTCATCAGTGGATGTGTTGATGTCAAACCTTATCAAAGGAGAGCTGCTTACCTCTGCTCTCATCTGGATCACCTCCAGACCAGCAGCAGCCAATCAGATCCCCTCCAAATACATCAACCGTCTGACAGAAATTCAGGGATTCAATGAACCTCAGAAGGAGGAATATTTCAGGAGGAGAATCAGTGATGAGCATCAAGCCAGCAGAATCATCTCACACATCAGAAGAGCAAGAAGCCTCCACATCATGTGCCACATACCCGTCTTCTGCTGGATCTCAGCCACTGTGCTTCAAAAGCTCCTGAAAGAAGATCTGAGTGCAGAAATCCCTCAAACTCTGACTGAAATGTACATCCACTTACTGCTGATTCAGATCAACATCAGGAATCAGAAGTATGAAGAAAGAGATCCAGAGAAACTCCTGCAGTCCAACAGAGAAGTGATTGTGAAACTTGCTGAAGTGGCTTTCAAACAGCTGATGAAGGGCAATGTGATGTTCTATGAGGAGGACCTGAGAGAGAGTGGCATAGACGCCACTGATGCCTCAGTGTATTCTGGGATTTGCACTGAGATCTTTAAGGAAGAATCTGTGATTCATCAGAGGAAAGTCTACAGCTTCATTCATCTGAGCGTCCAGGAGTTTCTTGCTGCTTTCTATGCATTTTACTACCATGTAAATGTAACTATGAAGGAACTGAAGAATTTTGCTTCAGTACAAAATTTACTTAAAAGTGCAGTAGATAAAGCTCTTGAGACTGAGAGTGGACAGCTGGATCTGTTTCTGCGGTTCCTGCTGGGCGTCTCACTGGAGTCCAATCAGAGACTCTTACAGGATCTACTGACACACACAGAGAACAGCCCAGAGAGCATCAGGAGAACCACACAGTACATTAAAGAGAAGATCAAAGATGGACATGGACTCTCCACTGAAAGATCCATCAATCTATTCCTCTGTCTGCTAGAAGTGAAAGATCAGACTTTGTCCAGAGAGATTCAGGAGTTTGTGAAATCAGACAAAGACTCAGAGAAGAAACTCTCTCCTTCTCACTGCTCAACAATTGCCTACATACTTCAGATGTCAGAGGAGGTGCTGGATGAGCTGGACCTTAAGAAATACAACACATCAGATGAGGGTAGAAGAAGACTTATACCAGCAGTCATCAACTGCAGAAAAGCACTGTGAGTTTTTAATTGTGTTATAGTAAAGAGTGTTTTTTAAATGGAATATTTTCTGTTGTTGTGCCAAGTAATACATTTTAAATATATTTTGCTTATTTTTATAGTCTCTTTTTACTAGAACAAAGCTGAAATTTTTGAAATATGAATTATAGAATTAGGTAAATTACTTCATTTTTCTTGTTTTTCAGTTTTGCTGGCTGTAATATCACTGGTAATTCCTGCGAAATTGTATCATCAGCTCTACAATCATCAGATTGTGTCCTGAGAGAGCTAGACCTGAGTAACAATGACCTGCAGGATTCAGGAGTGAAGCTGCTCTTTGATGGACTGAAGAGTCCAAACTGTCAGCTGGAGATACTGAGGTGTGTAAAACTTGATCTTTGATATCTTGAATGCTCAGTACTTTAATGAATTTGGAATGTTTATTGCTAATAGTGACTTTAAGGGATGGATCTGAACATACTTGGGGGCAATTGCAGCAGTCCAGAGTTTTTTTAAAAAAAATGAATCTCCTGAAAATCTGAAAAATGAAAATCTCCTGACTCTCTCTCTCTCTCTCTCTCTCTATATATATATATATGTGTGTGTGTGTGTGTGTGTGTATGTGCGTTTATGTGTGTGTGTGTGTGTGTGATCTGAGAAAACCCAAATTTTTCCTATCACAGGTTTCAATACCGTATGGGTTCGAGCCCTTTCCAAATCTGTTTTTATTTTTTTCATAGCTTGCTGTAACAAAAGTTATGGTTATCTGAAGTCGGCTGATCGCTCTGATTTTCAGGAACGGAATTTTGAGAAAAACAGGTTTAAATAATTGTCACCCACTTTTTTAGATATTAAAATGCACTATCCAAACATAAATGGTTGTAATTCAAGAATGCTTTGGAATATAGACCTAAGGTTGGTCTTGTTTTAAAGAAGAAACTTGTCAGATTATTGTAGAAGTGAAAATAAATTATGAAAGTGAAATTTAAAAAAAAGTTATAGAAGTTTATTACATTTATGAAAATGTAAAAATATAATAGTTTATATTTTATAACAATATATTACAAAGCATGTTTTACTCTTAAACTGCAAGAAAATAAAAGTAAAAAATGTCAACATTCCAAATTTTAGGTTGAAAGATTTAAGATTTTGTAAGGGCGCAGTACCAAACTTTTTCACTAGATGACACCCACGCTTTATTTGAGTAATCTGAACCATATATTTCCATATTTTCATACATTTTATGAAGTAGACATCCTATTCAGAAGTAGTATGGGCAGTTTGGCAGTATCTGATTTGAATCCAACCACTAATAAACACATAATTAGAACATGCGCGTTCATTATAGCACTGTTGTTCTCTTGTGCTCCGCCTTCTCATGACATTCAACCTATTTTTTGACTTTACTCAAAACGTTCCATTGCGACATCCGACGGGTTTTCCCAGATCGCATCATATATATATATATATATATATATATATATATATATAATGTGTGTGTGTATATATATATATATATATATATATAATGTGTGTGTATATATATATATATATATATATATATATATATAAAAAAATATATATATATATATATATATAATTTGTGGTTGAAACATGCACATTCAATCACCTACTAAAATAGGGCTGGGCGAAACGGCTTTTTCTGCCTTTTTCTGCCTTTTTCTGAAAGGCCAATTTTTGCTCCTGAGTGAAAATTGTAGAAAACAGACAGTTAATTGTGGGTTTTAAACTACTCTTTCATTGTTAGAACATGACAAACACTTGTCAACCACATGAACATTTCATAAATCTGAGTTACAATATTCAAAACATTTAAAATGATAAAATATTTTTTCTACATCAAAATATGCAAAAGTAAACTTAAGTAAAACTCATGTTCAGTCTTTTTTCCTCAACAAAATATCTTAATAGATAAATTAATTTCTTAGCTTCATTCTAATGGGTGATATTGTTTCAAATCATGAAACAAGCTTGTGTTCCTTGACTTTGACTCAATGCAGATGAAAATGTATGTGCATTAACAAAAATAGTAACATCTGCAAAATGGTAACAACCTCATATTCAAAGGGTAAAATTTAAAGATTCTGTTTGAGTTTTAACTTTTATTAAAATTAATCATTGGCCATCCATTTATATCACGATAATCATAGGTAAACCCTGGTAAAATGTAACTATATGGTTTCTATGGTATTTGTATGAAATACAGTAGCCTAAATACATTTAGTATAAATACAAATGCACAAATACAATAGCTTAATAACAACAAATACTGTAATTATATTTCATTACTCTTTTAATACATGTCTTCATTAATAGTATAATAAAATTCCATATGTATGTCCCACATTTCTGTGATGAAAAGTTTTGAGCGTTTAGTGAAAAAGTACATTGTGTCTGAAACAGAACATCTTATTGATCCTCTGCAATTTGCATATCAAGCCTCTAGGGGGTAGAGGATGCAATTTTAACTGTATTGCATCTGCTGCATTTACATCTAGAGAAACCAAAGACTAGGCTAAAATTTTATTTGTGGATTTCTCATCCGCTTTTAACTGTATTTACCCTAGTATGCTAGCAGATACCTTGGCAAAAGAATTCTCACTAGATAGTAAGTTGCTTACATGGCTGATCAATTTTCTTAGTTGTAGAACCCAGCAGGTTAAGTTAGGAGGGTCTATCTCAGACAAAATGACTACTTCGATTGGATCACTTCAAAGATGTGTCTTATCCCCGTTATTATTTATTTTATATACTAATTCATGTTCTAGTTCATTTAAAAATAGATATGTCATTAAGTACGCTGATGATACTGCTTTAGTGAGCCTTCTATACGATGGGGAGGAAGAGCATGGACCTGTTTTTAGATTTCTTTTTAAATTGGTGTGAGAAATCAAATCTCCTTTTAAATGCTTCTAAAACTAAGGAGATGGTTATTGATTTTAGAGTGAAAGAACAAAATATAACTCATCCTACACTAATTAATGGAGAGCAAATGCAATTAGTAACAAACTATAAATATCTTGGTATAGTTTTGGATCATAAGCTCAAATGGGATGTGTGGACTGATCATTTAAGTAAGAAATTACAACTGAGGATGTATTTCTTAAAGAAACTGTTGTCTTTTAATGTCCATAGCAGAATGCTTTTGATGTTTTATGGGGCTTTTATTTATTGCATCATGACATTCTGTGTGAGTTGCTGGTGTGGAAATGCTTCAGAGGCTCAGAAGAAATCATTAAGGAAAGTAGTTACATTGACAAGTAAACTATTGGGAATTTCGTTATAAGTATAGAGAGTATATATAAAGAGAGGGTGTTGAATAAAGCTAACGTCATTGTGAATGATAAGATGCATCCCTTATCCTATGCTTTTGAACTATTGCCATCTGGTCGACGGTTTTATGTCCCCCGATGCATGAAAAACAGGTCCAAACTATCTTTCATCCCCCAAGCAATTAAATTTTTAAATTCTTCTAGTAGTAATTGTTGATCAGCTGGTCTAGTTGTTAAATTAGACTATATATATATATATATATATATATATATATATATACATTACTTCTTATATATGCCAACTGTGATTGTTAAATGTCTGTGTGAGAATGCTGCAAACCTACTTTCCCTACGGGGAAAAATAAATTGACTGACTGACTGACTGGTAGAACCACCATTCACTCAATGTATTTTCACATAATAAACACTAAGTATTAATTACATTAATTGTGGGGCATCACAATAGCCTTATGGGGGAAAAAAAAATAATTCCTCTATATTCCTCTGCAGTTGGCTTGTCAGTATCACAGTATCACAATATTGTGGTTATCGCCACAGCCCTAGTCTGTTGCATAATCCAAAGTGAGTAAAATACATATAATCTGTACAAACTACAGCAGGGCTGTGTGTGAAATGAGGCTAATGCGATCTCTCTGCCTAAACCTAAGAGCTGGACACGAGAAAATGCATAGGAGTCTGATATATCATCAAATCCCAGAGTGGCAGCCAGTGAAAACTTTGATTATTAGTTTGATTTCTGTAAATGGAAGGGGATGATGCTGGTATAGTGGCAGATGGTGTACTGTTGTATTTATTTGCATATGTTTGTATTTCGGTCAGATTGCTGAAGAGTGTGATGGTAAAATATTCATTTCTAAAGTACAAAGGTGCTGATCATTTAAATAATGTAATTAATCTGATTTCCTATATACATTGTAGTTCTAAGCATTCAGGTTAATTGTTTGAACAGTGTACATTGCAGATTTTCCTTAATATCATTGAAGAATTCTGTATATCAAAAAAAAAAAAAAAAAAAAAAAAAAAGATACAAAAAAACCTAGATTCAGCAATGGTTGTTTAATATGCTTTATTTGCAATTCATTTACATATTTTGTATTTTGTATCTGTTTAATTCTTTTTTTCACCTTTCAACTTGCAATAAAAAGAAGAATGGAATCCAGTTAAGGCATCCACTGACGATGTGTCCCTGCATTGCAAGTGGGGAAATTGTGCACAAATAAAGCTTAACAATGAAATGTCAAAATTAGTAGTTATTCTTGTGTATGAGACTGTTTTGTGTGTCTGTAGGTTGTCTGGCTGTATGGTGACAGAGGAAGGCTGTGGTTATGTGTCTTCAGCTCTTAGTTCAAACCCCTCACACCTGAGAGAGCTGGATCTGAGCTACAATCACCCCGGAGATTCAGGAGTCCAGCTGCTCAGTGACAAACTGAAGGATCCAAACTACAGACTGGACATACTCAAGTACATGGGGCAGTTTTATTTTTTTAAGAAAATCAAGACATTAATATTTACTTAAGACTATTTTTTTGTGGTATTATTTTACACTGAAAGGCAGACTACTAAGATTTGAGACTGATCCTAAAGGCCCCAATATACTCACAGCACAGTTCTTTTTTGTTCTTCTCCTAGGAGTAAAGAAGTTCAAAATACCCAAGCAGCAATATACTGTTAGTGACCATTCCAATGCCACCCACATTGCTGAGAGCGACGTTTAGATTAATATGTAAATATGTTCTGTGCACTTTCCTCTCAATAATAAAATAAACACAGGAAATGACAGCGGTGAGGAAACAGCAGTTCAGAAAGCATCTGATCATAGTGATATGGATATGTTTGCACCAGCTCTGCAGTCCAGCTCTCCAGTCACATCAAGTTTATTTATATAGCACTTTGTACAATAGATTGCTTTAATGAAAGCAGCTTTATAGTATTAAACATTAAAAACAGTGTCAGTTTCACTTTGACTTAGAATTACAACTATATCGGGGCCTTAATTCTACAAGGTTTTAAAGTTTACCTCACAATTCACAGTGCTTTTAACAGTACTTTTTGCAATCTGTCATGTTCAAATGTAGGGAATGATGGGTCAGAATTTTTTTATTAGTTTTTATTTTTGAGTAAAAAATTAAGATCAGACCCTTGGGGTAAGATGGGTCCCCTAGAATTTGCACACAAGACCATAAGTGGCATGTTATTACTAGTGATATTATTTGTTAACTGAATACTTTTTGTAGTTCATGGGGTTATTATTTAACATCTAATAATGTTCTCTGTAATAAAAAAAGAGATGTCAGTCCCATCCGAATCAGTACATAAAATTACAGATGTCAAGTGATAAGAATTGCAACTCAAACGTCGTTTGGAAAACTAGTCCCGTCCGAAGAGGGCTTTAGATGTACATCTCAGGCATCTTCACTTTCCATTGAAACCTATAGGCTAATTGAATAAATTAATTCAATTTGAATTCATAGTGTAGCTACTTTGAGATATTTTTAATTAACATGTGGAAAATTAAATATTTAAAAGTTAATATGCCTGTATATAAGACATAAAACAAATTTACCTTTGAGATTAATCTCTATACTGGGATTCTGCTTTGACTGCAAGTAAATTGTCAAACATAATTTTAAACATTATTGAAACTTTTTTTGTTTTTTGTTAATACAAATATCAAAAGTAATTTATACATGCTCTAAAAGTTTACCCACTATGACAATTAAATTAGCAAATGTTTTTATTAATTTTCCCTCAACACCTTGGTTGATGCATCATTATCCAGCATATGCTAAACCTATCGGTAAATATTACAATTTAGTAAATGAACATTGTTCTTAAGGGGGCCATCTTCCCCTAAAATTGAATCATCTTCCCCAGTCCATGGTGCTGTATTTTTTGCACAATAGTAAAATCATTTTCATTAGATATTAATTATTAATCCATTGAACATTTGTGTCTCCTTTTAGATTGGATCATGGAGGATATTCCAGGATCATACCAGGACTGCGAAAATGTAAACACACACACACACACACACACACACACACACACACACACACGCACGCACGCACGCACGCACGCGCGCACACACATTGGGTTTCTATGTTTTATGGCGACTCTCCATAGGCATAATGATTTTTATACTGTACAAACTGTATATTCTATCCCCTTACACTAACCCTACCCCTAAACTTACCCATCACAGAAAACTTTATGCATTTTTAGATTTTTAAAAAAGATAATTCTTTATGATTTATAATAGAGATCGACCGATAATGATTTTTATAACTGATATGATACAAATTATTTGCATGTTTATGTGCCCGATAACCAATATACAGAACCAATATTTATTTATTGTTTTATTTCTGTTTTTGACAGTTATAACAACATCACTGAACTGAACATTTTTATTGTTTATTTTACACTTTTTAAATATTGTAATTTCAGCAATTTCACTCCCTCCTTACATACAAAACAAAACACTTCTCCATCAATAGAGTATGAAAGAGTACAAAAAAAAGAATAGAAAAATTGAGTGCACTGTCATTAAAGTGTCTTTTTTTAAAATAAAATCTTTGATCAGGTAAACAAACAGGTAATATGTCACGTGTGTTCTGTTTAGTTCATTGTCTGTCATGTTCTTATTAGTTACCATGGTGTCTGATTACATTAATCCTTCCCGTTTAGTTCCCTCGTTTACTCTGTGTATACATCCTCCCTGTTCAAGGGTTAGTTCACCCAGAAATTAAATTTTTGTCATTAATTACTAACCCTCATGTCGTTCCACACCCTTAAGACCTTCGTTCATCTTCGGAACACAAATTAGGATATTTTTAATGAAATCCGAGGGTATCTGATCAACACATAGGCAGCAACGTCATTGCACCTTTTGACATCCAGAAAGGTAGTTGAAAACATGGTTAAAATAGTCAACGTGACTACAGTGGTTCAACCTTAATGTTAAGAAGCAACAAGAATACTTTTTGTGTGCAAAAACAAAACAAAAATAACAACTTTATTCAATAATTTTAACCGTTGTCATACATAGTGCAGGCTTCACTTTTTACATCCAGACGCCAACTCAGTATTGGCCGAAGCTGAACGTGAGCAGCACAACGCATGCATGTGATGCTGACACAGGATCCAGCCAATAATGAGCCGGCATTCGGACGTAAACAAGGAAGCCTGCACTGAGTTCACTACGTATGACAACGGTTCAAATTTGCTGAATAAAGTCATTATTTTTGTTTTGTTTTTGTGATTTATCGGGACATGACTTGACGGATTACATGACTCCATGAGTTCGTCTTTTTTTTTAGCAGGAAGTATAAACTACACAACAAGCATTTAGTTATTTTACCTTTGATATTGATATCAACAGTCGATCCCTAACAGTCGTTCCTACAAGGTCAAAAATGACTGGTATTGCCGTCTTTGTGGGGGCATTTTGTCTTCATAATGCAGGGAATACCAGGACCACTCACACATGTTTCTTTCACAATATCAGTGAGAAAATCTCATAGACTGCCATTGTTTTTATATCAGGTTAATGATATTTTCTGTCCTAACGTGACCTGTAAACAAACCTTCACAGAAACTTGTGCAAAACACTAGATTTAAATAGAAACATGATTTGGAAGGTTTAGTATAAGCCTTTTTAGCCGGTTCTGACTCACTAGGCACTCTTTAACATGCTTAACTACACTAGTAAGGACATTTTTGAATAGTGACAACGTTTTGGACCTGACAACTACAGTACTGTCCTACACACACACACTCATCTCTGCATACTTAATGATGTCATAGATGATGTGATCTCTCTTCTTGTGTTCAGATGCCTGTGATCTCACACTGGATCCAAACACAGCACATGTTAAACTCATTCTGTCTGAATGGAACAAAACAGCAACTCATGTGAAAGAGCATCAGCCGTATCCTGATCATCCAGAGAGATTTGAGAACCATGAGCAGGTTCTGAGTAAAGAAAGTCTGACTGGACGCTGTTACTGGGAGGTTGAATGGAGTGGATGGGCCTATATAGCAGTGACATATAAAGGACTCAGCAGGAAAGAAGGCAGTAATAGTCGGTTTGGATTCAATGAAAAGTCCTGGAATATTTACTGTTGTGATAATATTTACTCTGTCTGGCACAAGAATAAGAGCACAAACATTCCTTCCCCTTCGTCCCCATCTAATAGAATAGGAGTGTATCTGGACTGGTCTGCCGGCACTCTGTCCTACTACAGCGTCTCTGACACACACACACTCACACACTTACACACAATCAACACCACATTCACGGAACCCCTCTATGCTGGACTTACAGTTCCTTATGGTTATTCAGTGTCTCTGTGTCAGATTTAACAACCTCCTGGGAGGAACCACAAAGGCACATGATCAGAGATCTGATTATCTGTCATTTTGCTAATATGAATGAATTTCTGAATAATTTTTTGAAGGTGTATGTCATTCTTTGAGCTATGTATAGAACTGTCATTCATAATGTGCAGTTTTAATTGACTATGTCATGACCAATGCCTCTTACATTTGAGGTAATTAGGCCGTATTATATTTTAATAAATGCAGGGGTTTTGTTTTTATTGAAATGGCGAAATAAAGTTTCATAACTTTTGAGCTTAAACGTTTTGACATCTGTTATTGTATGTGTTTTAGTAGAGACTTCATTGAGTCAAAGGTGATGGTCTGTAGAAACACTCTGGGCTCTTCATTATATGTGATCTTACAAAAGCTAATGTAGGGCCCAGTTTCACAGACAGGGCTTAGACTATGCCAGGATTAAGCCTTAGTTCAATTAGGGTATTTAAGTAGCTTTTATAAACGTTCACTAGAAAAAAAAACATTACTAGTCTGCATCTTGAGACAAAACAATAACACTGGCATATTTTAAGATCTGTCAGTGCAAGTTAATTTCAGTTAAAACAGCTCAAACATGCATTTTGGTCTAGGACTAGCTTAAGCCTTGTCTGTGAAACTGGGGACAAATGTCGTCACTGTTTCAGAGGATCATAGACTCAGTTTCATTCTGCTGGATTGTCAGGAACTGTTACTGTTAGGTCAATGTGTTTTTATTCTGTTCAATATATTATGCAAAAAAATAAAATAAAAAATAAATTAATTAATAACCTCTTAAATGATTAGTTCACTTTCAAATGAAAATTACCCCAGGCTTTACTCACCCTCAAGCCATCCTAGGTGTATATGACTTTCTTCTTTCTGATGAACACAATCATAGAAATATTAATAAATATCCTGATGCATCTGAGCTTTAATGGCAGTGAACGGGACCAATGAGTATGAGCTGAAGAAAGTGCCTCCATCCACATCCATCTATCATATACATATTCCACACGGCTCCAGAGGGTTAATAAAGGCCTTCTGAAGTGAAGCAATGTGTTTGTGTAAAAAAAAAAAAAAAAAATTATTTAACAAATTATTTAAAAATTTCTAGCTTCCCCCAGACCGCCTTCCGTACTCAAATTATGGAAAAAACTAAGTGGTATCCCGTCAGTTCCGTAAATTGAACAGGGAAGGTCTAGGACGTACAGCATAAGCTTTTTGAAGAATACGGACAGAATATGGACTACAGGCATCTTGAGCAGGCAAGTCAGATTATAGTGGAGTGGTAACTGACGACAAGCAGCCATTATTTACCTTATTTACATTATTACCACATAAAATTATGTTAAAAATATTGTGTTTTGTTAATATTATGTTTAATTATCAAAATGTATGTGTTCAGTCCCCTACAGCTGCTTTAAATCACAACTTTTTTGAGACTCACCTGAGATTGTCATGGGAGCGTGATTGTCTTTCATATGGGTGGAGTTTAATGACAATTGAAAGACTCGCTTTAACCAGGTCACCAGAAGTAAAAGTAAAAGAGGAGGAAAAGAAGAAACACAATTGCAAGGCTTTAAACCTGTTAAGATTGGGTAATTAAACAGTCAGATATTTTGTGGTAAGTTCAGAAATTATTCTTAATATAACCATAGTCATAAAATTGAGCTGCTATTAGTTTTATGGTCTTATTTACATGGAATTTCAAACAAAAATGTTTTGCCATCTCAACAGCTATGCCAAAATGGCAGAACCATCGACAATTAAAGTTTCTAAGTGAATTTTGGTATGTATTCAGATTTACTTTTACCATTGGTAGCCTATAGCAAATATAGGCCCAACAAACTGCTCTTCATCAACTAGTGATTGTTGTTTCTGTTGCAACAAACAACACTGTCAGAAAAAAGGGTACGGTTGGGGTACATTGTGAGCACTCTGGGTACAAATGCTTTGGTTGTACCCTCAATGGGTCATATTTACACCTTAAGGAACTAATATGTACCATTTTGGGGAAAATAAGGTACACATTTGTTTCTTTACAAAGACATTTAATGTCTTTCATCTTCAGTTGATTTCATCTAAGGCTGTGGCTGAAGTCAGTTGTAGTTCTTGTGTTTCTGCTAGTCTCTTTTTCTGTTCTCTTCTTTCCTTCAGTGATTCTGCTTTTAAACAGGCTTATTAAGGCTCAGATGACTCCATATTTAATATATACAGATTTTGTGGCTCAGATAAGGTCCAGTTTAGGTTTATTTCTTTGCTCTTGGCTGACATGTGGCATTGCTGTGGCCTGCTTGTGGCCCAGATCTGGATACCACATGTGCCAGATGTAGGCCAGATCTTGGCCGACACAATGCAGTCCAGACCACAATGCTTGGCCGACCAAAGCAGTCAGACTCGACTGAACGAAAGGTGTTCAGCTATAATATATTTACATAGGACAAAAAAAGGTAAAAACCAGCACATTTTGTGCGAACCGGCCCTTATATTAACGAAACTTGAGTCACGACTGTGAAACAGACTTATAAATTCAGACTTTTCAGACTAATCTGACCGTGTTCATGCGGGACGCGAGAGCCCCGTCGAGCGCACATTTCACTGACGCAGGAGTTGTACTTTTAACGCGTCTCACAATCTGTTTGAAATTGATTTTTTTAATTTGTATTTTTATTAAGTGATAGGTACAACGTCATTTTAGTGTTGATGAGGTCTAGCTTCAAACGCACACTGATCTGTCCTTGGCTGCTTTCAGACTATGAGGTGGATGAGGATGAAGAGAAAATGATCAAACCGGATCAACGTCAAGCGGCATGGTGGTGTAAAGTATAGAAGCAGTGCCACGAATGCTACCAGCAACCTTTGATTAGAGAAATGTAAGCGTAATATTAAGTATTTTGTCTTAGTATGTACATATATGAATATGTCACTGCCTGCTGTTGTTGTCATTCCCTATTTCACAGAGATCTTTAGACCAGACTCGACAAAGAAACATGTCAGAAATCCTCCTAGGTTACAATGTAAGTCAGTTATGTTCCATAATGTGTAAAGTGTTCACCACTGCTTCACCTATATACAGTACATTTAAAGTATTTATGGTGCTTTATAAGTAATATAAGTAAATTAAGTATTTTGTTTTACATCTCAGGAGTTTCTTAGGACCAACTGTTTTAATTCAACCTTCATGTATCCTTTCCTTTTATGCTTTCAGATATAATTTCCATAAGGATCTGGAAGATGTCTGTCTGAAGAAACTCCAGGAGCCTGTCACAGGTGTGTATTCTTATAGTTTAAAGGGTTAGTTCACCCAAAAATGAATGTCATTAATTACTCAGTCATGTTGTTCTAAACCTGTACATCTTTGTATCTTCGATTCCAATGATATTGTTCCTCTTGTGTCGTTATTGTTACAGTTATGTACATTTATCACTATTGTCTAAGAATGAAAGTGAGAATTATGTTATATAATTTTATGGTTGTAGTTATTGTCCTTGCTGTGAATCAGCCTTGATTTAATTTTTTATCCTATTGTGGTTTCAAAAATGGAAGGTTAAAATATGTAATTGTGCATTTGAGGTTGTACTAATTTTTAATTTGTCTCCAACAGGAGTTTGCAGTCGTTGGTCAGGATGCATCCTCGATTGAGGGTCATGTGAATGGATATTCATAATATGCAACCAAACACCTTCAAACTCTTTTGACTTCTGTGTGGTGAGCTTTTAAACCCATTGTCTTATGCTTCACACTTCCATGCATACATGAATGGAGTATAATTTAACCAGGGCAAAAGATGGACTTTCGGACCCTTGAAACATACTAAGTCTATGATAAATTGTGATTCACAAGAATGTTTAAAATGTACAGTTAAAATGAAATGTGTAGTACTGTTTAATGTTTTAAAGAGTTACAGGTTTTTGGAAATTTTGGAAATGTATACTGTTTTTGGAAATGTGAAATTGCTCAATATGTAAATGCATCCTGCAATATTGATGACACATTGTGATACAATGTTTAAAATGTTTTTCTTTGAAATCTGTGCATGAAATTGTGAGATTGTAATATTTTTAATGTTATTTAATAAATGTGGTAAAACAGCATTATGGCCTTTTTAATATGTTTTGTGGGGTACAAATGTGCAATCATGAGGTACAAAGGGCTTGTCACTGGGCCAGTACCCTTAAAAAGACAAATTTGTACCATTTTTAGGGGTACATTATGGTACCATAGCACTACAAGGTACAGTTTGGTCAACAAAGGTACATATTTGTCTTTGAAAGGTACAAACTGTAAGGGTACCAATATGTACCCATTATAAAGGGTAAAACAGCCCCAGTGACAAGCCGTTGGACCCCTAAAGGTACAAATTTTCACAAACAAACATAAAACAAATATAAAGGCTATTCACATGTGCACATTTAAATTAAAGGGTTTATACTCCCATTAATTTGATACGCTACTTAGGAAGAACAGATATGCCAACTTGTTACTGACCTGATGCAGACACATATCTAAACCGGACTGATATGGTCTTGCCTGGAGCGAGGTTTACGTAAGGTGTGTTTACCTAATGTAAAAAATAAGCAGGGCAGCCAGAAGTCTGCCCCAATGTCTCTCTATGACAGCGCGATGCAGTTCCATTTTTCACCACAGATTTACACATTGGAAATATGTGTGGCGCTGTAGAGCTGGGGAGGGCTCTGAAACAGGCTGCCCAAGTAATATAAATACCTGCCTGCCGAATCCTTGTGCTACATTTTAATATATCCTGCTTACTTTACAACTTAAAATAGTCAAGAAAATCCGAATGCTGAACACATTTATAATTTATTATTAATTCAGAGAATATAGAGGTCTATGTTTGGATGAATATTTTGCGGATGAGCCACGGCTGCTTCTTGGTATTTGTCGGCTGCTTACCTCATTTATTGGTTAAGTCCGCCCCTGATTTCAACATCCAACACCAAATTCTAAGAATATTTATAACAAATAAAAACTGCTCAAGCAATAATATGCCACCCATTACACCCAACCAGTGAAAATCTCAATTTTATCCAACTGTAAAGAATAATATCTCATCAGGCGGCACATTAGGTTCCCTTGACCTTATTTATTTACGCTCTATTACGGTATATGTGATTGTACTTTATCCTCGCTTGTTTTTATTTGAACTGCATAAATGAGGCCCCATGATGAATGGTTTAGATTTGTTTATTGGCAGAGTGAAGATAACAAATAAAAAGGCATGACATTATTGTGGCAGATTGTTTACTAGACAATGTTTATGATTTAAAGCCCTTGTTTAGAGATGAACGAGGGCTGAAGATGAAGTGAGGACCCTCACAGAGCTTCCAGACGCCACTGAGCAGCTTAGTGGTCCAAAGAAGGATCTTCCCATCTGATCATGAGCTTGATGATGATAAACCCGCTTGAAGAAGGAGAAAAGAGAGGATGTTTGTCTTATTTGATTCAAGTAAATACATCAAAACAACAACAACAACAAAACATATAGCAATGTGCATAATAAATAATTAAAGAGAGAATTTATTTAATTCCATAATAACACAACTGTACTGTTTCATGTATATTTCTCTTTATTTAAAAAAAAAAAAAAAAAAAAAAAAAAAGTTGGCTATGATATACTTCAGAGTGCTATGCTAAATCATAAACCAGTATAAATTGTTTTTCTTTACCTTGCTGAAGTTTCAAATTAAGTTTTTTTGCGAGATCATGTTGGTTGATGTTGCACAGCACTTGTACTGTGACAATCCCAGCATTAGTAGTGTATCTCTGTACCATAATATCCACCAGATCCTGACGATCCACGTTCTCAAGAAGTGCTCGAGGAATAGGGTCGATGTCGTGTCCTACACCATTCCACAGGTGCCAGATGAACCTTTTGAAATCTGCACTCACAATCTGCTCAAGAGTGTCCATAATCAGTTTTTTAGTGGCGTCCATTTTGTGTCACTGGGAGAAAAAGGACAAAACAGTTTTGATTCTGGAACCACTGTTCACTAATTGTGTTCTTAAAGTAGTTCACTTAAACAAAACTATTCATAATAGTTTCTGGTGCAGTTACACGCCACCGGGGAATTCAAGATATAAACGTATGTAATGTAATGGATGTAAATTACATTAGTGAAAAGATCTTTAGGGAGTATCATGTCACAGACTGACCTCTTGGATCAGTACAAATTACACCTTTACTATCAGTTGTTTACTGAACGTTAAAGGTCAAAGTCACAGTGTGTATCTGCTGAGTCCACGGCTTAATAGTGTAGGGTCAGTTTAACCAATCAGAATGAGCTTCAGGAGAAATTACTTCACTACATCAACACCATTTTGACATGGCAAGTCATACAACATAGTGTTTGTCTGATTTTCTTGTTGCTTCTTGTCTGTTTTTTATTTTTTTTTTTATTGCAATCGTGCTCTTGCTGTGGTGACTGAACTTTGGTCATTAGCTAGTGATTGTTTCAGTTTTTCTCAGGCATGTGTGTCAATGTGCTATTTTTTAATTATTATTATTAACACAAAAATACAAAGTTGACATAATCCACATCTTTTTGCCTAAATGCCTTACACACATTGCTGTCAAGGGACTCAAAATTAAAAGGATCATAAAAGAGTCATTTGCTTGACCAAAGACAGTGACCTCTGTTTTGCCCTGATTTACTAACATTTAAAAAAATTTAACAGCATCCAATTTTTTATATCTTTTAGGCAAGCTAAAAGTGAATCCATTGAGTTTGTATTACAACGCCTTATGGTAGCTACGATTTTGTGTTGTTGACATAGCAATGGAAAGACAGCCCTACATGATCAAAGCAGAAATATCCCCTTGCACTCACTCACTCTTTTGATTATTAAAGAGGATGAATGTTTAAAATAGAGACCAAAGAATGCCAGTGCCATAAACAGGATTTACATTCACAAGACTAATTTTTGCAGACCTCCATAAACTTCCAATAGGCAACTTTCTTTTGAGGCGTTCAGAACAAATTATGTCATCTTATTCTCTCAACATCTCTTTCTAAAGTAACAATTTTTCTACATAAACTAATATCAGATATTGAAAGAATTTGATAGAGTGAATTATATAGGCTACTATACTTACATCTCCGGTTGAACACAGTTTCGTATAATGTCTGTTCTTCCTTGTACTTTAAGAGTTTCTCTTTCTCTTAAGGTTTTTCCAGAAATACTTCTTTTTTTTTTTTTGTTCTTTTCCGTCTCGTCTACACTTGCGCACAAGCTTTTAAAAGTATCCACCCTTTTCCTAGTAACTAATGTAAAGAACTGTAAACAATCAGTGATTGTGAATGATCTTTAGTCTATTCAATAAAAGGCATTTGCGTCAATTGCTTAAACAACAAATTCTAGTGTAAAATGATTTGAGATTTTTCTGTGTGTGTGTCTGTATGAGTAGAGCATGTCATTCATCAGTTTGTTGCTTGTTGACTTGTTGTACAAGTTAAACTTAAAATATATTAAACTGATTTAAAACATTGAACTCATAAAATATTAACGTAAAGTATGTTAAACTGATTTAAAACATCAAAGTCATAAAGAGTTGTAATAGAATATATATGCATGATATAATTACTATCAAGGAACAACACCATTCTGAGGTGACAAATTTGAGATTAAATGTTGAGATGTTTTATGTCTGTTTTTCTGTTTTTGATTTACAATCATGTTATTAAACGTTAAATGACAGAATTGATATCTGAATCGGGTGACATCCACCCAGGGCCGTCGCCAGAACATATAGAATGGGGGGGGGGCATTCGGTTTTCATAGGGGGCACACATTTTTATAATCTGAGAAACAGACGTTCACCAAAATAATAATGTCCCGTATTTATTATTAATGAAATAGACTTCTATATCAAAAGAAATAGACTTCTATAATGAAATAAAGTTCTATATTACCACAAAAACACAAGATAGTTGATCCTAATTAGATCAAACTACACCAAAAACTAAACCCTTTTGCATTATGGCAATATACTTTGTAAACACAAGGTACAAAAGCTTTTCAATTCCTCGAACAACACAATAATAAAAACGATACATACCAAATAGCAATAAAAATATATAGGCTAGCCTACATCTGTAGCATACTAATGTGTAACAAAGACTTTGAGTGTACTCACCATTAAAATAGTTGAAGGCGGCGGTTCTCTGAGTGATACTAGTCATTTATAAATAAGGCCTAATTATGTTTCAAGTTCCGTTCTGTGTAATAATGCGTTAAATATGAATTTTCTGATCATAGGCGGAGGGTGAACCAACCCCAGGGTAAGGAGATGCGATTCCCATTTAAAAACACATTTAAACAGATTCCCTTGAAATAGTTTTAACTTACTTGTCACAGCACAACCTACATATCCCAACATAAACACTGCTGATAAATTATTTGTTATTAAAGTGTTTACGTTCACAAAACACTGTTAATTTGAACAGATCAGGCTACGCATGCGGGTGAAAGGCACTCCCTTTATAATCACTAAAAATGTCATTTTAGTTCATTGCGATCTCAAGAAGTTCTGTAACAATAAATTAAACTGACTGCATATTACATAATTTACATAATTGTTTGTTATAATGAGGGAATATTTGCCAGCGTCCACAACTCCACTCACCACTCAAAACGAGTTTTTGTTCAGTGCTAAGTTACACCTCTGATTAGTCATTGCATTCCAGAAATTGCTCAACGCTGCAAGAACACATTGTAAAGCCTTGTCGTTCTTCAGAGCGCAAACACAGATACGCACTGGATCGTTTGCCAAATATGTTTCGCCAATATGCTAATATTAACTGATCCCAGACCAGTAGTTATGTGCAGTTTTTCCCTTTAAAAGCAATCAGAAGCAGCAGCAGGTAGGCAGTGGTTTGAGTGAGAAAATAGTCTCAAGTCCTTGGCCGGCCTTACACACACTCCGCCTAATTTCTATTTCATATTTCTGAAGATAATGTGTTATTTAAAGTTACCATTGTAGAGATAGTGTTCCTATGAGCTAAATGCTGCTGAAGACATTTCGTTATGGAATATGTGAATGACCAGATCCACAGAAATAAGGTTTTTGCTCTCAATCAGAAGTTTGCTGAATGGCTATACGATTAGGGGGGCATGTTGTGTCATCTGGGGGGGCACTGCCCCTAATGCATTTCTATGTCAACAGTATCAACACCAAAATGAATCTGCAGCAGTTGTTTACATTCATTATTACTGTAATGTTATGTGCTTTGAGACATGAGGTAGTTTAACGCCATCTCTATGACGCTTTGCTGAGAGCAGCTGTGTGTGTGTGCCTTCACGTGTTTTGGAGGAGGCAGGGAATGTGGGATCATATGCTTTCAATGCTAGCAGGCTAACGTTAGCATTTCCCAGATCACCTGCTGCACCTTTAATAAGCAATGGTGGAGACTGCACTCAAAAAAATGTTGGGCTGTGTCAACCCATGTTTGACACAGCCCAACATTTTTTTAATGTTGGGGGTACACATGAAATTTGGTGTAAAATGATTTGTTGATTCGGGTTAAATGCTTTAACCCTCTGCGCACATTGTTTTTAAAGTCATACTTTGTGTCTTCCTGCAAAAAACAATCTTTTTCACTATTTTTAACACAAACTTAAATTAAGTACAAATTTCTCATATTAATCATAAAAAAACTGCCAAAATGTGAATGCCTGGGAAGTATGACCATATTAGCCTGGTTCTGTCAACACTGCATTGGCTCCCTATTAAACATTGTATAGATTTTAAAATCTTGCTAATTACTTACAAAGCACTAAATGGTTTAGCTCCCCAATACCTGAGCGATCTCTTAACACATTATAGTCCTTCACGCCTATTGCGATCTCAGAAATCAAGCCAGGTGATAATACCTAGAATATCAAAATCAACCGCAGGCGGTAGATCCTTCTCCTATTTGGCACCTAAACTCTGGAACAATCTTCCTAGCATTGTTCGAGAAGCAGACACACTCTGTCAGTTTAAATCTAGACTAAAAATGCATCTCTTTAACCTGGCATACACATAACACATTATCAATTTATGTTTTCAAATCCGTTAAAGGATTGTTAGGCTGCATAGATTAGGTCATCCGAAACCGGGAACACTTCCTATAACACCAGATGTACTCGTTACATCATGAGAAGAATGGCATCTATGCTAATATTAGTCTCTCTGTTTATCCCAAGGTTTACCGTAGTCAGCCGGATCTGGGCCGTATCCAGATCAGATGGTGGACCTGCGCCAAGACACGACGACAACGCAGAACTGAAGTGTCAGCAGAGATTGTGTCAACTATCCCCTGTGAAGGCCTCACCGACACGACAGCCAGTGGCACAGATCCTCAACAAAACCGCTTCCATACCGGCATAATGAATCCGAACTTCAACCAGATGGAACTGGATAAAATATTTAATAATAAATAATAATTTTGAACCCGTGATTCTTGTCAAAGTTTTCTACCAATGAACGTTCGACGTGTCATTCATGTGAAATCAGGGAGTGTTTTGTTTGTTTAGTCTCTCAGCTTTATAGCTGATTGTGCCAATAATAACCAGAGTCAGTAAGATATGGTCTGCGTGAAATCTCGGTTTAAATGGCGCTTGAGGATGAGCTGTCGTGTCCCGTGTGCACTGAGCTCTTCAGTGATCCTGTGTTGTTGAGCTGTGGTCACAGTTTCTGCCGTCGGTGCATTAATGATCACTGGACCTCGAGTAGATCCAGAAACTGTCCCGTCTGTCGACAGGCATCACCGCAGCCACCGGTGTCCAATCTGAGCCTGAGGAACACCTGTGAGTCTTACCTGAGAGAGCAAAGCACGAGGAAAGAGAGGGATGGAGGACAAGAGTGTCAGATACATGGAGAGAAAATTGAGCTGTTCTGTCAAACAGATGAACAGGCTATATGTGTAACATGTAAGAAAAACGAACACAGATTTCACAAAACACAAACGTTACAACAGGCTGTTCGACAACGAAAGGTGAGAGAATGTTGAAAACATAAGCATTTCATTAGCATGTCATGGCGTTATTAAATGCTGTTTTTTTTTTTTTTTTTTTTGTAAGAAATTATTCTATAAATGTGAGTGAGTGAGTGTGTGTCACTTTCACTTTTGATGGTTAGAGTTGGTTAACCCTTTCATTGCTTTGTGCTTTTGCCTGCATTAAAGGATAAGAAATCCCTTAGGCCTTGACTTTTTCTATACACATTTAAATTACAAAATAAAGGCATAAAACCAGTTCATTTGTAGGGCTCTGACAATATAGATTTATAATTAGGTTAACTGGGTAGGTTAATAAAATATATATATAAAAAACCTTGAGATAAATACTGGAAATACAAAATTTTGAGCATCAAAATATAATTTTGTGACCTATGACCTCCAATGACAACACATTCATCTAAATTTAAATGACCTCATGGATGTGGCTGTTGTGGTTCACAGTTATATGTTCACCAGCTGACTGCTTGCAGCTATATTTACAGTGAAAACATGTAAATTGGCATTTTCAGAAAATTGTGCATGTAACTTCACATTTGATGTTATTTCATATAAAACTGTTACTTGTTAATATTTGTTATAAACTGGGTACATTAGTGTTTTATGTTACATCTTATGCTGTTTAATGAATATGCTTATCACATTATTTTAGAGTCATGTGTCACCATGATGGTGTTTTGTATTTGTGTGTAAGTGGAAGTGTGTAACTTGCTTCGGATTTGTTTACTACAGTACATGCCTCAGATTCAGAGGTATTTGGCGCATGCATATCCTTTTGATGAGGCTCCATTGGGTATGACACAGAAGTGGCATGCTGTTGATTATCACAGACAGACCCTGTAGTAAACTAGGATTTGAAAAAGAAAAAAAAAAAAAAAAAGGCTGCATGTTAATTCTTTGATTTGTTTTTGTTTTTTTTTAAAGGAGAAGCTGAAAGCAGCTCTTCGTCCAGCTGAGAAGAGCCTGTGGTCATTGCAAAATGGTGCAGCACAAGACGCAAAAATCTCTAATTACAATCAGGTGACACATTACATAGATATTTGTTTGTCAGTAAACTTACCAGATTCCAATAGAGGACTTAATTAATTACAGTAGAAAAAGAAAACTGGGGAAAGCTGTAATGCAAACAGCTTTTTTCATGTAGTTTCAAATTTCATATGGAAATATTTTAATTCAATTGGAAAAGTTTGTCAACAAATATAAAACAAATACATAAAATAAGTCTAAAATTATGTGTGTATTAGTGTTGTCAAATGGAGGTCTATATATACTGTCCCATTCGGTGCAGTATCTGTGAGTCCAGTGGAAGTACACATGAAAGTCATGTTACAACCCCTCCCATTCGCTCAGCCATGATATTTCAGTTTGTTTACATACAGAACTGAAGCTTGTTATGCAGATGTTGTAAATCAACGTAAGGCTGGAACACACCAAGCCGACGGTCAGCCGTCGGGCAGTTTTTGTTCGTCGGCCGACTAAGTTTTCTCAGTGTGTTCCGCACCGTCGGCTGAAGTTGGTCCTCGTCGGCTTTTTTCCGGCCGATTCGAAATGTTGAATCGGCGTCGGCGCTCGTCGGTCCGTCGGGCCATCTGATCATTCTGATTGGCTGTTCAGCTACTGACTTCTGCTGGTACGGAAATGCATTTCATCTTGCGCAGGCGCAGAACGGACGTGCTACTTGGCCGTCGGGTGTCGAGCGTCGGTTTGGTGTGTCAGAGCAACTTTGGACACAGAGGCTGCCGACGTGAGCCAACCCCGCAGTCTGCTTTTGTCACCACTAGTTCGTCTGCGTCAGCTTGGTGTGTTCCGGCCTTTAAACAAGGGACTCTGCCAATTCAGATTCTATCATTTGACATTCATTTACAGTACATAATTGCAAATTAAGTATAAATCCAGATGTGAAAATCCCCTTTTGCACACAGACACATACAAATTCTATCCCCGGTTTCACAGACAAGGCTTAAGCTAGTCCTAAACTAAAATGCATGTTTGAGCTGTTTTAACTGAAAGAAACTTGCACTGACATATGATGCTCACTAGTATTGTTTTTTTTTTTTTTTCTAGAATACATTTATAAAAGCTGCTTAAATATCCTAATTTAACTAAGACCTAATCCTGGGTTAGGCTAAACCCTGTCTGTGAAAGTAATGTAGTCTCATGAGGGTGGTGGTCATGTTTATTAAATGAGAACATTTGTCAAATGTTACATATAACATTTAAACCCCCCAGTCTCAAGTTCAGCAGACAGAGAGAAGAATCAGGGAGGAGTTTAAGAAAATCCACCGGTTCCTCAAAAAGGAGGAGGAGAGCAGGATAGCAGCGCTAAATGAAGAAGAGAAAGAAAAGAGAGGAAAGATGGAGAAGAAAACAAAGAGCAAAATACGTTCACTCTCAGACAGACTCCGAGAGGTGGAGGAGGGAATGAAGGATGATGACGTCACCTTTCTTCAGGTGGGACAGAATGAACTTCATATACTCACACATTCAGTGTTGGTTACATTTCTTTTGTCATTTAACATCAGTCATTGATCTAGCTGTCTCAATGTGCATTCCCACAGAATTATAATGACATTATGAACAGGTATATATTGGTTTCTAAATAAAAATATAATAGAGTTTAGTTGTGTCCAGTTGTTATTCTAAGGTGTGTGTGTGTGTGTGTGTGTGTGTGTTTAGAGCTAAATACACACTTCCAGATGCAGAAATGAATTCAGAGCTTCTTATTGATGTTTCCAAACATCTGGGCAACTTGAAGTATCAAGTGTGGGAGAAGATGAAGGATGTCTGCCCTTACTGTGAGTACTAGACGTCTTTGTTAACAAGTCTTTAAGATGCTACAAATGAATAGGAATAACAATTAAACTAATGAATATCACCGTTCTTTCTCAAATGATTAATCACGGTACATGAGACAAATATAATATTACAGACTTGTAATACAAAACAAATTTAGTTTGTAAATGAGCCAGTTTCATTGGATTAAATACACACTAGTTTACATAAATTTCCAGAAAAGAAATCTGGACATTGGATAAAGCCAGATTCAGAATTTTTTTTTTTTTTTTTTTTTTTTTTTTTTTTTGACGTATTCAAGTTAAAGGTTTTTACAACGGACATTTTCACCATGTTTTAAGGAATAAAATGTTTTATACATCAGGTGAATAATATATGAAAAATGCTCAAAATATAAATAGAAATAAAACTGTAAAATTGGGTGTATGTAAGTGCTACTGAAGTGGAGAAAAAACACCTTTAAACAGCCTTTAAAGATATGTATTGCAATTGAAACCTGCAGACGCAAATAGATGAGGTTTCATTAATACTTAAATTTGTATTTTGAATATTTTCTTTACACACTAGTCTGAAAGAAGACAAGTTATGGAAGCAAAAGAGCTCAAAATCCCAATTTTGACCAGTGCCTGAAAAAGCAATGGATGATCTCTTTTTCTAATCTCTCCTCAGATCCTGTGATCCTGAACCCAAATGCAGCTCCACCGGACCTCTGTGTGTCAGATGATCTGACCTCTGTGACCTCATCACATCTCCATCGGCAGGACAAGCCCAAAGCTCTTCCTCTGCACAGGAACCGTGTGGTGCTGGGGAGTGTGGGATATGGTGATGGTGTTCACATGTGGGAAACTGAGGTGGGAAACAGTCGGCACTGGACACTAGGAGTGTGTTTTGGATCGGAGGGAAAATCTATTACGCAACCTCTGACTTCTGAAAACGGCTTCTGGGGTATCAGACGTGATGGATACTTGTACCATTTCCTGAACACACCACTAATCCTCAAGCTGAAGACGAATCCCTTAGTAGTGCGAGTGAGGCTAGAGGATGGTTATGATTTGAAGGGAGGATGGTGGAGGAATGTGAGATTTTATGATGCCTCAAATGATTGCCTTTTTGCCGACATTATTGGAGTGCCTGCTGGGAAGGAACTCTTTCCATTTGTGATCCCAGAGGAGCCTTCTGTCCCACTGCGTGTCATCCCAGCTAAAATGACTCTAACTGTTGAACAGTTTGAACTGTTTGAACCAAAGCTATCCTTTACGACGAGACATCGAGTCTTGATCGTCATCTGTTTTTGTGTCATTATGGCGATATTGGTGATTCTGTCATTTAATATCGATGACAAAGAGCATGACAAGGAAAGCATTTGACAAGCTGTCTATTTCCTGAACATAATGGTCTGCTGAAATGCCCGAGACATTTTCAAACAAAAGGTTATGGGCTGTCTGTCTACTCAAAGCGCCGGACTCCACCCCCTACCTGGATCTGGACTTCCTGTTTGAACACTGTCCTTCCTTCACAGCTCCCTGGCATGACGAGGACACTAGATAACTATTGCCATAACGAGTAGTTATACTCTGGGAGAAGTGTTTTTTGTTTTTTTTTCAGCTCATGAACATTAAAAAACATTGAGAACCAATCAAAATCTTTCCAAGTGTGCACTTCGGTTGTTCACAGAATGTAAATGAACCATTCTTAGAATTAACATAACATTATCGCCAGATTAGGATTGATCCTTTCTCCGTATCCCACAGCTCTTCCTGTTGCTCTGCAGCAGATATAACAATCATAATGTTAAACGCTGGTGCTGTGTATCTTTGTGATGTATCGTGTCGCCACCATTACAGAACTGTTTGTGACTCGTTGTTGCTTCCAAAAACTCCATGAAGTACAACAAGCGTATCGATGAGAACACTAGTTTACAGCATACACACCGGGAATTTGAGTTTTATCACATTTTTGACATTGCTTGCAATTGTAATGCAACATGCCGGTCTACGGGACACAGATTAAGCCTTTAATTATTGAGCTGTTTATGTCATATATAATAAAAGATCCTGCACAGCGACAGTAAATAATAATGTCTACCTTCAGTTTCAACCACGTCCCGCTTCTTGGCCCATTTTCAGTTATCTGGGAGAGACGCGAGATGACGCGTTTTGTTTTTCTTATGGGTGGAGTTTATGGGTCTGGTTACCAGCCAGGAAACTACGATCGAAACTAAAAGTGTAAGGAAAGAGACGCAATTTTGAGACTTTAAACCTGTTAAAATTGGAAACTTAAACAGCCACATATTTTGTGGTAAGTTTAGAAGTTTTTCATATTTAACCATGTAGTTATAAAATTGAACGAATATTTGTGTTTTGTCTTCTTTATTTGAAATTTCAAACCCAAAATAGCTTTCAGAATCGTAGACGATTAAAGTGTTTAGGTGAATTTTGATATGCATTCAGATTTACTTAGATCAATAGCCTATACCTTTATTATTATTATTATTATTATTATTATTATTTTAATCAGTGGTTTATAGCCTGATATTTGTAGATCGCGTGTGAAAACATAGTTATTTCTTTACCAGGACACATTTTAATGCACAGAAGTGGTGTTATTTTCTATTGTATTCAGATCAGTGATCGTATGATTGTTGTTTCTGTTGCACAAATATGAATACACAAAACTTTTGCATTCCCTTGAGAACTGCACGTTCCCTCGCAAAACCAAGTGAGTTCGGAGTCGGAAAAACACTTCCTGTTTAATGCAGTGTTTCAAACTGCTCCGTATGATAACAATGGAGCGGTTCATAGAGTTTTATTTTGAACTTGGACTTGAGTATAAAGACGATCAGTGCTTAAGTCGAGGAGTTCAGTAATGTTGGCAATATATTCACAGATTCGAACTTCACGGATAAATGACTCGTGAATTAAACGTTGTTAAAACAAAAATGACACCTCTTTCCAATCATAGTAACGTAGACAACGAGCTACAACCTAATTTTTCTCAAAACGAGCCTCATTAATATAAATTGATCTCAGTGAGGAGGCGGCTGAGAGACAAGTCCGAAGGGACCGTCTGAAAAGTGCAATACCTGAAAAGCATCACTACAAAAATAATTATCTTCATCTTCATGTTACACACTGTAGTGTCACCAAATTCAGTTTGCACATTAACTGTCTCCTAATGGCCATAGTACTACAACACTTAGTTTGATAAAATGTGCTTTTTCATATTTTTTTATTATAAAAAAATATTCAGTAACTTCACTGTAACACACTGTACTGTCACAAAATTCAGTTCACAATGCTCACCTGCTGGTTATACTACAACACTTAGTTTAGCAAGTATCAGCACATAAAATAAGTAAGTAGGCCTATATTCACACAAATGATGTTGGTACCCAGCTAACAGTTACTTACAACTAAGAGGCAACCTTCCATTCTCTCTCTTGCAACCAACACGGAAGTGACTTAAGCTGCAATTCATCGGCTGGCCGGTGGAGACATGATCCAAAAGGGAGGCTTCAAAACTTTACAGCAGAAAAAAAAATGTTTATAGCCTGGTAGTGGTTTTAGTCTATAGCTAATTTTGCCCTTCACAACAACTTTAAACATTTTTTTTATAACTCATCCGTTTAAATTATATTAAGCCTTAAAGTTCTGCATAATTAAGAGCGTGGCCACTTGAGTGACAGGTAGATTGCCGCTGCTGTCACTGCTAGCCGTTTGTCCACTGTCTGTGAGCCGCCATGTTACCTCAGCTAATTCCAGCCGCTGAATTTGGCATCGTTGTTGGATCGTCTTGGCATTGGCTTGTCCGTCAGATTTACTACAATGCCTATCAAGACACCAAAAAATTCGACGTCACTGCTTGGATATTATAACTAAAACTGCTGCACTATTTTGCGAAATATACTTTGGTCGCAGGCTCATTACAAAAGTATGAAGTCCCGTTTTGATTTTGCGTGTTGTCATTTGCACACCCGACACCAATTACAATATTACTGTTTCTGGAGCATCTATTTCGTAAAACAGACACAGAAGCTTGAAAATAAACCCGTAGAACTCTTAAATGATATATAATTTGTTATCTTTAATAATAATAAAAATCATAAAAATTATGCAAAAGCACATTTTATCAAATTAAGTGTTGTAGTATGACCAGTAGGAGACCATTGATGTGCAAATGGAATTTGGTGACATTTGGCATTTCACCACATAAATAATTATGGGAATCAGATATATTCATCTGAGATGAAACTGATTTAAAATCGTACCTGTTTGTTATCTTATAATTCATTACAGTAACAGTAAACAAAACAATAGTCGCAAAATGGCAGCAGCTGCGTTTTGTTGAGCAAGTCCGCGATACCGGATGATATAATTAAATAACTGTACACAGAATATTGATTTGACAGTTTAATATTTTATTAGCTCACCAAATTCAAAACTTCCACGAGGAAAAAACATTCCTAGCAAGTGTATAGTGCTGCAGACTTCAGTTACCAGGATGAGCCTGTGTTATCTGTTTTCAGCGGTTGTTATCGGGGAATAACATACCGCTGGATGGCGTGATTGACCAATCAGAATCAAATATTCCACAGAGCCACGTAATAAGTATATTTATTCTTTTCCAGCACAGAAACACCAGTGATAGAAGATGGCGAGTGTTGAGGAGCTGCTCCTGAAAGCTCTGGAGGATCTGACCACAGACAAACTAAAGAAGTTTAAGTGGTACTTGAAGAATAATGGCTCCGTTTCAGCTTCTGTTCTGGAGAGAGCAGATGCCACTGGCACAGTGGATGTAATGGTGGAGCGATTTGAACCAGATGGAGCCGTGAAGATCACACTGGATATCCTGAGGAAGATGAACGAGAACTACTTGGCTAAACAGTTGGAGAACTGGACTGCGACAACCCAGAAAAATGAACTGATAAATTTAAAGAAAGATGAGCCGCATCTGAATAGTGAGGCATATAAAGCACAATTGTTTAATAAGCACTGGCCGGATCTCATTCAGAGAGTTAAAAATGTTAAGATCATTGCAGATAAACTGCTTGTGCAGGAAATAATTCACGAGGAACAATATTCAGAAATCACACATGACCGTTTAACCAGTGCAGAGAGCATGAGAAAGATCTGTGAAATTATACGTAAGCACAGTGACACTGTAAAAGCCAAATTCATCTCAATTCTTCAGGAAGTGGAGCGTCACCTTTTAGAAGATCTGTCTTGATTCGACACCTTGAGCTCAAGGTGCATGTGTTTAAAACCAAACAGAAGAAAAATATTGATTTATCCAGAATTTCCCAAATATACTTGGCCAGCAATGAGCAAATCTCATAAAGAGTTTTTTCTCATGTCAAAATAAAGGGTAAAAGGACTTCAATGTCAAAGCACATTTATAGCAGAATATATATTTGTCTAACTACATATTTCATACTTGGTGAATTGTCATTGACATTGAAAAAAGCCAAATTAATAGAAGTGGGATTGATTTTATACTTTTACATTTTGGATGTTTAATATGATGAAATATTCTGTTTAGACCAATGTGAAAATCGAATGTGCATTTGAAAAATTATATATACTCATCAATTTTTCCTGGTTTAATATCTGAAAACTAAAGCTTATCGTTTAATAAAACAATGTGTTTTGTCAAAACCTGTATTTTTTTTAACTGTAAAGTCGTTTATCATCATTCCAATAAAAATGTAAAGAATAATGATTTGTGTTATTATAGTTGATCTCTGTTTCCTCTCAGCTCAAGTCCAATAAAGGATCTTTTTTGTAAACTTTCTTTTGTTCAATAATTTAACATTTGAAAAAAAAAAAAAAAAGAAGGACATTACTGCACTACATGGAAATATTCTGAATGGTACATTCTGAGTAATATGCAGTAAAGTAAGACTGTTTTGGGAAAATGCACAAAAATAAATAAATAATTAAATGTTGTGCAGCAAAACACCACTGCATTATTTATTCTGCATTTTGCCCTTTATGTAACACATATATCCCGTTTTGGTTTGTTTCTGTTCTGTTTCTGTTCCTGGCTTGTGTATGTTGATCTTGTTTCTTCATGTGTGCCAGTCAGCTTCATTAAGTTCAACTGTTAGTCATTAAGATGATTGGTTTGGTCTGTATTTAAATCATGTGTTTTGTCCAGTTCTTTGCTCATTCTCACCATTATTTTGTTGGTTGTTCTGTTCAGTGTAGCAAATTTGCTCAAAAGGAAGATATGAAAAATTAATTGATTTGTTATAATTAACTATAAACATTTGGATCAGTTAATAGTAGTGATGGTGAAATGAAGCTTTTTTGAATCAGCAAAGCTTTAAACACAATTCTATGGGAAAAATGTACATTACTCAAAGATTTTCAAACCAGAGCTCAAAGAGGACCTCTGATGGTGAAAGTGAGGGAAAGCGCTGTGTCGCAAAAAGTTTCACAACCGACCAACTTAATCTTAAAAATTAATAAATCAATATTTTAAATACATGACAACAATCTGTTCCATTGCATACTCATAGTAACTCAAAAGAGATAACATTTTGTAGGACATTTTGTGGATGTGGATATATTTCCTGTTTGTAAACAAACAAACAAACAAAAACTTATGAATGGAGGAAGTAAATAAATGCATGTGCACACACACACACACACACACACACACACAATTATAGTAGATCTGTAGCCTACAGACCAACAATGTACTGTAGCCCAGATGGGCAAGGCTTATGGAGGCTTTGTGCATAATGAACATTGTAAGAAGTGTTCTTTAAAATAACTGGTGCTTGGGGAGAGGGTAGTGCTTCTAGTGTTTTGAACTGGGACCAGTGCAGTGCTTTGAAATAGTGAAGTATTTATGTAAATGAAAGTGACACTGCTTTAAGAAATGCAGACACGTTGGAATGGGAATATTTTATACTGCGACAATAAACTCTCGTAACCAGGGTTTGAAATGAACTTTTTCACTTACTGGCCAATTTGGCTACTAAATTTTTAAGTTACCAGCCATTCAGAACTTCTACTAGCCTAAATAAATAAATAAGTAAGATTAACTACGTCACAGCTTATATATTTTACATATATATGTAAAATTTGGATTTCATACAGTCATTCCTCATTCAAACAAAATCCTCATCCTCATCCTTTTCACCAAAAATTAATTTTAGGTGGCCAGATCAATACAGTAAAATGTACATTTTTTTTTTCAAAGATAAAGAACAAAATATATTTGCAGTTACATATTAACAAGGTCATAGTCAGGTATATTTAATAAAAACAAGAGTAACAAAAAATCTAGCTTGTATTGTTGTGTTACTTTTGACTGACATGCGTTACTTTCATCCCAACTGACGGGGTCAAATGTAGCAATGTACAACTTATGTTGAAAGTGAAATTATACTGAAGTCATTCTACATTTGTACAAAATAACACCTGATATTGATAGACCACACTTGTGAGTTATTGTCTAAAACATAAAAATTACGTAAAATGGCGTTTTTCTGAAACATGGTACTTTCGCCCCTGCTCTCGCACTACAAAGAACACCAAACACCATGTGGAAAAAAAAACAAACAAACCTGTGGTCTCAGTATAAGCCAGGGTCTGCTCAAATTTTAGGATGTTGTAAAATAATTATGTCTTTTCTGTTAACCAAATGTATCGACACATTATTATGTTTTTTTAATCTTCGCTATTGCTTCAATGCAAATGAACAAGCGCGCGCCGTTATTTGTTGCTAACTTAGAACTTCTATAGATATATGACAGAAATAACTATTGCAGTGATTTTTTTTTTTTTTTAATTATTTGGTTAAGTTTCAGACATGCACAAAGTATTTGCAGTTTAATAAACAGTAATAAATGCACAGTCTATCATTGTCCCAACACTTGTTTATGTGTTTTTGTATCAGCAACTTAAGAGAAATTTAAATTTGAGAAATTTGTTTTGTTTTCCATTTTCTAAGTACACTCAACTAATTACATTTTAGTGTAAATATATTTTTCGATATATGAAAAGTGGCAATTCCTTATGTATTATTCAATATATTGTAACAATATATTAATGCAATATATTATTTCATATATTTTTCAGCATATTTACACTATATAATATATTGATCATAAATATATGGAAATATATTTTCGTTCCGTAAGGGCAGACGTCACACTTGCACGCTGTCTGCTCTCCTCCATTTCATGTGTCTTTCTGATTTCTCAGTCTGTTTTCATTCTTCATCTTCATTGGTTCCTCTCTCATGTCCTGAATGGATGTTTTGTTGGAGTCTCTGCTGCTGGACGGGGGTCTCTGTGAGTCTGTGTGTCCAGGACAGTCATCTCTCTGTGGGACACGGCTGGAGTCTGTCCCTGTTCTGTCTGGATCATCTGACCGCTGTGAGAGTGAGGGAGGTGAGGGAGACGTGAAGTACACTGAGTTTATACTCCATTCAAGACTGCTACATGATATAATCATTTTTCACATGATTTCAACTACAGGTTGGTCATATTGTAATAGTGACTGACAACAAAGACTCATTAATTACTGTACTAAACCACATAAAATCGATGTCTAGTTTCCATATTGTGTTTAATTTTCTATTCATACTTTGTGAGTTCAGTCGCCTAAAGCAGCTTTAAATCACACCTGCTCGAGACTCACGGAGATTGTGATGACACTATGCGCCACTAGAGGGAGCGCAACTGTTTTTCTTATGGGTGGAGTTTATGGGTGTGGTTACCAGGTAACGAATCGAAACGAAAAGAGGGTGAATAGAAGAGACGCAATTTTGAGGCTTCAAACCTGTTAACACTGGATACTTAAACAGCCACATATTTTGTGGTAAGTTTAGAATTTTTTCATATAACCATGTAGTTATAAAAATGAGCTGCTATTTGTGTTTTGTCTTTTTTACATGAAATTTCAAACCCAGAATAGCTCAGTCGCTCTTTCAGAAACATGGACGTTTAAAGTGTTTAGGTGAATTTAGATATGCATTCAGATTTACTTCGATTAGATCAATAGCCTACATCTTATTTAATAAAAAATAAAAAATAAAAATAAAAATAAAAAATACTGGTTTATATCCTGATATGTGTAGATCGCGTGTGAAAAGATAAAGATATTTCTCAATTAGAACACTTTTTAATGCACAGAAGTAGTTATTTTACTACTGTAATCAGACGCAACATCAGTGATCATATGATTGCTGTTTCTGCTGCACAAACAAGGAAAAAAACAAGACACGCAATGGTTGTTGTTACATAAATGCATTACAGGTAAAAGCGGAAGCTATTTATGTGCTGAATTTGCGTAAGTTATTTGTGTGATGTATGTTTGCATTTAGTTTCATTTCTGAATTTGCAGTGTAAATGCAGATGAACATATTAATTTAATAATAATAATAATATATATATATATATATATATGTACTACATGCATGAATACTAATATTAAGATTTATAATTATTAGCAAAAATAAATATTAGTATTAATTATTTATTTAAAAAAAATTCAAATGGTTAAATAAAATAGGAAAATAGTTAATTTGTTATAGATATTCAGCAATATTTTAATGCCAATATTTTAATTTTTTTAATGCTGTTGGATAAATATTTACAAATGTAATGACTTCTAGACTTGTTCTAGACTTCTTAATCTTGTAAAATTGATTAAGAAAAAAAAAAAAAAAAATATATATATATATATATATATATATATATATATATATATATATATATATATTTCTATGTGTTACTGTAGTTCTGGAGCCATTGCTTACAGATTACATCTGCACTTCACTGGAACACCCTCTCTTATCTCCAAAGCATTCTCAGTGATTCTGAAACCAGGCCTGAGCGATAACATGGAATGTATTTGAATATGAATTAAACTTGTTTGTTCGTCTTGGCTCATAGCCACTTGCTCAAACTTTTCTTAGCGGAAACTTCACAGTAATTACAAGTGAGATAAGAAAATATTTCAAATCAAAACAATATTTTGTGTCCAATTATTTATTTCCCCAACTTAGTTTTGGTATTGAGGTAAAAGTTAATTCACCTTGGTTCGCTATACAACAGTGGGTGGTCACGAAGATGATTTGAAGTGTTTCCTCCTTTTGCAGCGAGTCTTTTTGCATGTTCTGCAGACAGCATGACCATCCTTCATTAAGTTTCCCTCAGGACTTTTGTAAAAGCCAAAATATGACCAGACCTTCAGATTTGTTCATCTTAGAAGGCTGAAAAATCTCCTGTGCACTGTCACTGCATTCTGCCATGTCTTCTCGTACAAAAAACAACGTTGCAAGCTGTCCCTGCCTCAGACTGATGCTGGCTGGACAGGATTTA
This sequence comes from Ctenopharyngodon idella, assembly GCF_019924925.1. Lineage (NCBI taxonomy): Eukaryota > Metazoa > Chordata > Actinopteri > Cypriniformes > Xenocyprididae > Ctenopharyngodon > Ctenopharyngodon idella. Next base: position 1,780,659 of record NC_067220.1, read on the forward strand.
CTGCAATTTTTCAAAGTCATGATAATCAAAGATGGTTTTAATGATAATTAAATTTACATTTTAAACGTTAATACTAATGGTAATCGTACATCAGGATATTTTATTGTGGTTTATCGTGAAACCGGTAATCATTTCATAGTTCTTCAACTGTACTGGTGTGTTCTACCTAAAGGGGTTTTTAAAAAATGAAAACTGTCATCTTTTACTCACACTTATGGAACAACATCATTATATGCCTGTCTGTCTATTTAATTTTTTAAACTATATTTTTAAACTTTCTTTCCTTATAAAAGGTCAATCAAGCGCAACACTTTTTTGAGAAACGAGAGTAGGATACTAAAATGAGTCTCCATAAAAAGAGAGAGGAAAAGAAGAAGGGCACTGCCTGTAAAATGAGTTATTAATCTCCTGAATTGAGCTGTGTGTCTATGCAGTGTGATCAATCCATGATGAATCTTCCCTCTGGATTCAGTGATGCAGTGACCTCTGACCCCAGGTAAGACACTGGCCTTTTTTTATTGACAGATGCCTTTATTCAAATGAAGTACAATTAATTCCAGTAGCCTGTGACTGATGAGTAAGCGCATCTCATGGTACCATCACACAGAGACAAAAATTCTAAACCATCAGTGTCACTGTTGGAATAATCTTCCCAAGCCTATACTCAAACTGTTCAGTTCCTTGTATTTTTTTTAAGACTCATATTTTCCATGAGCTTTCGAGTGAATCCTGTTAATTGGTCTCTCACTATTTCATTTAAAACAAATACTTTATACTTTTACTACTTATGATTTTTTTTTTTTTTTCTATTTTCACCATTTCACCACCATGTCGTCTGTACAATTTTTGAACTTTAAATTGCAGGAATTCTCATGTTACTTTCTCCATTAGATGAATTGCTTGTTGTCTTCCTTATTTGTAAATGGCTTTGGATGAAAATCATTTTCTAAATTAATAAAAAGTGTAAATCCATTGTGCATTTAAGTTATACAGTATAGCTAGTGCTCTAAAATTCTGTTTTATTTCTCTTTTGTCAGCATCAGCAGGAGGAAGAGACAGAGATCAGAGTCTTTAGAACCCAGCGGTGTGTCTCTGAAGAGTAGCAAATCAATGAGTTTTGAACCCCCTGCACTGAGATCTGGACCAGTGACCTCTGATCCTCTGTTAGTATAAACATCTATTTGTTGTTTTACTGTAGTGCATTTCACATGAATGACTTAAGACTCAATGAAATAACTCTAGATGTACTCTAAAATGCGCAACATATGCACTGCACAGAACAAGGGTGCTAAAATCAAACCTGGTAACCTATATATTTCTGAAGATCTCCAACAGTCATTGTCTTTTTTGCTGTTTATTTTTCATACATGTGCTGAACAGATCTGTGCCGTCCTCTACATCCCACTATCAGACTCACATCAGGCAAGACAAAACTGCAGAAGTCATGCAGACACACGCACTGGAGACTAGAGACTTGCAGAGAGTCAAAGACCAGCACAAAACCAGCATGAAGAACAAGTATGAGAGATTATTAGAGGGAACCAAACTACAAGAGAATGAAACCCTCCTGAACAGGATCTACACACAGCTCTACATCATAGAGGGAGAGAGAGAAGGAGTGAATGAAGAACATGAGGTTTTACAGATGGAGAAAACAGCAGAACACAACACTCACAAGACACTCCAATCGACTGCAATGACATCTTTACAGCCTCACCTGAACCAGGATGTGAGGAGAAAGACCAAATCAAGACTGTTCTTACTAAAGGCATAGCTGGAATTGGAAAAACCATCTCTGTGCAGAAGTTCATTCTGGACTGGGCTGAGGGAAAAGCCAATCAGGATGTAGATTTCATGTTTGTGCTTCCATTTCGAGAGCTGAACTTGATCCGAGATCATCAGTACAGTCTTCACAGACTTCTGCTGGACTTTCATCCTGAACTTCAAGATCTGGACTCAAAGATTTATGAGGAGTGTAAAGTTGTGTTCATCTTTGATGGTCTGGATGAAAGCAGAATGACACTGATGTTTTCAGATGCTCAGAAAGTTTCTGATGTGACTGAGACTTCATCAGTGGGTGTGTTGATGTTGAACCTCATGAAAGGAGAGCTGCTTCCCTCTGCTCTCATCTGGATCACCTCCAGACCAGCAGCAGCCAATCAGATCCCCTCCAAATACATCAACCGTCTGACAGAGATTCAGGGATTCAGTGAGCCTCAGAAGGAGGAATATTTCAGGAAGAGAATCAGTAATGAGCATCAAGCCAGCAGAATCATCTCACACATCAGAAGAGCAAGAAACCTCCACATCATGTGCCACATACCCGTCTTCTGCTGGATCTCATCCACTGTGCTTCAAAAGCTTCTGAAAGAAGATCTGAGTACAGAAATCCCTCAGACTCTGACTGAAATGTACATCCACTTCCTGCTGATTCAGATCAACATGAGGAATCAGAAGTATGAAGAGAGAGATCCAGAGAAACTCCTGCAGTCCAACAGAGAAGTGATTGTGAAACTTGCTGAAGTGGCTTTCAAACAGCTGATGAAGGGAAATGTGATGTTCTATGAGGAGGACCTGAGAGAGAGCGGCATAGATGTCACTGACGCCTCAGTGTATTCTGGGATTTGCACTGAGATCTTTAAGGAGGAATCTGTGATTCATCGGAGGAAAGTCTACAGCTTCATTCATCTGAGCATGCAGGAGTTTCTTGCTGCATTCTATGTGTTTTACTACCATGTGAATACAACTATGGAGGAACTGAAGAATTTTGCTTCATTAGAAAATCTGCTTAAAGGTGCAGTAGATAAAGCCATTAAGACTGAGAATGAACAGCTGGATCTGTTCCTGCGGTTCCTGCTGGGCGTCTCACTGGAGACCAATCAGAGGCTCTTACAGGATCTACTGACACACACAGAGAACAGCTTAGAGAGCGTCAGAGAAACCAAACAGTACATTAAAGAAAAGATCAAAGATGGACATGGACTCTCCACTGAAAAATCCATCAGTCTGTTCCTCTGTCTGCTAGAAGTGAAAAATCAGACTATGTCCAGAGAGATTCAGGAGTTTGTGACAAACTCAGACAAACACTCAGAGAAGAAACTCTCTCCTGCTCACTGCTCAACAATCGCCTACATGCTTCAGATGTCAGAGGAGGTGCTGGATGAACTGGACCTCAAGAAATACAACTCATCAGATGAGGGGAGAAGAAGACTGATACCAGCTGTGATCAACTGCAGAAAAGCCCTGTGAGTGTTTATTCATGTGTTACAATGAACAGTCCTTTCTAAATGGAATTACTATTTCTATTTGTTGTGCAAACTAATACATCTTGAGTGTTATTTGCTCATTTTTATAATCTCTTTTACAAGAATGAAGTCGATATTATTGAAATACCAGTTGTAGGATGAGGTTAAGAATTTAATTAGGGTGTGTTCTGCTTTCTTTCAGTTTTGCTGACTGTAATCTCACTGCTCAGGATTGTGAAATTATATCATCTGCTCTTCAATCCTCAAACTCTGTCCTGAGAGAGCTGGACCTGAGTAACAATGACTTGAAGGATTCAATAGTGAAACTGCTCTCTGATGGACTGAAGAGTCCAAACTGTCAGCTGGAGATACTGAGGTGTGTAAGATTTGATCTTAGATATTTCGGATGCCCAGAATCTTCGTGAATCTTCATGATGATGCTGTGACGCACACCTGAGGAGATTAAGACCCTGCCCCTAATGAGCCACATAATGAGCCATTCAGTGAGGAATGTAGTTATATTGTTAACTATATAAATGAGAGTCAAAGACACATTTTGAGTACACAGTTATACCTGGAAATAAATCCTGTTTAAAGATATATGTGAACATCACATACCTGGCATTTGGTGTTTCTGCACTGGAGAAAGAAAGAAAGAAGAAGAAAAAAAAAACACTTTCCTGCTTCCAGTTAGTGATCTCAGTATCATATGCATGCAGTCCAATGTGGGCCAATATCTGGTTACTATGATTCTCAAATCTGTGAGATAAAAGAAAAAAACCCTCTGTGCGCATGCTGATAACAGGATCATATCAGCTATTGTATTAACATTAATATAATGTCCACTCTTAACAAAAAACATGATTTTTGTGATGTCATGCATGCACATATTATTGCACATCATGTGAAGAAAATTTTGTATAGGCCTATTATATTTTAAATTACAGTACCGATCAAAAGATTGGACACATATTATTTTTTAATGTTTTTGAAAGAAGTCTCATGCTTATCAAGCCTGCATTTATTTGATCAAAAATACAGAAAAATACATTAATTCACACTGTATCACACAAAACTTGCAGGATTCATCTTTAAACAATCTTTTTGCAGTTTAATATTCACATACACTATATCGCAATTAGAATAAAGAACTTAAGAATAAAAAAATTTTACCATTCACAATCATTGGCTTGACCTAGTTGATCTTCAAAATAAAGGTCGTGCTCTTCCTCTGAGGTAAATTCTTCCAGAATTATTCCTCACTGCGTCTCAAAACGATTTTTATGAATCTGACTAAGCTTGATACATTTTTTGAGCTGATGCGGGCATTCACTCTGTTGCATGCCTGGATCACCTCTGAATTTGTGTTTGAATAGAGCGCGCACTCCGTGGGCGTGGCCGCATTAGCGGATAATGAGCTGACTCGCAAACGTCTGACATCTCTCTCATTTCAAACAGATTAGACAAACAGAGACTATTTGTTTTAACTTACATTATTCAAAACCTGACATTTCAACGTTTCTTTAGCTATATGTCTCATGTTTGTGTGATTAGTATTCACTAAGTTACAGTTCATTTTCTGAGGACTATCAGAATGGACTTCATTGAGAAAGAGACTGCAGCTCTCGCATCATCTTAGTTTTCTTTATTTTGCAAAAAGCACAACGTTTTGTTTTTAATGTGAGTGTACTCAAATAAAAGAAGACATTTTACAGTTTTTAATAATGTATAACTCTTGTTTGTATGACCAAAATTGATGGAGTATTTTGAGTCTCTTTTGCACTGATAAGAAAAAAAAAGCAAGCAAAGGTGCTGACGACTTTACCGACCCGTGAGTGTTAAATTGAATGGTCTAGAAATAAAATTAATCGATTATTTCAGCACCTATTATGTCTTTCATCAGATCCTCTCCATATTTATATTTGGATATCTTTTTTCTCTATATAGATAGATAAATAGATCTAATTTATCTCTGTATGTTGTCTGACTGTCAATGTGTGTTTTATAGTATCTTACTGTGTATGTGTCTTTATAGTTTGTCTGGCTGTATGGTGACAGAGGAAGGCTGTGATTATGTGTCTTCAGCTCTGAGTTCAAACCCCTCACACCTGAGAGAGCTGGATCTGAGCTACAATCACCCAGGACAATCAGGAGTCCAGCTGCTCAACGACAAACTGAAGGATCCAAACTGCTCACTGCAGAAACTTGAGTATGTATCAAAGGAGTTGCACACAAGATTACTGATACTGCTAACATCAGTTGGGTGAAATAAGTTGAATTTAATCAAATCTTGGTGTGACCACTTTGTCTTGAAAACAGTACCAATACTTATGTGCACAGTTCTTGAGGAAATTTGCTGCTTGGCTGTTTCAGCATCTTTAAGTTGCCACCGTTCTTATGGATTTTGGCTATAGCCTCAGTTTTCTCCTTTCTTTATGTGCAATCCAAAATTAATGATGGTGAGATCAGATATCTGTGTGGATCATACATCTATTGTTGGGCTTCGTTTTCATACAAAAATAGCACTGGAGATAGCACTGGAGTATTACTGTATTTGCAGGAATGCTTTGAAATTAAAATTGATATTCTGAAATGTAAATATTGATAAAAAAAAAAAAAAAAAAAAAAAAACAGTAATGTAAATCTTTTAATTTCAGTCGTGGCATCTTCCTCAGGCTTACAGTAGGTGGCAGCAGAGAGAAAGAGTGCTGACCGCTGTAGAATGAGAATAAGCCTTCAGACAGTGTTGCCAGGGTTGCGGTTTTCTGCACAATTGGGCTATTTTGAAAATGCAGTTGCGGGAAAAATACAAAGTTATACTATATATGTATAAAATGTACCGTGGCCACCAAAAAAACTTATCTTAGACAAAGAAAAAAGAAAAAAGAAAAAAGAAAAAAAAAACATTATTTTACTAACGTGTGTTGATCCTTGGTATGAACACCTGGCAACCTAAGGACCACTGAAAGAGCGAGTGAAGGAGAGATGGTATGAGTGGCACGTTTGATGTCACTTCTCAACCTAGAGGTTATGTGCATTTCGCACACATAGGGAATTGCATCGCGCAGCAACAGCTAAAAGCTGTCTACGCTGAACATATTCAGCGTATTATATTATTTGATAAAAATGTGTGTTTGTGTGCGTGTTTCACTCACTTTCCCAACGAGCGTGACTGATGTGCTGCAAGCAGAGAGCTGTAGTGTAGCCTATCTCATTTCTACATTCGCGGCAGATAGACGCAAGTGCTGTTATGAACAAAACCAACGGTTCAAAAACAAAAATATAAAAGTGAGGAGGGCAACGTTATGCATTTTGCTGCCTTCTCCTGCGCTGTTCTCCCAGCTGCTGGTTTGATGATGCAAACAAACTACAGGTCGGACCCAAATAATACAATATGAACACAGTCCAGTGGGGGCAGGGGAAGGGGGGAGCAATCTAACTCGGGTCCGGTCCAGGCAATCGAACCAAGTGTGAAAGCACCCTTAGAAAAAGCAGTTGTACATACATTCTAATAAACATCTTAAAGACATCTTCTAAATATCTATATGACATCTAACAGGAAATGTCCTAGAGACATATTGCAGATGCGCAAACACACTAAAAATACATCTTGCAGATGTAAATGCAGACATTAAACAGACAGCTCCTAGATGTACTTGTGCTATCAGGGAGCCCTGTTTCCACCTGATATTAAGATGCATTTTGGTCAATCAGATCACAAGTGGACGACGATAAATACAGGTGTAAACAGGGTGTAAAATGTTTTGAGCTTGTCCGCTTTCGACCACTTCCAGAGGTAGTCAAAAACGCATTACAACAGATTGCTTTCATAGTGTAAATGCTCATGTGGTCGAATGTGTTCAAACAGCCACTAAAAACCACCTACTCTGTGCCTACTGACCTAACGCATAAACATTATGGGAAGCCCATAGACCCTTCCCTTTGAAGAAATCAGGACAGAAGTGGTTGAAAGTGGACAAAAAAGATGGATTAAAATACCAGGTGGAAACGGGTATGTGTCTCCCTCGTCCATTTGTGATTTGATCGACCAAAACGCATCTTAATACCATCTAAATAAGGCCTTAGTTGTGTGTTTAGTCACTTGGTCTTTATTTTCACTTTCTTATGGATGCTGTTGGTTTTTGAGCTGATCTGTCTTTGGAACTCTGTAGATGTTAAACTTTATTATTATTAATGTTTCTTTCTGTATCTGGCTTCCGTTTTCCCTATTTGAGTGACTTGTTTGAAGAAATCATTATTCATTCATTTTAATGTGCTCACTGATATTTTTGCATTTTCTTGCACACTTTTAATGAGACATTTATCATATGTGAGTTATATTTGTCTCTTTCTAGTTTGGACCATGGAGACCCTTTTAGAATCACACCAGGACTGAGAAAGTGTAGGTCTCTTTCTCTCTCTCTCTCTCTCTCTCTCTCTCTCTCTCTCTCTCTCTCACACACACACACACACACACACACACACACATTTACTTAACTATCTATATAGGCACATTGCATACACTTCAGTTGTATTTACACACCTCCTTCTTGTTGTTCTAATCTTTCTTCCTGTGTTCAGATGCCTGTGATCTGACACTGGATCCAAACACAGCACACACTCAACTCATTCTGTCTGAGGAGAACAGAAAAGCAACACATGTGAAGGAGAAGCAGCCGTATCCTGATCGTCCAGAGAGATTTGATGGCTTTGAGCAGGTTCTGTGTCGAGAGAGTCTGACTGGACGCTGTTACTGGGAGGCTGAATGGACTGGATTTAAGGCAGATATAGCAGTGACATATAATGAAATCAGCAGGAAAGGAGGGAATGACACTTGGTTTGGATGCAGTGACAAATCCTGGAGTCTGTACTGTTCTGCCGAGGGATTCACTTCCTGGCACAATAATGTGAACAAATCCGTACCTGTCCCATCACCCTTTTCTAATAGAATAGGAGTGTATGTGGACGTGTCAGCCGGCACTCTGTCCTTCTACAGCGTCTCTGACACACACACACTCACACACATACACACATTCAACACCACATTCACTGAACCCCTCTATGCTGGATTTGGGGTGTTTGATTCCTCACTGTCTCTGTGTCAGATTACAAATCCTGCTGTGAGAAACAACTGAGACACACAAACTGTTCTGTTGCTTAAAATCTAACTTTTAGAGCACCTACTTGCTAGTGTACGTCTCAAATTTTGACCAAATTTGTAAACACAAGATGCATTTAAAAATAAAGGTGTGTGTGCATGCGTGCTTGTGTGTGTGTGTACACATCCAAGGACACACACACAAATTTCTCTGTTTTGATGAAGATGACTATTGGGATGTCGACATTAAATGAATGCTAGAGTTAGTTAGAATAAAGCTTGAGTATATTCATGAGTTAGACTTTTTTCAGGACTCATGGGAGAAGAAATGCTGGAGGAATGTTTTTAGATGCCAGAAGTGATTCTCTTATTCCAGGATTTACTAGAGTGCTTTTGGAGGAACATCTCTTTCCCTTTGTGATCCCAGAAGAGCTTTCCGCCCCACTGCATGTCATCCAAACTAACATTATTCTGACTGTTGAACAGAAACTATTGTTCCTGAAGAGTTATGGAGTCTTGATCATCATCTGCTTTTGTTTTTAATGACTTTTATTCCTGATTCTGATTGAGAGACACACCAGATGAACATCTATGGAAAAGCATATCTTATGACAGGCTGTTCTCGTATCAGGCTTCATCTGTTATTGTGTGAGTCAGTGGAGGGTCAAAGGTGATGGTCTGTAGAAACACTCTGGCTCTTCATTTGTTGTGATCTTATAAAAGCTACTGTAGATGTTGTCACTGTTTCAGAGGATCCACAGGCTCACTTTCATCCTGCTGGATTGTCACAACCTGTTACTGTTTGGTCAGTGTGTTTCTCTCTGATCAGTATATTATGAAGATAAAATTAATTATTTCTGTTATCATAACTTTAATGAGTTATGATAATGCACTAATATAATAATGCACTAATTTATCCAATCAAGACTGATTTGTTTTAAAGTGATTTTTGGCTCACTCGGTTAAACATTATTGTCTTTACAAAATTGCTAGATAAAACTACAGTTCTGAGCAATCCATATGTTTGATTTTGTTTTGTTGCCACCTTGACATGTGAAGTTACATTTTTATTTTTTTTTCTGTTTATATCTTTTATATTTCTTGTATCTTATATTTCTTTTATATTTCTTTATCCTGTATTTTGTATTTGTCAAAATATTTCGGCAGGTAAGCTAAATATGAATAAGCTAATTTAAGTTACAATTAATGGCAAAATATAAATTAACATGACTGAATCAAGCTGACTTCATTAGGTTGTATTAGCAAAAGTAACTTTAGGGTGAAAATGTCTCTTTACTGTAACATCTGCACAGTGTAACACTGGGTTACTGGTTTTCTTCAATAAATATTTGCACATTGTGAATCACATTGACTGTCTGTCACGTTACATCTGTAAAGTTCAGATTGAGACTGAGAGATTCAGACACTAAACATTGAGATGATGCATTTCATGTGTCTTTCTGATTTCTCAGTCTGTTTTCATTCTTCATCTTCATTGGTTCCTCTCTCATGTCCTGAATGGATGTGTTGTTGGAGTCTCTGCTGCTGGACGGGGGTCTCTGTGAGTCTGTGTGTCCAGGACAGTCATCTCTCTGTGGGACACGGCTGGAGTCTGTCTGGATCATCTGACCGCTGTGAACCGTGACTGAGAGAAACTCCTGACACACTGATATCCTGTCCAGCACAAGTGTAAACAGGTAAAACAAGAAAACAACACACACACATCTGACCAGGGGCGGTTTCTTCATTAGGGCAATAGGGCAACGCACCACCAAAGTGAGAAAGGGACGGGTTTTTTCAATCACATTCAACCACAGTGTTACACTATCTGTCACTGCTAGGCTGTTGAATATTTGTTTTTGTTGGCGAATATAAATGTGCCATATGTAGAATTTTGAACCTACACCTAAGTGTATTTTTATGATAGCAGTAACTGTAAAGTGACTATTGTAGGGTAATCAAAATATACTTACAATTAGTCTGTGCTTTTGTTTGTATTTATTTTCATTTTTGGTTTAGTGGTTTAGTTTAACTTCTGCTTTAAAAAACATTTTGTTTTTAAAGTGTAGTGTTACAATGTTAGAATGTAGGCCTAATGTGAATTGACCCTTTTTTTTTTTTTTTGCATAAATAGCACAGACTACACGGTTACATTCATGTTTGTTTTCATAGCCTTGAATATGAACAACATTGTTTGTAGGACAATGCCATTCAGCCCAAAAATAGAGATATATTTTTTGGCCATATCGCCCAGCCTAATGGCATGCTTTAAATACCGAATTTTCCATGTTTTAGATAAGCAGTAATGATACATTACATCACTTGTTAAATGGTTATTTAACAATTAGCCTATTCGTTCCTTTATTTCTAAATCTTTTTTTGTTTGTTTTTTTGCCCCACTGCATCTGACTACAGTCCCGTTCGACCTGTGATGATGCCCTACGCCACTAGAGGGAGTTTACTTTTCATAGTGGAGTTATAAGAAAATGAGACACCTAAACCAGGTAGAAACGAAAGTAAAAGAGGAGGAAGAAGAGACGCCATTTCAAGGCTTTAAACCTGTTAACTACTGTATGGCTGTTTAAACAGACGCACATTTTGTGGTAAGTTCAGAACGTATTCTTCATGTAACTATGTAGTGACATAAAAAAATGAGCTGCTTTTTATGCTCTTCTTTACATGGGATTTAAAACACTAATCATTAGCCTATATTTCGAGAATAAATAAACTAACCAATATGGCGGAAACGATTAGGCCTATAAATTACAAATATTTCTAGATCATGCGATGATATGATGTAAACTGTGAGTTTAAAGATATTTCTCTAACAGGACAGTTTTCTACTAATGATGATCACATTATTATTATTATTATTATTATTATTATTATTATGCGTATCACAGTAGAAGCAATATGAACGAGTAGTAGAAACACCAGTAGAAGAGACAGGCGCTGGTCGTCGACGCACCACAAAAATAAGTGTAGTTCAGGTGTGGTAAATTCGACACACCACAACAACAGTTCTAAATACTTAATTTATATAGGATTAGTTCACTTCTGAATGAAAATTTCCTGATAATTTACTCACCCCCATGTCATTCAAGATGTTCATGTCTTTCTTTCTTCAGTCGAAAAGAAATTAAGGATTTTGATGAAAACATTCCAGGATTATTCTCCTTATAGTGGACTTCAATTGGCCCCAAACGGTTGAAGGTCAAAATTACAGTTTCAGTGCAGCTTCAAAGGGCTTCATACGATACCAGACGAGAAATAAGAGTCTTATCTAGGGTCATTTTCTAAAAAAATACAAATGTATATTTTATTTATTTCAAACTGTCCAGATTTCTATTTCCTGCATTCACACACTGCTAAAAATTAAATGAACTGTAGGAAAATGATAGACCTGAGCATAACAAAATACCTGAAAAAGAAATAACTGAACTGCAGTTGTGCTGTATTGAGTGTAACTTGTATGAAGTTCTAATAGGCTACCCTAAATAAAAACAAAAATAGTTCTTAATAGTACTAGATTAGGGTTCTTCAGCTTGTAACATTATTTCATAAAGAACCAAAATTCTGTATAAAACTTTAACAGTGTTATAAAGAACATTTAATGTTTATTTTATTAATGAAATATATATTTTAAATCCCTCTATCTACCTGTTCCTGTAATGCTTCATTGCCTTGGGTTTTACATTAAGACAAAAGACTGCAAGCTGGGTAAATGATGAACATTAACTGAATATTTAAAATGAATAAATGGTAACGCTTTAGATTACAGCCTGGAAAGTACTGCGTAATTACGACGTATTTAAAGCGTAAGTTTCGGTAATTATAGTATACCTATAAAGTAAGTACGTGTAAGTATAGGGGAACAATATGTAAAGTCTTGGGAATAAAGGGGTAACAACCAGGAAAATAACAAATTATTTATACTGTAAGTATTTTAGAACAAAGGGGTACTTATACTATTAGACAACAATCTTACGTTTGGGAGCAATTTAGTGAGAACATACACTACACACCTTTTTGTAATAATACTGTACAAATATAAAGGCTTTTTAAAAACTTACGGGGTAGGCTACATTTCAGTGCATTTATACAGTATTTTGATTTTATAGCAAAAGTGCACTGATTGAGTTGTTTCAAGGCAAGTAGAACTACAATATTGCATTTTTTTTTTTAATACTGGGGAAATATACTCTTGTTTCATGTAGTTACAGGGTAAGTATGATATTGTGGGCTGTAAATTAAAGTGATGCTTGTTACACTCTTGTTTGATGTAGTAGGGTAAGTAGCCTACAATAAAAACACATGTATACACAATCTGATATCACTTGGAAACCTTTATTTGAAAAACAACTTTTCCAAAACAGATTTACAACACTTCTGATTCGTTTCTCTTGCTTGGCTTCCTCCTCCTATTCCTCTTCTAATTTTCCTTTCTTTAAATTCTGTATGTATTAAAAGAAAATACAGTACACCCAGAAATGTCCTCACCATTTACTCATCTTTTAACCTCATGCCATCTGAGATGTATATGACTTTCCTTCTTCAGGTGAACACAAAGGTTTTTAGAAAAATAAACAATCTCTGGGAATGCTTTATAATGCAAGTTCATGTGTTCCTAAAAGTCAAAGCATCAAACGGCAGTACAGTAATAACTACAGTAATCCATACGACCCCAAAGGATGAATCAATGTCTTCTTAAGTGAAACGATAAGTGTTTGTAAGAAAAATACCAAATATTTTAAATGTTTGAACCAATTGTGACCAACTGTCACCTGCGCGTGCATGAGAGGATTGAGAGTTCATGCTTGACGTAACTTGAGGCGTGACATAAGAGAAACTCTTATGAACTGGTAGAATTGGGAACTGAGAACTGGTAAAAGTTGGTTGGAAGTGAAAAGATGAGTAAACCATGAGAACATTTCTGGGTGTAATGTATTTTCTTTTAATAGGCTACATAATACAGAATAGCAAAAGACATGGGATTCCTTCTTAAGATTCATAAGTGGAAACTGGAAAGACTGAAAAAGAAGAAAAGGAACAAGAGGAGGAGGAAGCCAAGCAAGAGAGAGAAAAAAAAAGGACAAAACATGCTACTTTCTGTCAAGACTTTATAATTTGAAATTAAATGTTGATTTTAAAAAATCAATAAGTGTTGTAAACCAGTTTTGAATTAAGTTGTTTTTGTTTCGGAGTCAGTGATATCAGATTGTGTGTGTTTTTATTGCATGAAACAAGCGGGTAACAAGCACCACTTTAATTTATAGCCCGCAATGTCATACTTACCCTGTAACTACATGAAAAAGAGGGTAACAAGCACCACTTTAATTTAGAGCCCGCAGATGTCATACTTACCCTGTAACTATGGAACAAGAGTATATTTCCCCTAGTATAAGTACCCCTTAGTTCTAAAATACTTACAGTATAAATAATTTGTTATTTTCCTGGTTGTTACTCCTTTATTCCCCAGACTTTACATATTTTTTCCCCTATACTTACACATACTTACATTATAGGTACACTATAATTACCGGAAGTTACACTGTAAATACGTTGTAATTACACAGTACTTTCCGGGCTGTAATCTAAAGCTTTACCAAATAAATACTAAACAAAAACAACATAAAATAAATGTAATGAATTCCAATCCTCTATGATGTCTTCACAATCCATTACTCTGTGTGTATTTTGATGTGATTGAGTGTCAGTTTCTTTCCACAGATGATGTTTTTGTCATGTGACAGTGTATGTCTGGGCAAATTTTCTGTGTAATTATATTAAAGGTTTGGGGGAAACATATTGTATTTAACAATAATGTTCACATTTTTTTCCCATGCAATTACTTTACGATGCAATCATCAATAATTAGATCAAACTGAATAGATTCAATATAATATATGCAATATTTCCAGCCAATAGACGATTATTCAAATATAACTGGTCTGATCATCTTAAATGATAACCAATCACACATGATTCTGTTGAGCTTACAATTAAAATAGCCAATCAGAAGCGTTCAGATTAGTTGAAGAACCATACAGGGTTTAACAGGTTCTTTATATGGTAGTGGTGCTATATAGCACCTCAACCACCCCAAAGAACCGCTGAAGAACCTTTTTTTTGTGTGTGTGTGTACAGAATTTAACTCTGTGTTTCCACATAAAAGGTCTGAGATCAGTCTCTCCACACTCTTTTGGCAGATGAGAGTAGGAGAACACTAAAATGAGTCTCCATAATGAGAGAGAAAATGAGGACTCTGCCTCTAAAATGAGTTCTTCATCTCCTGGATCAAGCTGTGAGTCTACGAAGAGTGACCAATCCATGACAACAGATCCCAGGTGATACACTAGCTATTTTAGCATTGAAATATGCTTTTATTCTAAGTGATTTACAGTTCATTCCAGAAGTCTGCAGTGGGTGAGTGGTGATACAATCATAGAGAAGCTCAAAATCACTTTCCTGAACTTTCACTGTCACTGTTCCTCACTGGTGGAATGGCCTTCCTAATTGCAATTTTCAAGAAGTGTCTAAAGCACTTGACTAATTCCTGTTAAACCACTAGCTCTACCTCTTTCTTTCTAGTTGCTTGTCATATTCCCTATAAGTAAATGGCTTTGGATAAAAAGCATCTGCTAAATAATTGTAAATCTATAGTACAGTGAAGTTATACAGTATAGCTAGTGCACTAAAATTCTGTCTTGTTTGTCTTTTGTCAGCATCAGCAGGAGGAATAGACAGAGATCAGGGTCTCCAGAACCTAGCGGTGTGTCTGTGAGGAGTAATATATCAAGGGATCTTCCCCCTGTATTCAGAGATGGACCAGTGACCTCTGATCAATTGTTAGTATAAATAGACTTTTGCTATTTTACACCTCACGTAATACTGACTAAATACAATGAAATAACACTAAATATACTCCAAAATATACAACATGTGCACTGATGCACAGAAAAAATGTGATAAAATCATGCCTAGTAACCTATGTATTTCTGAAAGTCTTGTTGTCTTTTTTGCTGTTTGTTTCTTTTTAGTTTCAGCAAGCGAGAAATACATGAGCCGATCAGATCTGTGCCATCCTTTACATCCCACTATCAGACTCACATCAGGCAGGACAAAACTGAAGCAGTCCTGGAGAAACACACACTGGAGACTGGAGACCCGCAAAGAGTCAAAGACCAGCACAAAACCAGCATGAAGAACAAATATGAAAGATTATTTGAGGGAAACAAACTCCAAGAGAATGAAACCTTCCTGAACCGGATCTACACACAGCTCTACATCATAGAGGGAGAGAGAGAAGGAGTGAATGAAGAACATGAGGTTTTACAGATGGAGAAAACAGCCAGAACACAACACTCACAAGACACTCCAGTTGACTGCAATGACATCTTTAAAGCCTCACCTGAACTAGGATGTGAGGAGAAAGACCAAATCAAGACTGTTCTCACTAAAGGCATCGCTGGAATCGGAAAGACCGTCTCTGTGCAGAAGTTCATTCTGGACTGGGCTGAGGGAAAAGCCAATCAGGATGTAGATTTCATGTTTGTGCTTCCATTTCGAGAGCTGAACTTGATCCGAGATCATCAGTACAGTCTTCATAGACTTCTCCTGGACTTTCATCCTGAACTTCAGGATCTGGACTCAAAGATTTATGAGGAGTGTAAAGTTGTATTCATCTTTGATGGTCTGGATGAAAGCAGAATCACACTGATGTTTTCAGATGCTCAGAAAGTTTCTGATGTGACTGAGACTTCATCAGTGGGTGTGTTGATGTCAAACCTCATGAAAGGAGAGCTGCTTCCCTCTGCTCTCATCTGGATCACCTCCAGACCAGCAGCAGCCAATCAGATCCCCTCCGAATACATCAACCGTCTGACAGATATTCAGGGATTCAGTGAGCCTCAGAAGGAGGAATATTTCAGGAAGAGAATCAGTGACGAGCATCAAGCCAGCAGAATCATCTCACATATCAGAAGAGCTAAAAGCCTCCACATCATGTGCCACATACCCGTCTTCTGCTGGATCTCATCCACTGTGCTTCAAAAGCTTCTAAAAGAAGATCTGAGTGTAGAAATCCCCCAAACTCTGACTGAAATGTACATCCACTTCCTGCTGATTCAGATAAACATGAGGAATCAGAAGTATGAAGAGAGAGATCCAGAGAAACTCCTGCAGTCCAACAGAGAAGTGATTGTGAAACTTGCTGAAGTGGCTTTCAAACAGCTGATGAAGGGCAATGTGATGTTCTATGAGGAGGACCTGAGAGAGAGTGGCATAGACGTCACTGACGCCTCAGTGTATTCTGGGATTTGCACTGAGATCTTTAAGGAGGAATCTGTGATTCATCAGAGGAAAATCTACAGCTTCATTCATCTAAGCATCCAGGAGTTTCTCGCTGCTTTCTATGTGTTTTACTTTCATGTAACTTCAATTATGGAGGGACTGAGGAATTTTGCTTCAATACAAATTTTGCTTAAAGGTGCAGTAGATGAAGCCCTCAAGAGTAAAAATGGACACCTGGATCTGTTCCTGCGGTTCCTGCTGGGAGTCTCACTGGAGTCCAATCAGACACTCTTACAGGATCTACTGACACACACAGAGAACAGCTCAGAGAGCATCAGAGAAACCACACAGTACATTAAAGAAAAGATCAAAGATGGACGTGGACTCTCCACTGAAAGATCCATCAATCTGTTCCTCTGTCTGCTGGAAGTCAAAGATCAGACTCTGTCCAGAGAGATTAAAGAGTTTGTGAAATCAGACAAACACTCAGAGAAGAAACTCTCTCCTGCTCACTGCTCGACAATTGCCTACATGCTTCAGATTTCAGAGGAAGTGCTGGATGAGCTGGATCTCAAGAAATACAACACATCAGATGAGGGGAGAAGAAGACTGATACAAGCTGTGATCAACTGCACAAAAGCCCTGTGAGTGTTTAGTCCATGAGTTACAATGAAGAGTCCTTTCTAAACAGAATTACAGTTTCTGTTGTTGTGTCAAATAATTTATCTGCACTGTAAAAAAAAATATCCTAATTTTATGGAAAATAACGGTGATTTTTTTTACAGTCATTTTCTTTTATTTTAAATTATACTCAAAACTCTGTAAAATTACAAACAATATATATAAATTAACAACTCGACTGTTATTTTAAGTATTATGACATTAATGAAAAATTACAGTGATTCACGTTTTATACATAAAAATGTCTGTATTTTTTATACAGTATTTTTTTCTGTTTTCTTACATATAAATATATGTAAAATTACAAAAATAATCTGTAATTAAACAGTAACAAAACAGTTAAATTATAATAAAACGGTCAAATTACTGGCAGCAGCGGCTGCCAAACAAAGACCATAAAATTAAAGTAAAATATCCTAATTTAAATAAACCGAAAAACACTGTTATATTACAGGTAATTCCTGAATTATTACAATCAATCAAATATCTTAACTTTTTAAAAAAATCATAAAAAAAAAAGGTCAATGACTGGCAGCAGCGGCTGCCAAACAAGAACCATTAAATTAAAGTAAAATATTCTAATTTAAATGTAAGTTCAAAAAAACTTTAACATAAATTTTTCTACAATGTTAAAAAATACTGTTATTTTACAGGTATTTCCTGATTGGATTCAAATGACTGGCAGCAACAGAACATTAAACACTAACAGATCTCTCAAGGGGCCTCATTTATAAAATGTTGCGCAGAAACCATCCTAAATTTGATCTTACGATCACTTCTCAGATGTGCGTACGTGTGATTCATAGAATGAACGTACACACAGAAAACGAGCGTATGCCTCTCTTTCAGATGTGAAATCTATAAATCACAAATGATCTTGAACTTGCACGCAGCTGAATGGTTTCAGTTCTCCACATTGTGAACAACACCTAATTAATGTAATTTACATATAGAAGATCAACAGTCATCGTCCAAATCCTTAGCGAGCTGCAAGAATAGCTTAGATTTCCAAAAACCTGCAGTAATCTGACAATGAAAAGTGTGTACATCTGCTCAGACCCTGACGTGGCTTTAAGCACTTTTCCATGTCAAAGACCGTTTTTTTAAAATGACATCAGTAATCAACATATGAATCTCAACAATGGTGACAATCAACAAAGCTTTTTTGTGACTTTAGTAGCTTGTTTTGTGACATTCAGTGTTGATCTGAATTTTTTTTATTGTCACCATTGTTGAGATTCATACGCTGATTCTTGATGTCTGTGTGAGTCTGTATGATCTTGACAGAATATTTTCTGCATAATAATTTAATAAAATTCTTTATAGTGTCACAGCACTGCCATGTGAAATTACAACAAATACTAAACAATTTAGTCAGAGATCAGACTCTGGTATCAGTGAATCAGACCACTTTATGATGACTATATTACCACTTAAAAAGTGACCAACATCATCTGATCAGAGTTTCTCTTGCTTTTTATTTATTGATTTATTTTTGTTATAACAAACATGTAATGTTAAAGAGTCAAGGGTCAAGAGCCCAACTAAAGCAAACACTGCCCACTAGAATGGTGACTTCAAACTTTATTATTTTATTCAATAAAACATCAACATCTAAACCTCTGTTGATTCTCAAATATAAAGATATAAAGATATAAAATATAAAGATAAAGTCTGGGCTCTAATAAGCAATGATGCTGAGAGCTTGAGAGATTTGTTAGTGTTTAATGTTCTGTTGGGATTTAAAGGGTTTCTGTATCGTGTGTTTTGTGGGTCACCATTGTGCTGAAGAGTAGAGCCTGTGCTTCAGTCCAGGATGAGCCCAAAAACATTGGTGTTATGCTGTGTGTTGCTTTATTTCAGAGGCAGTAACATGTAGTTATTTCTGATTAAATGCAAGAGATTTTGTTTTAAGGGTGAAGGTGTTTTATTGTAATAATTAATGTAATACCTGTAAAATAACAATGTTTCTCTGTAAAAAAAAAGTTTAATGAAAATTTCTATTCAAGTTTTTTGCACTTTATTTAAATTAGAATATTTTACTTTAATTTTAAGGTTTTTGTTTGGCAGCCGTAGTTGACAGTCATTGACCATTTTTTTTTACGATTTCTTTTTTTACACAGTGGCGTATAATTTGCTTAGTTTTAGAATACATGTTAGCTAAAATTAATGTTCTATTGATGTTTTTGAATGCCAGTTGTAGAAAGGATTTAAGAATTTAATTATGGTTCAATTCAATTCACATTTATTTGTATAACGCTTTTTACAATACATTGTTTCAAAGCAGCTTTACAGAAAATGCATGTGAACATTACAATTTGGAGTGATCTGTTATCAGAGGTGACTCTGTGCAATTTTGTAATTTCAGAAAAAATTTTAATTTTAGAAATTAACATATACAAATCACGCATTTAGTTAATCTATTAATTTAAATAATGTATTATTAAGGCAGAAACAATGAGCTCATTGAAGTAATTAATACATGTAAACAAAAGAGATGCATCTTTAATCTAGATTTAAACTGGGAGATTGAGTCTGAACCCCCAAAAGTTATCAGGCAGGCTATTCCAGAGTTAAGGAGTCAAATGTGTAAATGCTCTCCCTCCTTTAGTGGACTTAGATATCCTAGGTACAACCAGAAGTCCAGAGTTTTGTGATCTTAAAGAGCATGATGGATTGTAGGGCGATAGAATATTGATTAAATACACAGGAGCTAAACCATTTAGGGCCTTATTGGTCAGTAGCAATACTTTATAATTGATACTAATTGGACTATTTTGTAGCTTGTTTATTGAGGATGCAGAACAACCAGTAATGCATTACAGTAGTCTAGTCTAGAGATCATGAATGCAATAACTTTTCTGCATTAGAAACTTTTAACATGTTCTGTAGCTTAGTGATGTTTCTGAGATGGACGAATGTTGTTTTTGGAACATTTTGTAACATATTGTGTGTTTCTGTCTCTTTCAGTTTTGCTGGCTGTAATCCTTCAGATCAGCATTTTGAAATTGTTGCATCAGCTCTTCAAACCCCTAACGGTTTCCTTAGAGAGCTGGACCTGAGTAACAATGACCTGCAGGATTCAGGAGTAAAACTGCTCTCTGATGGACTGAAGAGTCTAAACTGTCAGCTGGAGGTACTGAGGTGTGTAAGATTTTTGTGTAACTTTTTAATTAAATGGCTTAAAACATTTTTTTTTCTGAATGTCTAGACTTAAAACATGCTCATTCATTTCTCTAATACAGCTTTCACCAGCTTTCATCATTTTTATGTGTGTTTATTTGTAGCATAACCTGCGGTCTTAACTTCATAATGTTCAGACCCTTTTGACCCTTGGTAGCCTACATTAGGAGATCTTACAGTATATGATTTTAATTCTTAATTTAGTAAAATAAGTGCTTGGGTAATCTTCCATCATTCATTACATTCATAATAAATACTCTGCTGCAAAAACTACCCATGAGAACAACTCTCTGAAACATAATTAATGGTAACACTTTATTTTGATGGTCCCTTTTGAACAAACTTTACAACTACATGTCTACTACCTCTCAATAGAGTATTAGTATACTGTTTACTTAATATCTGCTAA
Organism: Ctenopharyngodon idella; assembly: GCF_019924925.1. Taxonomy (NCBI): domain Eukaryota; kingdom Metazoa; phylum Chordata; class Actinopteri; order Cypriniformes; family Xenocyprididae; genus Ctenopharyngodon; species Ctenopharyngodon idella. Next base: position 1,801,567 of record NC_067220.1, read on the forward strand.
CTCTTTATTGTGATGGTCCTCCAACAGACATTCTATGGACTATAAGCAACTTTGCAACTACATGTCAATTTATTCTAACCCTAATCATACCAGTCTACTGATACTCTACTAACACTCTAATGAGCATTAGTAGACATGTAGGTTCAACGTTACTTATAATCAACAAAATGTGTTAAAGGGACCATCAAAATAAAATGAAACCTAATTAATAACCAACACTGTTGTAATAGCTGATAGAAATCATAGGCATTAACAGGGACATTAGACCAGGTACATTAATGGATTGACAGAGTAGTTTTCCTAATTTTAGCACTGTCACTTCTTAATGTCTTATTTAATCTTCTGTTTTGTAGATTATCTCTCTCTCTCTCTCTCTCTCTGTGTGTGTGTGTTATGTATCCATCTATAGGTTGTCAGGCTGTATGGTGACAGAGGAAGGCTGTGGTTATCTGTCTTCAGCTCTGAGTTCAAACCCCTCACACCTGAGAGAGCTGGATCTGAGCTACAATCACCCAGGACAATCAGGAGTCCAGCTGCTCAACGACAGACTGAATGATCCAAACTGCTCACTGCAGCTACTCAAGTATGAGGGAATATGTGGGAGAATAGTTTCTTTGCCAAAGCCATATCTATTTTAAATACTGCAATAACTTAAACAGAACATCATGTGCAATGTTGAATATGAGTCGTGTAACTGTCTGCTCAATGTGAGATTAACCTTTTTTATGCCAAAGCAATATCTGTTTTAAATACCACAATAACTTACATTCAACATTGCACATGATGTTCAGTTTGAATCATGTCTGCTGAATGTGAGATGTCTTGTGTATGGTATGGTGTGTTTTATTTTATTTCCTATTATTTATTAGATTTATTTTATTTTAGTTTTTTTTTTTTTTATTATTAGCTCTCAAAGGATTGCATTTCAATTTCGTTGTACTTGTATAATGACAATAAGGACATTCAATTCAATTTAAATCAATTTTGGTTTTAAAATTGCACCAGTTCACCCAGGTACACTTGCACACTGTTTTTAAGGTAGTTTACAGGGGGTTGCGAAAGTTCTGTTGGATTTAGTCTGTCTCATTTTTTCTCTCTTGTGTGGAACAACAGAACAAGCCTTCAGGTCACTCTGATCTGGATGTTTCGGCTTCTGTTTATTTTATTAACCTAGTATCTGTGTATGAATTTGTGTACTTGCTTAATTAGTTTCTGGTTTAAAACTATCTCTTGGTTGAAATAATGAAATAATGTTTTGAGAGTTTTGCTTTTTAAACTGTTAAAAACAATTTATTTTTTGTTTAGTCACTTGGTCTTGAATTTACCCTAACTAAGTTGGGGTTGCTGTTGGTTTTTTGAGCTGATGTGTCTTTGGTGCTCTGTAGCTATTAGTTTATTAGACTTTTAATAATCAATCATTTATCATGGCTTCTATCATGGTCTCTTTCTAGTGTGGATAATGGAGAACATTTAAGAATCACACCAGGACTGAGAAAATGTAGGTCTTTTCTCTGACATACACACAAGTTTGTTTGACTATATTATTAAGTATGTTGCATAGATTTCCAGGTTAATGATATTTTTATAGCCTAACTCAACTCAACCCCTACCCCTAAACCTACCCATCACAGAAACGTACAAGACACTAGATTTAAATAAAAACATGTTCTGGCCAATTTATACCTAGTGCACCTTATAACTAGTGAGGACCAGTAAAATGTCCTCACTAGTTGATTGTCATAATATTTCACTATAAGTGAGGACATTTGGCCCTCACAAGTACAGTATAGTTATACAAGTATACACACACACAGCTCTAAAACTGTCCTTTGTGTATCTCTCTTGTTGTTTTCAGATGCCGGTAATCTCACACTGGATCCAAACACCATAAACACTCAACTCATTTTGTCTGATGAGAAGAGGAAGATTATACATGTGACAGAGCCGCAGTCATATCCTGATCATCCAGAGAGATTTGATAGCTGTGAGCAGGTTTTGTGTGAAGAGAGTCTGACTGGACGCTGTTACTGGGAGGCTGAATGGAGCGGGAAGGGTGCTGAAATAGTAGTGTCATATAAAGGCATCAGGAGGAAAGGAGTGAGTGATTGCTGGTTTGGATACAATGACAAATCCTGGAGTCTATACTGTTGTGCTAATGAATTCACTATCTGGCACAATAATGTGAGCAATAATATAGCCTTCCCTTTATCCTCTAATAGAGTAGGAGTGTATCTTGACTGGTTGTCCGGCACTCTGTCCTTCTACAGCGTCTCTGACACACACACACTCACACACTTACACACATTCAACACCACATTCACTGAACCCCTCTATGCTGGATTTGCAGTTTATCCTGAATCTTCAGCATCTCTGTGTCAGATTAAACAACATAATGTGAAAAACAACTGAGACGTCACAAACAAGCTGTCACTTTTCCAAGCAGTCACATTTTTTCCCCTCTAATTTTTAAATTAAACAACCAATGCAGTGGTTTTCAATCCTGGTCCTGGAGACCCACCAGTCTGCACATTTTCTGTGTTTAACACACCTGTTTCAGATGATCAGCTTGTTAGGTGATAGTTTCATTAACTGAACTGAGTGTGTCAGTTAAGAGAGACATACAAAATGTGCGAGAGGTGGGTCTAGGATCAGGATTAAAAACCACTTAATTTAAAATTAGAAATGAAAGTTATGTTGCTTTAGCTTATAGGTCATCTACATGCTAGTGTACATCTAAATGTTGACTAAAAATATCTGAGGAAATCATATTCTTAGATTTGTTTTGTTGCTACATCGACAACTTATGTTACTGTTTATATTTTTATTTTCCCATGTTTTGTATTGGTTTTGTAAAAACATTTAGTTAGGTAACCTAAAAATGTGCTTTCTTGTGCTAACATCTTTTATTCAAGTGAAAATAAATGATCAGTTACAGGTTTTATTCCAGTGAAAATATTTTCCAATTGATGAATATTTCTGACTTCATTAGGTAGCTGCATTGAAAGTAACAGGTGATATTGTCTCTTTAATTTAACAGCTGCACAATTTAGCACTGGGTTAATGGATTCATACGTTGATTCTTGATGTCTTGATGTCATAACTTTTAAGAAATCATTAGAATTATACTGAACATGCTGGATCTTCTGCTGTAGAATCACAGTGCTGCTGTAATCAATAAGGTAAATTTAACTCAGAGATTGGGCTCTAAATGCAACGTGATCTCATGACACGTACATTTACTTTTTCGTACACACAAAATTGTACAATATTGATGTATTTATAGCACTAAAACCTAAAATATTTACGTATTGACAGCAATAAAATGTAATTTATTTACGTATCTAAGTGTGAATGTGTATGAATTACATTAATTGTATTATTATTAAAATCATGCCATTGCTTTAATTCTGTTGTATTCAATTGTCACATCAATACATGTTTTTAGTCGCATTTATTAAATGCAGTTTATTCATCTACTTAATATGAAAAAAAATTATCTGTCTCAGAGGATTACATAATGTTAAACAAGTCTACACTTTAAAACCTTAAAATGTATAACATTCCTGTAATTGTTTAACCATTTTGTAATATTTAGTTTGCTGTGAGACACAAAAGGCGTTTTCTCCTATGCAGTGACTATAGTTATGGGTAGGTTTAGGGGTAAGTGTAGGATTAGAGGCTCAAAATATTGTTTTAAGGTTATATTTTAACTAAAATAGTCATTTTCCTACACATTTAAGCTTTATTCTTTTAATATTCTGTTTAAAATGGGTATGTTTAGGTTTGGAGTGGGGTTTAGGGATTTTACATTTATCCATAACATTACAAAAGGGAAATTGTATATATCCTTATGACATGAAAGATTCATAAATATTTTACATTTTTTTTCACTGTAAAAACGTAATAATACTATGTTTAAATGCTGCCAATATGTACGTTTCAGTACCTATCCAAACGTACAAAAACATTGTGTCTTTGAAAGTTACGTATTAATACTGTAGCAAATTAGATCAAAAGGAAAATATGAATAATTAATCATAACTCGTTATAATCAATTATAAATATTTGGATCAGTTAATCAAATTAACTTCATGTAGCTGAATTAATATTACAATCAATCTGTTAGGCCAGCGAACACTCAGTATTGATCTTCTATCAATTGACATTGGTTCATAAGCAGATCAGAATCATCTCGCAAGAATGTGCATAAAAGTTTTATTTAACTAAATCAAAGTGGAAGTGAAAGAAACTGTAGCATAACAGAGGAATGGAGCTATGAAAAGAGTCATTTAACAAGCTAAAAGAACAATCAATTTCTCACTGTAAAGCACCTTTGTAAACAAAGGGGTTCACAACTGTCAGCAAATAGACAGGGAACACAGAGGTAAGTGATGTAAACAACAGCAGGTTTATTGAAAGCAGACGAATGATCAACACAGCAGAGAAAGCAGTCCAGGTAAGTGGGTTTGGAATAGGAAAGGCTTGGTACAGCTTATCTGTTACTGATACAGTCCTTGTGTCCTGTCCAGGTGATCCAGCAATCAAAGAGTTAAGAAGTAACGGAGAGCATGGACTGAGGAGAGCCAGGACGGTATGGGAACCACAGGTGAGTAGCACAGGTAAGACGATCCAGGAACACAACAAGGTATGGTTGAGACCAGACAGTGAGTGAACGGGTGGATTGCAGTATATATGGGGCTGGAGCTGATTGCTGACAGGTGGAGGGAACCAGTAGTCAGGTGATTGTGATCTGGTGAATGTGGTGATTGATGATAGTGGTGACTGGATGGGTGACTGAGTTGACTCCCTGACAACAACTTAATACTAAATCGTGTTCAAATGTACAATACTGATACTTGCAAATGCCTTAGCTATTAAAAAGTGTCCGGATATGGAGTCTCGGGAGAAATTCTTGATGGTTAGGTCCGATGGTGCTGAAGTTGTAATCAATATCTTCTGCATCGAATGAAGAAATGACAACGAACTTGCATTGTTAATTTGACTCTATGTTCGTGGAAGTTGCGCATGGCTTGAAGTGAATGAGGCCTGGCACCTTTGAGTTTTGGCTTGACCAATGAGAAATGTGCAATTCTCAAGCGGGAAAGTTCCTTTGTTTGAAAGTGAACTCATTTGCATTAGGGGAGTAAACTTGGTGTTTGTTTCCATTTATACTCTTATAAATATAACAAATACACACTGCATTCCATGAGAAGGTGAAGTCCACTAAAGTGTGAGTCATTAAACAAGGAGTATTTTGATATGAGACACCACCTAGATGGGCTACATTATCTAGTAGTTCTATCATCAAGCATGCATAACACTATACAATATACAAAAGAACAATATACAAACAGTAATAATACACAAAATGTACCGGGGAAATGCATGTTCATTAATTTAATAATTTGTAAATAATGGCTAATATGCCCTACTATATGTTAAGTTATTCATTAATTACTATTGTGTCCATGCTTAACTAATGCATAATTGTGAACAAGTAAATCATTAATTACTAGTTTATTTATGCTTAGCTAATGCATAATTCAGGACCCTTAAAATGTAAAGTTAATCTTTAATTACTAGTGTGTTCATTCTTAACTAATGCTTAATTGTGAACAAGTTAATCATTAATTAATGATTAAAGGTACAGTATGTTTTTTTTTTCGCCACTAGGGGTCGCTAACCTCTTCAAAACAATAACAAAGGCATAGATTGATGACGCAGTGAATGAGTGTGGACTCATGGAACTTGTTGTCATTTCGATGGATCTAATAATGTTCATGGGGAAATAATGTTTATGGATGAGTGAATGCATTCATGTTTTTAACATGACTGTGGTGTAAAGCAGGGCGTGGCCAAAGAATCACGGTTGCAGTTGCTAATGAGAGACAGATATCAGTGCCACACAAGAGTCCCAGGGGATATAAAGGAATGAGGACATTTAATTCTGCCAAACTGCTCGCAAGAGCTGAAATACTACTAACATAGCACGAGATCTAAAGACACCTGCTATAACATCAAACTGATGCGACTGAATTACATTGTGATTGTCATGATCAGAAAGTGAATAAACAATGACTAAATTTTCAGTTTTGGGTGAACTTTAGCTTTAAACCAACTCACATCTCAAATTTCTGAATTGTCTTAACTTTTGCTACATATGATCTAACAGGAGTAACTTATGTTATAGACGTTATGTCACTGATCCTACAAATTCTGTCAAACTTAGGTTCACAGATTGTCCAAAATATGACCTCAGACAGCTCTGCAAACTACATCAGGAGTATGATCAAAGATGTCACCACCGAACAACACAGATACGTCGTAAGGACTATATGTGAGGACCATGGGACATCTCACCTGTCAGTCATCGCAGAAGATGGGAGTGCAGTGGCAGTCACCAGCAGTATCAATGACTAGTAAGAGAAATATAAAGAGAAAAAGAGAGCAGTTTTTCTTAATCATGGTCTGATCTAACACATCAGAGGAAACAAATACCTCATGCACCTTTATATGGTGAGATTACTGCATGAACTACATTTGAATGTTTTGTAAGTTCTACACTTCTAAGTTCATGCTCCTGTTCTTATTTTTCGACAAGCAAGAAAGTCAGAGGCAGCTGTTAAGTCTGTCGATGTCCTCTGACCTGAGGAAGGCAAGTCAGTAGATTTGTAGACTCCAGGTGGGTTAATAAAGGCCTTCTGTAGAGAAGCGATGGGTTTCCGTAAGAAAAATATCCATATTTAAAACTTTATAATCTAACTAGTTTCTGCAAGACGACCGTACACATACTGTACAAGTCAACTTGTGGCAAAAGAGTAAAACACGCCCCCCGTTCTCTACAATTATAAATCTTTGGAGAGCCATTTTAAATATATCTCCAAATGTGTTAGTCTGAAAGAAGATAGTCATATAGACCTAGGATGGCTTTAGGGTGAGTAAATCATGGGATAATTTTCATTTTTGGTTGAACTATCCCTTTAACACTTAAGCTACTATTAACTAATATAAAAACAAACTTAACTAACCAGTAAGTAATATCGAAATTAGGACTAAGATAGTTCCTTATTAGGTAATCAATAATTACTGAATGAGTTTGGCATCATTAAGAACTAATAGGTAATTTTGACAAATTTGACAAAATGTTGTATTACTCATTAGTCCTGCATTACTTCCTGCATAGTTACTTATTATTGACGGACCATTATTCTAAAGTGTTACCTTAGATTTTTATATAAAATAGATTTTAAAAACAAGATGTTAATGTACTATTGGTGTCCATATTTATGAAGCTCTGTTGCTTTGCTGTTGTTTCAGTGTTGTTGTCTGGATTTTTTTGTGTTCTCACAGCTTTGGATCTAAAGTGATGTCACGCTCAACAGGTATTTTATTTAACAATCAAATGGATGATTTCTTTGACTCTGAGGTGATAAATGGAGTTAGCAAAAACAACTTAACTGAACCAGGTAAAAAAAATAAAATAAAAAACTTGCATGACATGATATTAACTCTTTCCCCGCCACTGACAGACTTTTCCAGCAATCTATGTTTTCAATTTTTAAAAGAGTACAGAATCTCTGGGGCAAAACACAGGCAAAGAAGCAGAAATAAGTGCTAGAAGCATTGCTTAAGCACATGTAAAATAATGTGATCAGATATTAAACAGGGTATAAATCAAAACGTTATTGAATAAAATGTCGACCCATGAAGAGGAAACGACTGGAAGCTTTGGGGGTGTTGATGGACTCGATCTACTTCCATCTATGTTTTGACAAACGTCTTTGACAAAAACACAATTTTCTCAGCTTTTTGTTCAAAATGTAGCTTTTTTATACATTAAAATTATCCACATTCAAGTGTTGAAAATTTTTTTTATTTTTAAGCAGGGTCTGTTTTTTCTTTGACATATTGCATGTTCAGATATTCATACAACAAAATATTCTGGGGGCCATGAAACTTTTGTGAAAATGATCAAAAATTGTCAAAAAAATTTAGAAAAAAAAAAAAGAAGAAAAGAAAACACTGGTGGGGAAAGAGTTAAGTACAAGAAAAAAAACACCTATTTAAATGTAAATGTTCACATGTAAAATACTATTTGTTTTGACAAGGTAAAAGGCCACTTTCATCAAAGTGTCCTACAATAATATTGGACAAACAGCAGAAAAGTCAAAATGGTGGTTGGAGGTGCAGGAGGGACAAATATCACCACATCAGTTGCTCAGGTAACAATTAAAGCATTGCTCAACTTTACATTACATCACATAACAGAAAGCAATATCAATACACTGACATTTGTTTATTCTGAATTACTATTCTGAACCTGAAAAACATTTGTTTATTCTGAATATGGCTAAGGTTATGTGTTTTAATAAATAAACCATAGGTTTGTGATATTTAAATCTATTTGTCTTTTGTCTAAAAACATTTTCCCCTCTCTTGTCTCCCTCATCTCAGGTGATCCTGAACTATCTGTACTTTGACTATGACCTGCAGAAATCTGTTAATGAACCCAGAGTTCAGATCACGCTGAATGTGACAAATATAGAAGATGACTTTGATAAGGTATGATCCTTACACTTGACAACAAAAGTTTGTCATCTAAAGTAGATTCACAAAGTCACAAGAGTGATAATTATACTAATTTTCTCTCTGTGTTGTATTTATCTGTGCAGAGTGTAATTCATGGCTTGAAGCAGAAGAATCATAATATAATTCAAAATACATATTATACTTCAAAAACATTATCAGTGGTCCAGGCGGTTGTACGAGAGGGGGTCTAGTGAAAGATCCAGACTTGTTTGCTGGGATGCTTTATGGGTGCCAATAAAACTTAAGCAGGCAACATGCAAAAAGCTATTCATACCATGGTTTCAGCCATCCTGCATTACAATATCCCACAGCTCCTAAAAATGCAGCACATTTTATCAGTAGTATTCCAGTTTGTCCATTTTTTTTATTTAGCTTATCTGTTGCTATCACTTGCATTTTGAATCTGCTAAAAAAAACTTCTCAATGTACACTCACAAAAAAAAAAAAAAAAATATATATATATATATATATTTTTTTTTTTTTACTGTTGAAAGCTTTACTGAAAAGAGTTTGATAGTTGCACTGTAAATGTTTGTTTGAAAATTAAGTATCCTGTCAGCTTTAACCTACCTGATAAGTGTTGTTCTGTCAATGTAACATTGGTGAGTAAATGCAGAAATCAATGAACACAATGCAGTATGTCCTTTTGTGCACACTATAGATGATTTGAGCAACAGTAATTATGTTAATGTTAATTAAGGTAGACGTTATTTAATCAGTCAATCCCTCGATTGTCTGATGGTTAAAAGCTTCTGGCAACATTAAAGGATTAGTTCATTTCAAATGAAAACTACCCCAAGCTTTACTCACCCTCAAGCCATTCTAGGTGTATATGACTTTCTTCTTTCTAATGAACACAGTCAGAGAAATATTAATAAATATCCTGACGCATCCGAGCTTTATAATGGCAGTGAACGGGATCAAGGAGTATGAGCTGAAGAAAGTGCATCCATCCACATCCATCCATCATGCTTTTTGAACTGCAAGACTTTTACTCTTTCTTCATGAATATGGAAGGCGGTGAATACATGAATGCGCTCTTGCATAA